>NC_072426.2:44270000-44580833 GCF_028878055.3 Symphalangus syndactylus
TTAGGCCAGGCATGGTGACTCATGCGTATAATCCCAGCACTTTGGGAGCCTGAGGCAGGCAGATAGCTTGAGCTCAGGAGTTTGAGACCAGCCTGGGCAACATAGTGAGACTCTGTCCTTACAAAAAATACAGAAATTAGCCAGGTATGGTGTGTGGTCTCACCTACTCAGGAGGCTGAGGTGGGAAGATTGCCTGAGCCCAGGGAGGTTGAGACTGCAGTGAGCCGTGATTGCACCACTGTACTCCAGCCCAGGCAACGGAGTCAGATCCTATCTCAAAAAATAATTATAAATTAAATTTTTTAAACTTTAAGAATCAGATGCCATCATCTAAGAGCAAGGTGACCACCTTAGGCAGGTTGCTTAACCTCTAAGCCTCAGGTTCCAAGTCTATGGCAGGGGTGATAATGCCAACTTCACACGGTTGTTGTAAAGACGAAGTGCGGTGTTAGAGTTACGATGCTTAGCACTGTGTCTATGTCTGCAGCATAATGAGCACTCAGTAGATGTAGATTGAATGAATGAAGGAATGAAAAAATGAATCCTCCTACAGCAAACCTTTCTCCCTTAAACCCTCATGTTTGTTTTAGTTCTCATCTCTGGAATTTCTCCAGCTTTCTAACATAGGAAACTGTTGACTTCTCAGCAGGAGGAAATGAGTTATTCATCTCTGTATCATCAGAGCTTTGCATCAGGCCTGGTAGATAATAAGTGCTTAAAAAAAATGAAGTTTTCCTTCCTCAGAGGACAATGAGTATACTTTATTCATTTTTAGAGAGCCATAGCCCGGCACAGTGACTCACATAGTAGGCATTTTTAAGTGTTTGTTGAATGAACAAACATACAAAAAGTGGTTGAAAAAAAGGCACCACCCAGAATGCTACCCCAGAATTCTTCATGGGGGTCCATCCCTATGTGTCCATTTTGGGGGAGCATGGCCGCCTTGCTCGGAGGAGGGTCAAACCCCGGGGGAGAACAGTAGTGGCCTTAGCAGAAAGCTGAGGCAGTGGGTGACAGATATCAGCAGGGAGGTCTCAGGCAGAATGTCCCCACCCTGGATGGCTGTTGTGACCCTCCTCTGACAGCCCTGCTTGCAGGCTGCTTAGCCCACCTGAGGGGGCTGGGACAATCTTCATAGTTCTCCCTGCTGCAAGAAACAGGTTCCTCCTGAGGAAGCAGCAGGTGCATGGGTGGAGTCCAGGTGTCTTCCTCCTCTCTCAAGATGTGGTAGTGTGGGCTGTACCTCAGCAGGATCAGCATGAGATATGGTGTGCTCTGTTAGGAAGACCCCAGGATGGGGAGTCAGGAGACTGAATGTTGGTCCCACCGCCATCACCTGCCCACAACGTGGCCATGGATGGTCACGAATCTCCCTGGGCCTCTCTCTCTCCATCTGTACTGTGGGGACTTCATAATGCCTTGGAGTGACTCCATCCTTTGGTGCCTGGCCAGGGTAATGGGTGCAGCCAAGTGGCCCACATGGGAGAACAACTAGTGACATCCAGGCACTGCTAGATTTTGCAAAGCCGTCAGCTCCCCAGCATCTTAGAGCTGCCAGGCATTGAACACAGCATCAGGGGAAGCATCTGCTTGGAAACCCAGGGCTGTCCCAATGCAGGCCTGTTTGATGAAAGTTGGCAGGGGCAGGACGGCAGTTGAGTTTTTCAAGGCACCTGAAGATTTTCCAGGGGGACTCATGAAGACCATCCTTAACAGGGGAAAAAAGGTTTGTGAGAGAGAAAGTCTTCTTTTATAGCACCTGTATAGCTCTTCTCCTTCTATGGCACAGCATTAGCTCCCAAAGAAGATTTTCCTCTTTCTGAAATCCCTGTAAGAGACAGGTATGGGGATTAGCAGCCCGGCTGAGCTTGGAAGAGCCAAATTCCCTTGCATAAGACAAAGGTGCCTGTAAAAGACAGGTGAGAGGGTTGAGTCTAGAGAAGGGGGCTGGAGGCTGACCATGACAGGCATCCCAGGGGGAGGCCTGGAAAGGACTTGGTCTGCAGGCAATTGCGGGGTGGGGGGCAGGTTGCTTTCTGAGTGAGAGACAGAGAGAGAGAGGCACTGTAGAGAAGGGTCCAGAGCTCTACCATTTACTAGTTGCATGGCCCTGGGGAGTCACTCAACCTTCCCATGCCTCAGTTTCTTCATCTGCAAGGCGGGAATGATAGAACCTATTGCATAATGGAAAACCCCTCGAATTGTGCCTGGCACCTAATAAGGACCATAGAAGTGTATGCAGTGACAATGGTGGTGGCAGTGGTCGTGATGTAAAAACCCTCAAAATCTTCAGAATTTATATCCCCCAGGGGTGGACGCAGCACACTGCTCCTCCTGCCACCCGGCTGAGCGTTGAGTCTTGTGCCAGCTACCTGGCTGCATCTGGTGACACCTATGCAGCCGAGACTGCTAACAACAGGCAGGGCTGCCCTCAGAACTCCAGCTTGTGTCACTGGGGCATATCAGAGCTCCAGCCTGTGTCACTGGGGGCCTCACCAGAGCCTGCCACAGTGGGAGCCAGGGCCCCGTCAGGCCTGGCAGTCGCAAGGCATCTGCCCTCCATGTGGCTGAAGCATCCCAAAATTGCCACAGGCTGAATTTTGTCACCAGCCTGCTTCTCATGCAGAGGACATCTCCCCCAGCCAGGAGGCACAGATTTCCCAGCTGGGCTGGCCCCTCTGGCAGGCTGCGCTCAGGGGATATTTTCAGATTCTGGGTGACATTCCTCTGCCACTCAGCCTAATGGCTCCCAGATGCTCCCCCTGCACCGTGCTCCCTCCCACTTGTTCTGGGCCCTGCATGCGAGGCCCAGGCCTGGGGCTTGCTCACCCAGGCTCTACACCTCTTGACTTTTTCTGTTGCTTTTAATCTAAAACATTTTGTTCCCCCTTAACATGATGGCTTGACAGAGGCCAGCATGAAAGAGGCTGTTTCCTCCTGGATGGTGACCAGGGCAGAGAAGCCGACAGATAAAGGAGGAGAGAAGGAAGCCGGCTCTGGGAACGGGAGGAGCACGGGGAAACATAGGAGCCTTTATTGGCCGAGCATAAAAGAAGCAACAGGAGTCGCAGCTGAGTTAACGTGGCCAGGGCACTAGGGGCCGGGCAGACGCACCAGGCCCAGCTGGGAATCGCCAGGAGGGCGGGGTTTCGTGGCTCATGTTCCGCAGAAGTGCCTTTCCTTCCCTATCTTTCTGGGGCTGCTTTTCTAAACCTTCCCTCCCGCTCCCCACCCCTACTCCTTTTTTCTCCCTCTCCGAACACTTGAATTTGTCATTCTTGGCTGTTGCCAGTAATGAGATAGGGCTGCTGCTGCGGCCGTGGGAGGTAGGTGGGGAGTGGACACCAGAAAGAGAAAGGAACAGAGAGAGGCATGGAGGAGGGTGGGGCCAGAGCCCGAGAGGGGGCTTTGAGAAAGAGGCTGTGGGTGGCAGACCCTGGAGGGGTGAAGTGCCTAACTCACTGCTAAACAGGAACCAGGACGGGTCGATGGGCCTCAGGCAGGGTGCACGGTGGCCATCCACGCCTGCCCCTGCCTGCCTGCTGGCCCTCCCTGACGTGGCACAATGAGGACACAGGCATGCTAACGATCCTCATCTCTGCAGGATCTGTTATTTCCGCCTTTCTCAGTGTGCCTCGGTGCCCACTGTCCCGTGTTCTGCAAAGCAGCCTTGTGCACAAGTTCAGGCAGGTCCCGAAGAGCCCATTTTGTGGGGTGGGAAGCTGAGGCAGAAGGGCCACTGGCAGGTCCCTAGCAGGGCTGAGCCTGGGGCCCAGACCTCTGGATTTCTCATCCAATTATGAAAATACAGAGATGAAATAAAGGGGGAAGAGATTATATTGGTGAAAGTGGGCCAGGAAAAGACAAACTGCGAAGACCAGATGGAAACCCCTCTGCTGATGAATCCTTGGACACTGCTTCCAAGGCAGCCTCCCCACCGCCCGCTACAGCAATGACACTGACCCAGGCATTTTCTCTCTCTCTTTCAGGACCTCCTGTAAGTACTCAAGCTGAGGGTCTCATGCATCTGAAAGGCCTGTGTCACCTGCTGGTAATGGGGTTCTGGGTGGGAGCACTGAAAGCTGGGCCCCTGCTGTCTTGTGGGGGGCCTATGCAGGCTCCTGACGGGTCTCTCCAGAATGCCTCTTGTGGGGAGGAGGCTACCATTTTGCTTTTCACCCACCTCTGCACCCCTCCAGGGCAAGACAATGGCTGCCCCCAGGGCAAAGCAGGCCCCAAATTTCAATATAAAAGAGTGGCTTTCCCTCTAATTAGCTCAGTTCCTTTGTCCCCAAAGAAGCTATTGGAATAAAAAAAAAAAAAAAAAAAGCACCAGGTATTAGAAGAAAAGAAATCATCTCTCCTCAGTTCTGCTCCTTGAAAGGTCTCAGAAAACAGGTCATCGAGCTGGCTCTAAGCGTGGTCTGCTCCAGAGGACTCACATCCACACCCCTGAGTGGGCAGCTCCATTCTGGCCACTTTGGGCAGGTGGTGGTGGTGGTGGCAATGGTTATGTAAGAGAGAGCGGTGTCAGCCGGTTAGACTGGGAGACAGCACATAAATTATAGGCAGCATGCCGCACTCCTTCCTGGCCTTGCTAGGAAGCTCAGGGTGGGGCGGGGAGTGGAGCCACTTCCAGAGAACCTGAGAAGAGCCCAAGGAGACTGCCTCCCTCAAGTAATGGATCCAGAGAACAGGAGCACCTGTCTTTGATAGCCCAACAAAAGACCAGAGGGCGCTGGGGGAGCTGGAGATAGGAGTTGAAAGGGCCCAGCCCTCGCATCAGATCTTCCTCAAGGTTGCTGAAATCAACCCTATCATTATCCCTTCCTTGGAGAAGTTTCCATAGTTGTTTTCCTCTTGATGCGTACCTGTGGGAGCCGCCTGCTTCACTTTTAGTAAAGGCCATTATCGAAGACTCCATTTGTGCCCTGAAAAGCCCTTGCACCCACGCTGAGGATCCCATGGCCCCTGACACATCACAGTGAGGCAGGACCTGTCATGTCATTACTTGAAAGGAAGGATAATTTATTATGGCATGTTTGGTGTGTCAGATCTTAATTCCTGTCATCCATCTTCCAAAACAAACTCTGCCATAGAGAGCTTTCACCTGTGGGAAATGTGCTGCTTTTCCCTGTCTTATTCTGAGGAACCCACAAGAGCCCTCAACTGCCCCCACCCTGCCTTGGGGCCTCCTGCACACACTTCACCCCCAGGGCCAGGATGCCAGGACAGTTCTGAGTCCCTGCCTGACTTGAGGGTCCTTTCCTCAATAGGAATTTTGCATTCTGAGAGCTTGTGCTGGCCCGACCCAGGGACTGTTCCCAGACCCCTTTGGGTCTGTGCTGAAGGAGCCCATGAGGTGGAGGGGATGAGTCTTCACTCAGTCTCTGCCCACAGAGTGAAGAAGAAAGGCCCAGGTAGCTTTCCCCACATTCTGAGCCCAGCTCAGAAGAGGAGCCCTGAACCTTTGCCCAGTGATGGCTGAAACCACAAGGCAGGAGGAGGAGGAAATGGGAAGCTGGCCAGGGCAGAAATCACCTCCTCAGCCCTGCTATCTCTGCTTCCTGCAAAAGAAGAATGCTGGTGGCCAGAGAGAGGGGCTCTGAGATGCCTGCTGATGCCGTCTGGGTGTATCCTGGGGGCTGGCTCTGTCCTCCAACAGGAAGACCCAGATTTCTGTGGGCACAAGGTCGGCCAGTGCCTGGAGAACACAACCGTGCAGGATGGATTAAAGCTGCAGCAGGAACCATTTAGGTGGAAGCAAATTTTCAGCCATCACTGCCCCACCCATCATGCCCCGGCAGACATTGCTAATCAATTTAGGAGGCTTTTTAACATAACGCATTAGTCAGTTACTCCCAATCCATTGGCGTCAGTGCTCAAGCTGACATCTATTGGCCATCCCTGGATTCGATTTAAGGGAGAATTTCCTAATACTGGGAACTGTGAGACTGAAAACAGATGACCAAGGGAAGTAGGGATGTATCTTTCTCTGAAGGAATATAGGGAAATATTTGCCAGCAGCTGCCAGGCCTTGTTGAATATGATCCTTGCTGAAATAGTAGCTAACACTTACTGTGTGTTAGACACTGTTATGTTTTTATGGAGGCAGTGCAACATAGTGATTATGAGCATGGGCTGTGGGGCCAGACCAGCTGCAATCAAATCCTGGCACTGCCACTTTTTGCTGTGTGACCTTAGCAAGTTACTTAACCTCTCTCTGCCTCAGTCCCCTCATCTGTAAAATTAGAACAGTAATGGTGTCTGCTTCATATGGATGTTGTAAGAAATGTGTGTGTGTGTGTCTGTGTGTACTGTATATATATATATATATATATATATATATATTTTTTTTTTTTTTTTTTACTTAGGATATATTAATTCATTTAATCCTAAAAGCATAAGGCTTCCCTAGATGATGCCCAAAGGTTTTTTGCAAACCTTTAATTTTTTTTTTCTTTTTTAGAAAAAAAAGAAAAAACTTTTTTGGGTGAGAGAGTGAGAGGCAGGGTCTCACTCTCTCACCCAGGCTGGGGAGCAGTGGTGCGATCAAAGCTCACTGAAGCCTCAGTCTCATGGGCTCAAGTGGCCCTCCTGCCCCAGCCTCCCAAATAGCTAGGACTACAGGCGTATGCCCCCACACCTGGCCAATTTTTTTTAATTTTTTTTTTTTTTTAGAGATGAGGTTTTGCTATGTTGCCCAGGCTGGTCATGAACTCCAGACCTCAAGCCATCCTCCTGCCTCAGTCTCCCAAGTGGCTGGGTAAACCTTACATTTTAAGGAAGAAATTGTGATTTTGTGAATTTTTATTAATGAATTTTATTGTTTTATTTATTTCTACCCCATCTCATTCCAAGAAACATTTTAGGGGGATTGGCAAGCTACATAAGGAAACAGGAGGTGAGGGGTGGAGAACAGAGGCAGGAAAGCAAAGGGAATCCAGAGCCATGGCACTGCAGCATCCTGTGCAGATGAGCCACACACTTGGCTCTGAGCTTCTCAGTGGTCAGAGCAAAGAGGAAAGCAGAGCTTTGGCAAGGGTCGGGCTGCAGTGAGGTAGGAGCGCGCCTGATGTTTGGGTGAAGCACAGTTTTTCCTGAGAATGGAGCCTGAAATAAGTTTCCTTCATGTGTCCTCATAAGGGTGGCACGATGTGGATGATGTCGGTTGTAAGGACACAGTAAGCAAATTGCCCCTTCTGTTCCTATTCAGAGTAGACCCACTGCATGAGGTTGGTCCCTCCTCACCCTGGCCCTTTCCCTTCCCTGAGATGGGAGGTCACTGCCCCACTTCTCAGCCCACTCTGTGACATTAGGGGACAGGCAGTTTAGAAGCAAGGGGAAGAGGGCATTGGTTGAGCACTAAAGCTCTGGTTTAAGGGACGCAGTGCCTGGGTTGTCCTTGTGGGGGCCTGGGAAAGCAGGAGTGTTGCCAGGTTCCTGGTATCCGCAGGCAGATTCATTCATTCGTAAATGTGTCTTGAGGATTACTGAGAGGTCCACATTGCTGAGGCACCGGGGACACATTCATGAATGAAACAGGAAAAGTCCCTACCTCAGGAGCTCACATTTTAGTGCTATGGGGCAAAATCAACAACATGGCAGGATGGCAACTAGTCCTGTCCCCATGAACGCTGTAGCCCCACATTCCCCAAGGACTCCCCACCGACTGGCGGGTGTCACTGCACCACCACTGAGGGGATGTCCTCAGGAACAAACGTTAGAAGGGGTGACTTACTCCTGGTGCTGCCTGAACTTTTCTCAGCAGCCCTGGAGGGATGGACTTGTCTCCCAGGGAACACCGCAAGACCTACTCCTGGTTCTGCCTTTGGTTTATGGGAAAAGTGGAATGTCTGGAAGGAGAGAAACTGTATGTGACAGCAGGGTCTCTGGAGGGAGAAACTGAGGCCAGCCCCGTGCCCGTCTCTGGCCAGTCCCCCTCTCTTCTAATAATCATGGTAATAGCTGCATGTATTTAGGATTTGCTATATGCCAGCTGCTGTGCTCAGTGCTTTACATACATTCTCTCATTTGATCCTAAAAGATAGGTAATGATTATTCTTCCATTTTCAAAATGAGAACACTGAGGCACAGGGAGACCAAGACACTTGCTGAAGGTTACCCAAGTAGTAAGTGGCAGAGCCAAGAGGTGAACACAGGTGGGCTGTCTTCAGAGCCAGAACTGGAAGGAAGCTTCATGAGCCTTAGAGATCAAGGCTCCCCCTTCATTTTGTTCATAAAATAACAAAGGCTAACCCAAGTGGCTTGCCAAGGTCACACAGCTGGTTGGGACAGTGTTCAACAGTTAGGTGTTACGTTACCTGCCTGACCTATGTAAACGCCACTCTTCATTTCAGGGTCCCACCGGAAGACCCGGACTCCCAGTAAGTCACTTTTGTTTCTTCTTTCCTTTGCATCTCTTTTACGTGCTCTTTCTCAGTCTGAGGACTGGCTAGGTTAAGTGGCTGGTTTTTCTTCAGGTGTATCTGGGTGACAGGCCACTCTCCAGAGTCCCTGATCTATAGCTTAGGGTGAAGTCACCTCAGCTCCTTCCTCCTTTGAGATCTAGAGAGGACCCTGCTGGGACATCTTTAGCTGCAGCCCTTGGTGCCCCTTTGCCCCAGGCAGACAAATTACAGCATGCAGATCCTTCCAAAGCTGCGGCTGACTTCCGGACTGATGACCCTACCATGGGCAGCTGCAGGGATGGGCAGCCCACTGGCACACTGACTATCCCCCTGCATACCAGCTGACATTCAAACCACTGTTCCTCCTTTGCCTGCTGGTAAGAGAGCAGACTCAAAAACTTTGTTTTCCCTCAATTACCATGTCCCAATTCTAGAGAGGCTGTGCCAAGTAACCATGGGGACTTTGGGACAAAAAAAGATAGCCATCTCTTATTGAAACCGTAAGAGGAGCCCGGTACTGCATTTATCACCTTTCACACATTCGGCTTGTTCAAGACCTCAGTGAAATGGGTATGATTATAAACCTGTTTCATACATGAGAGTCAGGAAGGTAAAATAGTTTGTCCATCTGTCCAAGCTTCAGGTGGGGACCTGTTAGAGGCCCGTATCATCACACACCACTCCATACTGCTGTTGCTTGTGGTCTGTGCTCCACCTTCAAAACCCATCTTTAAAGTCTTTTAAGACGTTGCTCTGTGGAGTCTAGCCTGGGGCATGGATGAGTTGAGTACTGGGTATGTGTACCATGGGCCCTCAGATGCAGAGTGACCCAGGCAAGATGCTGCAGCCGGTCAGGGGGCCGGAATCGGGTATGGAGAGCACCCTGGCCTGAGGCTGGCACCAGTCTGCCCTGTCTCCCTGTACCAAAGGCCACATCCATGAGATTCCAGACCCTTATGTTCCTCCCTATTACCTGATGACTCCCCTTTTAGACATGGATTATACTGCAACCTTTGGATTAATCCAACGGCTTCTAAAATTCATGCCTAGCAGTGGCTTGCTTAATGAAATGCATGTGGGGGAATGTTCAGACTTGCAAATGGAAACTCTCCCAGTAAGAGCCCCAGCGCAAAGGAGGACGGGTGAATCGGTCCCATGAAATCCAAGGAGGGGAAACATCAGATGACCGAGGGGAATGTAGGCAGACTTTGTTTTTTTCTTACAACATCCACCTTTAAAAAGCATTTAGGGGGCAATTGACAGAGCAGGGGCTGCTGCACATAGTTTCCAGTCCCTGGCCATTCCACACCCATCCCTAACCCAAGCATTTTATGGCCAGGACTGCAAAGAGCATTAGTTTTAAAAAAGAAATGAAAAAGAAACCAAAACACACATCCTGAAATATCATTCAAAAGCCCAAGAGTGAGTGGACCTTGGGGCTGCCACAGCCGACGACCAGCCCTGGCCTGGGGTCCTTCGCAGGCAGAGCCAATTTCGGATCCACAGATCATGGTCCTGTTGATGCTTCCGTGTGAAGGGTCCTAGGAGTAACACTCAGAAAGACTGGATGTGAGTCCCTGGTGTACAAAGCAAAAGGTGTGGAGTACAAACATGCTGATGAAATTCACCTACCCATGGCTGTGCTAGGCTTTACATGAGCAGATGCCATTTACTCAACATCAAAGGCCAGGCACTGGCCACATGCTTCTCAGAGACAGCATCCTGTGGCATCATCCCAGCAACCCCATGAGAAAGAAGCTCTTATCACCCCCACTGCACAGAACTGATGCTCAGGGAGGTGCAGGGAGGAGTCAGTGCTTCTAATCTACACTGCTACCCTGCCATTCTTTAGCAAAAGCGAAACTTTTTACCCAAAGCCACCGTTGATCTTGACCTTATGTGTTAATTTTAAGAGCCTAATTTCAGAAATAGTTGCTTCTCTCAGGTGTGTCCCACATACATGGTGGATGCTCATTGTTCCTCAAGGCATTGTGCCTCAGTGGGGTTAGCAGATGCAGAGTCACCCCAGAAATGCCCATGCAGTCGCCTCCTGTCCAGCAGGCTGGACAAACCACCTGATTCTCCGCACCCTATTGCTTTCCATCCTTCCAGGCTCCTAGCAAACTCTAGGCCCCACCCCAGGTTTTATGATGTCTGCATGCATATGATGGCAAAAAAATATTTTCTACCAAAAGGGGGAGGAACAAAACTTAATAAGCAGATTTCCAGAGTGAGAAGATGTAACCCCTGGCTACAAAACAAAGCATTTCCCTTGGAGCATCTGCAACTCGTGATTCGGCTGAATCCACATGGCTCGTGGTCCTTCCTGTCAGTACTGGAGGTGGCCGAGAGGAGGGAGGAGTGGAGAAAGACTCCAGAGGTTGCCTTCTCAAACCAGGGACTGGGGAGGAGCACTGCTCTCCAGCCCTGGCAGAGACAGACCGAGGAAAGTGATTCACCCATCTGTCACATGGGAGCTGCCAGTCACCCTGCTCTGTGCCTTGAAGTTGTGCGTGATAAAGATGAGGCACATCCTGGCCACAGCTGGAATCGATGCAACAGTGAAGTCTAAGGGAGCAAGGGCTTTGGAAAGGCATAGGGAAACTGAGGCCCAGGCTGGGACCAGACTCATCCTTCCCTGCTCTTTCCACAACACTCATGCCTAAGTACACACAGCTGTAGCAGTGGCTGCTTGCTGAATAGTCCTTGGGAGCTGCATAGGGAGTGTACCTACATGATGCTTGGGCATCATACGGGATGTCGTCCCCGCTGCAAACTGGGTTAGCTGTGCCCTAAATCAGGTGCACAGCTTGCCTATAGGGTCCTTCACATGCTAGCCTGTTTCCAACAACATCTGACTGTTTCTGCCTCCTTCATCATCAGGGGGACAAAGGTGCCATTGGGATGCCTGGACGTGTGGTGAGTTGGCCCGTTTGCACCTGCTCAGGTGGCCATTGCTTGCTTCTCCGTGCTGGCCTGTCCTCTAAACCATGGCAATGTGCTGTCTACCCCAGGCCCAAGGAGGGGGTCAGCACTTTCCCTTCCCCAGTCCCCAGTGTGCTTTAGGGAGGGACAAGGAAGGAGAAGGGAAGTTGTATTCCAGTCCTTCAGACCTCACAGCATGGCTTTACTCTCCAGAGAGCTGCCACAGCAAAGGAAAAACCGGAGTTGCGTGAACAAAGCCCTTTGCCAGTCACCTGCTGGGAACAGCAGGAACAAACTGAGCCTCGACATCGGGAGGACTCCCACTCTGCCCCCCAAAGCTGGCAGCTCACCCTCAGATTCACAGCTGCTCCTGAAACCACCCCTCGGTGGAGCCAGAGTTCCCAGAGGCCTTCTCTGTAGGCAGAGATGCACTAAGAGATGGTGAAGACAGGGCTTGGTCCCAGGTGGCACCTCCAAGTCCTCACGAGGAGGCTGAGAGTTAAAACATTCCCTGTTTCTTGCTGGAAAATGAAGATAGAGAAGGGGAGATGAGAATGTTTGATGGAGAGGGTGTTTCCCAGAAATGGGAAGGCCAGCATCAGCCCCTGAGTGTCTACAAAGGGCTATAAAGGCAGTAGACTAAGGCAGTGATGGCCATGCCCCACCCTCACCACTCCGCAGCCTGGGCTGGGACACTGGCCTCAGCCACTCTCCCCATGTGACTCCTAACTTCCCATCAGCCTCTGCCTCACCTGGCTCCCCAGGACCCCCGAACACCCCCATGTCATTCTCAGCTTTGCCTCAGAATCTCATGGGATTGGCCGTAGGAGTGGGTATAGCAACCTTGTGTGAATTTGCTTGCCTGGTGTGAGTCTGCCGGTGCTCAGAGGTTGAGAAAAGGCATCCAAATGATAGCTGACCCTTGCTAGTGCTAACTGCTTGCTGGTGTTGTGCTAAGAGCCTTACGTTAGCTTACTCAGACTTCATAAGAACTGCATGAGGTAGACACAGTTTCCACCTCTACTTTTCCGATGAGAAAACTGAGGCTCAGAAGCTAACTGTCCTTCCCAAGGTCGCACAGTCAGGAAGTGGCTGAGCAGAAATCTGAACTCAGACAGCCCAACTCCAAACCTGCACTCTTGATCCTGACGATGTTACTACTCCCCACTCACCACCCACCCCCACCGGCCTTGCAGCTCTGAGGAGGGTCTGATCCTTAGAATGAAGTCCCAGACGCCTGGGATATTTCAGAGTTCAGGGCAAGTGTTCCGTGTCACAGAGCTTTGCTCTCCCCAGGGCCCACCCAAGGCCTGTCTATCGAGGCATGGAGGCTGGGAGCCCTGGGCCGCCCCACACGAAGCTCTCCCACCACTTCCCAGAGAAGAGCACGGTGGAATTGCTGCCCGGCCCTGTCTGTTTTCTTCCATTCTCTAACTCCAGATCCTGAGTCCTCCCAAGCCGTCACAGGCTCTGTACACAGCAGGGAAACATGATTCAGCCATCCTTTCCCAAGGGCCTGCGCATGTGGACCTGAGCTATGTTACCATAGCCCTCTGAGCCCCTGTCTTCCAAATGAAGATGTTGAGACTCACTGCACCCGAAATAGGGTGGAGTTGGGTTTTGTGCCCAAGCCAATTGTGAGAACCCAAAGTCCCTGCTCCCAGGGAAGCTTCAGGAGCCTCTCCCCTGAGTGCAGAGACAGGCCCACAGGGAAGGCTGCAAAATGCAAAGTGGCAGCTCTGGGCCTCCCCATCCTGTCCGTCCTGTCCTCCTTCTTGGGCCCTGTGGACACCTCCCCCCAGGAAGTGTCCATACTTCCCTCCCATAGCAGTGGGGGAAGAAGGAGGGGAGCTGCAGGAGGTCTCCCTACTTCCTTCTTAGCAGGTCTATTTTCAAGCTACTCTGGCTGCTGGTGCTATTTTAAATGAGACAATGGGCCCATTTGGCTACCCATTAGGGGTCCTGGCATGAGCCACCTGATAAGCAGTGAGGTGGCCAGTAGGTGTGACATGCCTGGGTCATCCCTGGGGTTTACCAGAGGTGGCCCCACTGGCCTGTCCAGAGCAGGGTGGATTGGGACTGTCCATCTACTAGTCACCGTGGTTGCAAGGGACCCTTGGCCGCCTAACCAGCCTCCTCTGCATCACTGACCCGTGCTCCATCCTGCCTTCTGGCCTTCTGTGGTTCTCCACGCCCCCTCCCTCCACCTTGCCCGGCCAGGCCCAAGGACTCCAGGCTTGTCTAGCTTGGCAAAGCTTTGTTCTTCGTGTTCACCTGGACCTGCAAACCTCCTAGACACCAGCATCACAACACATTCCTGGGGCAACTCCCCCCGATCCCCACCCCAACCTCAGAGTGTCCTGGCCAGCTGGGGCCATGGCTTCTGGGGAGGATTTCCTGACTTAGGTGGGATCTTGTTCTCTTTTCTCTATCTCTGTCTCTCTCCCATTGTCTGGCTTTCTCTCTCTCTCTCTCTCTCTCTCTCTCTCTCTCTCTCCTCTCTCTCACACACACACACACACACACACACGTACGTACGTGCCTCAAGAAGGCCTCTTACAGCCCCAGCCACTGTTTCTCAGTTATCTGGAGCAGCTGCACATTGCAGCAGCCGCCTTCCACATGCCACATGCTGTGCTTGTTGGACGTGGACCTGTCATGTGTCAGCATCTGTGTTTTGCTTTGTTTCTTATTTCACAGTGATTTCTTCTGTTTGGTTGTTGTGCCATGAACATGGATTCTCGTGTGGGTGCCTCTTTCTCATCCCCTCTTTTTTCTCTCCCCCTCTTTCCCTTCCTGCACCCTGTGTTGCATGTGGCTGCCCCAGGGAGTAAAGGGCCAACCAGGCGAGAAGGTGAGTCCACACTTTCCCCTTCTGCCCTGCACCCAGCCTCCTCCTCCAGGTGGACTCTTGATGGGGAACCTCTCAGCCCTCCCCCTCCATGAAAGCCCCAGCAGAGGGTGCTGGCTGGGCCTGCTGCCCTTACCGCCTCTCACGGCCCCGTTTCCTAACAGCTTCCATAACATCGGGCAGCAGTCTTAGGATTCCTGGGCGGCGGTCCCAGCTTTCCCAGCTGAGGAGGTCTCCCCTGCCCTGCCCTGCCCTGCCCTGACAGCATGAGGCCTCATCGCTCTGGCCAATTGCTATTTTGTATAGCTGGAACTGCCCAGGGGGACCCCTGAGGTTATGGAATAGAGCCCCCCTGGGAAGTCAGAACCCAGAAGCCATCCTGGAACATCAGCCCTGGGGGGTTCTTGAGAGATTTCTGAGAGCAACACTTCTTTTTTTTTTTTTTTTGAGATGGAGTCTCGCGCTGTCACCCAGGCTGGAGTGCAGTGGCAAGATCTCAGCTCACTGCAACCTCCGTCTCCTGAGTTCAAGCAATTCTCCTACCTCAGCCTCCCAAGTAGCTGGGATTACAGGCATGTGCCACCACACCCAGCTAATTTTTGCAGTTTTAGTAGAGACCGGGTTTTACCATGTTGGCCAGGCTCGTCTCGAATTCCTGACCTCAGGTGATCTGCCCACTTGTCCTCCCAAAGTGCTGGGATTACAGGCGTGAGCCACCATGCCTGGCCAACCACAACACTTCTAAGGAGTTCACCCTGCAGATGAGGAAACTCATCTGATGCCCAAGGAAGGAGCAGGGCTGGCCCAAGATCGCACAGCAATAGTGATGAGCAGGGGCTCCAAGCCAGACCTCCCGGTGCCCGGCTCTGTACTTCCCTGTCCGTAATGCAGTATTTCTGCAATAGTTTGCCGTCTCCAAAATAACAATCTCGACAATTATAATACAGTTGCCATGTATTAAACACAAACTGTGTCAGGTGCAGTTTTAAGTATTTTGTCTGTATTCCCAACTAGCACTGACAACCTTTTCAGGGAAGCTTTAATATTCTCATTTACACGAGGCACAGAGAGGCCAAGTCACATGCCCCGGGTCACACAGCTAGAATGTCATAGAGATGGAGAGGTGCCCCAGTGTGTCTGACTCCAAGGCTGGGGCCCCTAGCTACCATGCTATTCAGTCCCCAAAATGGAACTAGACTGTCAGCTCCGCATTGGCATGAGGCTAAACTGCCTAGGAGAAAGACACATGACCCCTTCCATGGACCAGGCATTGTTTTAAGTACTTTACATTATCATATGACATCTTCACATCCACCCTATGAGACAAGCGCTATCTGTATCCTTACAGATGAGAAAACAGGCACAGGGACATTAAGTCACTTGCCCAAGGTCACACAGCTGGTGAGTAGCAGAGCTGGGCTTCAGACCCAAGCATTCTGGCTCTTAACCATGACACTACACCGCCTTGTATAAAAATTATTGTATCATTGCCATGACATAAACAGTTACTAATTTGAAATCACCCCTCACCTGCCTGTAAGGTATGACATTTTCCAAAACGCGTTTCCCGTAAGGGCAACAGAGCCGCTCTCAGCATCCTTGTTCACAGAGGAGGTATGTGGGCTCAGAGAGGTTTTGTGACTTTTCCTGGCAGAGTAGGACTTTGAACTTGGGGACACACACACACACACACACGCACACGGTGCTTGTCTAGCTAGCTCAGCCACCGTTGACAGCACTTTGAGCTCCTCATTCAGCAGCATCTGCCTTCCTCTCAGAGCTGACAATTCTGCCCCAGCCTTCACCCCTCTGTGGCATTCTGAAACAGGGACTGGGGAATTGGAGGCAGCTCAGCCTTTCAGGGTCAGGGATGCTGAGTCCACACAGCACACATGTTGCTCGTGTCCCCCTCCTCTGTTTTCACAGGCCCCATTCTCGGGCAGGTCACTGTTCAGCAGTTGCAGGGTGTGCGGCCAGATGGGTATTTGCGGGGGTGCTGGAAAGCATCCTGGGCTGGGCCGGGGAGAGACTCGGGCCTGGGCAGCCTTGCTAAGTCTCCCCTCTCTCCCTGTGTCTCCCTGTTTCCCGCCACTCCAATGGATCCTGTTCTTCTCGCTTCCCCGGCCTGGGGTCCCACCACCCTGTCTGCCCGGAACCCCATGTCCTGTGTTTTCACTGACACGTCTTCTCCTTTCCCTCCTGCTGCTTCCCGCTACTACCTGCCCTTCCCAACCCATCCTGAATGCTCCCTCCTTGCCCCTGTGCCCTCTGTGTTGACTCTGCTGATCCCCTCATGGCCCTCCACGTCCCCTGGCATCCCTCTCCTGTCCCATGGAGCCGGCGTCCTGCTCCGGGCCCCCTGCCAGCTCCTTCCCTTTGGCTCCTTTCTTTCCCGCTCCTCTTCTCCATACCTCCCTGCCCCTCGCTCCCTCTTCCCCTTCCTCTCTCCCCGCAGGGGTCCCCCGGAGACGCTGGGCTGTCCATCATTGGTCCCCGCGGCCCCCCTGTAAGTTGTTTTTACTTTTCCTCGGGGTGTTGGGGGGATGGGTGAGTTGATGAAAAGGGCTTTTAGGCTGGGGATGAAGGGACAGCGAGGGCGGCTGTGTCCCTGGATGGGGAGGCCACCGCATGTGATGTGGTCAGCCCAACCAGGCCTCAGGTGCCAATGTTGATGTTAAGGAAAGTGGCCTGGCTAAATATACCTAAATTACAGTCCCTTGGGAGGGTTCTGAGGGACCTGCCCTCTAGCCACGAAACTACAGCAGCTGCGAGGCGGCCCTGCTGTTTACAGACAGAAGGGAGAAAGGGCTCGCTCTCCTCCGAATGGGGTGATCCGGCTTTCCCGGGAACCAGCCTTTGTTTCTGGAAGCCCATGGAGCAGATACAAGTCCGGGTTCACTGACCCAGGCATGCACTACTGGTCTTGCCAGAGGGCCAGCCCACACTCACCCTCACAGATGCCTCTGTGCAGTGCTGGGTCCTGTGTGTTCACTAGCACCCTCCACCCCATAGCTGGGAGCTTGAGAAAACCAGCGAGACTCCCCTCACATGTGCTTCCTCAGGGACCAAAACAGGGGTGTGGGTGATGAAGCCAGCAAGATATCGAGGCTGTGGGAGGAAGGGCTTGTTATTTTCCCAGAGCCCTGAACCACGGGGCTTTAATAAAATCACCACATGTCAGGGTGGAAAGGATCCCAGGGATGGTCTAACACAGCCCTCTCAGAAGGGGAAACTGAGGCTCAGAGAGGGGGAGGGCCCTCCCATGTAGAGGCTGGGCAGGATTAGAACCGAGGAGCCCCCGGCCTCACCACAGCAGCAGGCCGCCGGCTCCACCTTCTGCACTTTTCCTGACCCGCCGTGCTCAGTGAGGGGTGGGGGCAGAGGGCTAGCCTCTGGGAGACTGAGACCCATAGCAGAGGGAGAGGGGCCGGAGAACGAATGGCTAAGTTACACCCAAGGGAGGGGGCCTGCAGTGAGCTGAACAGCCAAGCAAGGGGTTGTGGCGAGTGCGGGGAGCTGAGAGGTAGAGCCAGTTTGGGAAGGACAGCAGGGGCAGGACAGCCAGGCTGGCAGACATGTCAGGGGCTGGGTCAGAGGCAGAACTTGAGCAGCCCTGGGCTGAGTAGACATGGCCTTTACAGCAAGGTTTTCTTCTGGGTTCAGACCATAATGACCACGCTTAACACTTCCTCTGTGGTGGTCTTATCTTAAGACTTTTACACGTATTCACTCACTTAATCCTCACAAGAACCCCATGACATAGGGACTGTGATCACCTCCATTTTACAGATGAGGAAACTGAGGCACAGAGGGGCTGAGTGACTTGCCCAAAGCCATAGGGCTGGCACGTGGCTACACTGGTAGCTGATCATTCAGCCAGACCATCTGGCTCCAGTCTGCTTCTGATTCCTGCTGCCATCATGGACGGGCCAGGCCTGATGTCGCAGTCACATGTGCTCCTGGGTTCACACGGTGGCTGCCCCGATGGGCTTCAAGCCTCCTGTGTCCTGGAGGAGGTGCAGCACCAATGCCCTGGCCAAATTGATCCTGATGAAGGTGGTGATGGGAAGGTCATAGAAACAGAAGACAGTCCTCCAGGTTCTAACATCGAGGACCCAGCCTGGTGTGTTAGGAGGACAGGGGAGTAACACAGCATACAGGCCCTACCCTAGGCTGCCATCTCTGTTCACCTTCTGGTCTGGCTTCAGATGTTCTATTGTGTGGATCCTGCTGGTCCTCTCACACCCTTTCAGCAAATTATGTCAACAGGCTACCAAAAAGTTATTGAAAAGCTCCACTGCTGTAGATGTGTTCAGGGCAGTAGAGCCTCTGCTCCTCCTGGCCTCAGCCCAGCACGGATAACCTAATCAGAAACATGCCTACTGCACTGGACTTGACTCCAATAGTGAAAAGCACCTTCTGTTCAGGTAGCAATGAGAGATTCTGTTTCCCAGGCACCTGTCACATAATAGGTCTCCTTCACAGCTGTGAGGCAGGCCCCACCAGCCCATTTTACAGAGGAGAGAACAGTTTCCTAACTTGCCTGTGGTCACCCAGCTAGTAAGTTCTGGAGCTTGGGTTTGGCCAGGTTATCCTTATCCCAAAGCCTGCATTCTTGCCTCAATACCCTGTTCCATGTTTGAAACGCTACGTTTAAAATGATATTTACTTCAGGAGAAAAAAGTCCTCCAGGTGGCCGCCTACATTGGCACCAGGAAAGGTTTTATCATACTAGGAGTCTTAACGAAGCCCAGCATCCTCTGACTTTGGCCCCTATCACCCAGTGGCTTGAGCTATCCCTGCTGAGTCCCCACTGCAGCAGGGGCTGCCCCCTCAGCTCCTTCCAGGAAGCTGCCCTGAGCTAATGGGAGCAGGGACAGGGGAAGACAAAGGGTCCTTTTGTCATTAAGGGGTAGAAGTCAAGTGGGCACCCTTGGTGGCAGCCAGGGATTGATGGAGAACATGTGGCTTTCCACTCAGCCAGGAAGGGTCCAGCATAGATGCTGCTAATAAGAACCAGCCTTGTCACTCTCAGGGGCCACCTGCCCCCCTCTTGGAGTTTGATAAATGGTCCAAGCAAAGGGGGACCCCTCCAAGCACTTTGGAGGAGGGTTCACTTTCTAATGAAGCAAGCTGGAATACAGTGTTGGGGCACGTTGACTTTAAGGGAGCCTCAGTAAATCGAGGGGGAGGCTGGACCTCCAAGATGCTGGCTGGCCCAGCAGGCCCTGGGCAGGGGATCTGCCAGTCCTAGGAAATGCCCTATCTCAAAGTGTGCCCATTCCCTCTTAGAGCTCTCTAGCTTCTCTTCTGGGGCCAGGAGATACCTGAACTTCCAGTCCTCATCCACTAGGAGCCACCCGACACCAGGTAGACATACCTACTGAGTGTGTCTCAATTCACTCCATTCATATTTGTTAAGAACCCAGTGCCTGCTTGGTGCTGCGTAGAAACCCAACCTCTGTCAGCTTGCCCTCTGGGCACATGATCTAGAGGGAGAGACCAGTGATCACATAATCCATGACAATGCAGACAGCAAGTGCTAAGCCAGGGGATGGTTAGAGAGCTGTGGGACAAGGAGGAGGCACCAGCCTTGGGGAAAGAGGGCAGGCAGGGAAGGCTTCCTGGAGGAGGGGATAATAACTGCAATCAAGGACCCATGAGAAGCCCTTACATTATGGTAAGGGGTTGGGCTTTGTCCTGAGGGTGTGAAGAGCCTGTAGGTTGTGTTAGGCTGATGTGGGGCATGACCAGATTTGTAGTTTAAAAGATTTTAGAAGGTCCAGCATGCAGCATGTTTAGAAGAGGCTGCAGTGGGAGGCTGGCTGGAAGGCACTTGCAACAACCAAGGCCTGGACTGGAGCAGAATCGGTGGGGCTGGCCAGGAGGGCTGGACTTGCAAGCTATTTTAGAGGTGGAATTGAAGGATTTCATGATGATAAAAAATGAGGATTGAGGGACAAGCAAGAGCTCAAGATGACACCACATTTCTCACTTGAGTAACAGAGTACCCTTTCCCAGAAGGAAGAGCAGATTTTGCCAGGGGAGATGAGTTGAATTTGAGCGTGATGAATTAGAGATGCCGTAATGTCCAACGGGAACTGTCATCTGCTGCTGGAGGTCAGAGCATGTGGTCCGCTGGAGCTGGCTTGGACGGCTGGCAAGAGTGGGCCATGCCCACCTCACCTCCTCCCAGCTGCGTTCAGTGACCTCATGTTGGTAGCTTGAAATCGGCTATGGTGGGTGTATTTACACCACAGACATTGGCAGATGCTGTACAAGGCAGGGCTCTCCTCTCAACCCTCCCCCACTCAGCTAATGGTTAAACATTTGCCAGCATGGAGTCTTGTTGCTGAGGGAGGCAGAATGAGGCGCCCCTGGGCAGAGACACAATTGACCGTCTCTCGAGGGTCAAATAAGAGAAGGGAGACTTCTTGGTAGGCTTTTTCCAGCAAGAACCTTCTGTCTGTGTATTTGCAAGTAGGAGAAAGATAGGGAGGAGTAGACATAGGGGTCTGCTTTCAGAAGTGGGGACCTCCTTCGGCTCCCTTTTCACTCTGACCTTGAATTAAGAGAGAAGATTTCAGAGATCAATGTAAAGCTTATTTCCCTTGTTCTGGTTCAGAAGGATGTAATATTAATCCATGAATTAATGTACAAATACATCTATTTTGTATACATTTAATGTGATCTTAATCCCTGCCCATGTTTTATGAGGTTGGGAATCCAAAAAAATTCTACTAGATATCAAAATGTATTATAAAAACACGACAATCTAAGTAAACATATGAACAGAACAGAATGGGGAGGCCAGGAATAAAGCCAAATGCATGTGTCAATTTGGTACATGATCAAGGCTTCATTTCACAATAGGAAGAGAAAGATCAATTGTTCAAGAAATGATGCTGGGGCAGCCGATAAGCCACTTAGTAAAAGGTAAAATGAAAGACAGTTGTTTGGTTTTTTTATTATTAAAGCCAATTTATTCATTATATCGGAATAAACTCCAAAGAACAAAATACTTAGATATAAAACCTGAAACCGTAAAATATAAGGACAAAGCATGAGTGAACATTTTATAATTCTGAAACTGGGGAAGGCCCTTTTAAACATGACACAAAACCCAAAAGCCATAGGAGAAGATTAAATTTGTCTATATAAATATAAAACACACCAGAAACAAAATAAATGACAAATGCCAAATTAGAAAGAATAGTCATGACATATATGACTATCAAAGAGTTATTTTTCTTGACAAAGTGCTTCACTCATGTCAGCAGGAGAAAAACAAACAACCTACTAGAAAACATTGGTAAAGAGAAACAGGCAGAGAAATTTTGGAAGAGATGTCTAACCTCAGGATATAATTGAAGAGATATAAATTAAAGTCCAGTTCCAAGTCTCCCCACATGCCTTTCCCAGGCCCAGCCTCTCCAGAAAGTGGTGTTCCCGTTTCCACTTGGTCTGTGACAACATTCTTCCCCAGATCTCTGAAAAAGCCTTGGTTTAGCCCTGGATTTGATCCTGGTTGGAGAGATGCATCCTGCTACCAGGGCAGGCTCTGTAATTAACAAACTGTGTGATTATCCCTACCACGTAAACATTGTCCCTAGCGGGATTGAAGATGTTTCTTGGAATCCTCTCCTCCTGACCTTTTCATCAGGCCTCTTGGTGTGCAGAGTAGTTTACAGAAAGTTTACACTGGGAGGTTTCGGAGATGACATTGTATGGTTTCCGGGTTTTCTCCTTGGTTTATTTTTAGCATCACTTATCCTTGAGAGGAGAAAAGCCAGGGGCCCTTCCTATAGATGAGTGGGATCTCCTCCCTCGTGCCCTTTTGGATGGCTGCCACAAGCGCATCCTAAGCCTGCAGCAGACTTCAACTCACTCCCTGTTGAACCAGCGCACCCACCCTGATGGCAGGGTGCCCATCCTACCCAGCTGATGTGTTCCCTGAGCACAGGCCACTGGGCACTTATATTCGTGGCTTCAAGGAGGACCCTAGCAGCCTGGAGATGTTTTAGGGTCATAGCATGTGAATCCAGAGAAATCTTCTGGAGAGGATCTGATTCTAAAACTGCTGCTTGACAAGGACAAACTTTCATTGATCACAAGACATATTGGGCCTGAAAGCAACCTTGCTCTATTCTGCAGCTTCCCTGTTCAGTTCAATTCAACAAGTGTCTGATGATGGCAGCTACCATTTCAATAGGCTTTACAGGCCGGGTGTGGTGGCTCACGCTTGTAATCCCAGCACTTTGGGAGGCCGAGGCGGGTGGATCACGAGGTCAGGAGATCAAGACCATCCTGGCTAACATGGTGAAACCCCGTCTCTACTAAAAATACAAAAAATTAGCCGGGCGTGGTGGCGGGCGCCTGTAGTCCCAGCTACTCGGAGAGGCTGAGGCAGGAGAATGGTGTGAACCCGGGAGGCGGAGCTTGCAGTGAGCCAACATTGCGCCACTGCACTCCAGCCTGGGCAACAGAGCGAGACTCTGTCTCAAAAAAAAAAAAAAAAAAAAAAAAAATAGGCTTTACAAACATAATTAAATGTAATTTGATGATCCTATGAGGTTATACTGTTACCTCTATTCTATAGATGAGGAAACTGAGGCTCTGGGAGGTTAAACAACTTGCTCAGGGTCACACAGTCATAGTTGGAGGCAGGATTAGAATTTAGTCTGCCAGTCTAGAAAGTCCATGCTTGGGAAGAGAGTCTGGCTGTGTCAGCCAAAGGAGACCCCAAGCTGAGAACTGGGCATGTTTGTTTGGTGGTGAACGGCAGGTGAGCCAGTGTGTCTGAGCATAGAATAGATGGAAAGATGTGGCAGGAAAGGAAACTAATGTGGCTGATGGGGATGGGATTGAGGGATGGCCTTGAACATGATAGAAAGGAGCCGTTGCTGGTTCTTGAGAAGGAGAGTGACAAGACTCATGTTTCTTAGCTCTCCATCACCCTTGACCACCTGGCCATCCCTCCTCAGCCGTGCATCATCACAGCCTTGTGCTTCTTCTAATCTCATCACATCCCCTTTGTCCTGAATCTTGATCATAAACCACTGGATCATAAATCACTGTGGCCAGTGAACCTGCTTCTAGTCTCCACCCTCAATATTTATTTGTGTTGCACTCTGCACCTCCAGGAAAATAGGCATAGATTGCTCTGCATCCCACAAAGATTAGGAGATGCTCAGAGATTGCCCAACTGCTAGGAGAAGCCTGCTGGCTAGGGTGAGAGGAACAGGAGCAATCTGACCTAGTCTAGCCTGAATACACACATTTTGAAGGTCAGGTTCTGATATCCAAGCCATCCTTAGATAAGTGGCCATGAGCAATGACTGTGTAAATAAAAAGGGGCTTAGAGGATCGCAGTCCAAGAGTTCCATGTGCTGCAGGCTGAGTCTCTGCTGGCCCCACTGTCCCATGTGTCTGTTTACAAGCCATGCATCCACAGCGGTGATGAGCTCTCCAGGAGCCACTTCCCAGAAGTAGACCCAAAGGATGCTGGCCCCTTCCTGTTCCTTTCCCACCCCCAGCCCCCGCAGGAGATTTCCTATGATGTTCCATTTCATCTTTCTCCATCTTCCCTCCCAACCCACTAACCACAGTGAGTGTCCCCCAAGGACGATCACACAAAGTGAGAGGGATGGGAGCAAAGATGAACTGGAGGGCTAGGGACTGGCTGCGTCTCCTCCTTGCTCAATCTCACGTGTCCCTTTTTTTTTTTTTTTTTTTTCAGGGTCAACCAGGCACTAGAGGTTTCCCTGGATTTCCGGTAAGTGGAGAAGGCTGAAGTTAGCTGTGTCCCAGGTGGTCTGTAGGCTTGATTGGGTTAAACTTCATCTGAGGTCAGCCCCGGCTCCATTCTTTCTCTCCCAAACCCTGGTCATTAAGGACTTGCTTCTACAGCCATTCATGGACACCAACTCAGGACAGTAGCTCAGCAGTCAGGTCATGATGCAAGGAATACACACAGGGAAGCAAATACACAAATTAAGGGGCAGCAGGACAGGCCCCAGGTGAGTGAAGTCACAGGCTGATAAACCCCAGCATGACCTGGGAATATAGAATGGACGATGCCCTGTGGGAGAACACCCTGCAGCTCAGCCTGTGCCTGAGCTTTGAGAGGAGACCCAGCGTGGGGGAGGCAGAGGGGTGGCCATCTGGGTGTCCTTGACCTCTGCCTATGGGGCCTAAGGCAGGTTCTGACAGGCAGAGCAGAGGGAGCAGCTCCCCTTTTCTCCCGGCCTCAATGCAGGCCAGCCCCTGATTTCTAGGAACACACCACCTACTCTGCACCCAGGGCAAGGGTTAGGTGTTTGACATTAATGGGGAGGCCACCCATTGGGTTCTCTCTTGTGCTGTGCACCTGGCATCCAACATTCTATTATTCTCAACCCCATTTCAGGATGGGAAGTTGAGGCCTAGGCTTACCCATGGACACATTAACAAGTACGTGGTCAAGCAGGGCCTTGAGCTCCAACTTTTCAGAATCCAGAATCTGTGCTTTTCCCCACTGCCCAGGCAGCCTCTTTGGCAGGAGTCCTGTGATGCTTAGTCTTTACATCTGGCCTTTCTGGTTTCAGGGTCCCATTGGGCTGGACGGCAAACCGGTAAGTGGACCCGCTGTCGGGGAGGGCTCCTCCCCTCACTGCAGGTCAGTGATCCTGGATCTCTTGGTCCTTCTGCAAGACACTGAATCCTTGGAAAATGCTTTACTTAGAAAGAAAAGTCCTGGGGCTGAAGCGTTGTCACTAGTGGGAAGTGGAGAGCGCCATTTGAGTCACCCCTGACCCCAGTGGCCTTCCCCAGGGCACAGGTCCCCAGCTGCCCAGCTTGGCTTTCAAAGTCCAGGCGAGAGCCATCCCTAGAATGGGTGATTCTGGGTGGGGTGGGGGTGAGGTCAGGAGGCAGTGAGGAGAGTGGAGGGTACGGAGGTCAAATAGCTGGTCTGAAGAGCCTGGCTACTCATGCACACGCTTGCCCCTGCTCCCCAGCACCTGTGTCTCCCATGGCCCTGTCCTGGAGGTCAGGGTCTCCCTGCCCGATTGAGACCCCACATGTGTGCTCAAGTCCATGTGGAGACTGCTTCCCACCATAGCTCCTCTCTTTGTTCATTTCAATCCTTTGGACTTGGTTCGCTGACACAAATGTTCATGGGGGAAAGGAGTCCCCTCCCCAGTCCTAGGAGCAAGTCAGCTAGAAGGGAGCATGACCCATCCAAAGCCCTCAGGGTGGATGGAATGCAGCCCCACTCACAGCCACGCCTGGCCCCACCACTCGCCTCTCTCAGTTGAGGGACCCTAGCACCACCCAGTCACTCTCCAACTGCAGGCCAGCGAGCTAAGTGCAGCCCAGGGGTGCCAGCAATCATTTCCACTCATGTCATGGGACCAGGCATCCCCCAAAGCTACCCTGGACATGTGGATGGCATGAGAGTCGGGGTCTAGGGAGACTACCCCCACCCCTGCTCTCTGAAGGGCAGGCAGCTGCTAGTGAGGCCCAGTGAGGGGCAGTGAGCAAATGACCTGGCCTTAGGGACTGGGTGAAGGAGTGCACAAGCCAGAAGGTGCAGATGGAGCACAGGAGACAGGGAGGAGCACGGGGGGCAGGGAGGAGCACAGGGGGCAGGGAGAAGCACAGGGGGCAGGGAGGAGCATGAAGGACAGAGGGTGGAACTTCTGGGCTGCAAACATTGCACCTGGTACTCACCCTCTTCTCCTTCCAGGGCCACCCAGGACCAAAGGGCGACATGGTAAGAGCCCAGCTTTCCTGCCTTCCCGAGATGGGTGGGGGTTGGCCCAGCGTCATAGGCACAGCCAAGCACTGCAAAATGGGTCCCACAGGGACAACAGGAGTGGCTGCCCGTGCTGGTCACTCCCCAGCTGTGTAAACCACATGCCCTGGATCCTCACATCAATATGCAGGGAGGAGAAATGGGCAGGGGCTTCTCCATCTGAAGCATGAGGATGGGAGATCCAGAGAGAGTGCTTACCTGGCTGGTTGCATACAGAGGTCAGTGTCCAGCTTAGTGCTCTGAAACCACACTCACATGGGCCTTGGGAGACAAGGTTTCATCTGCACTCACAGGGGACACTTTCTCTAGGAGACACCATTTCTACTGAGCCTGAGGTCCCTCAAGGCCTCGTAACCCCTTCCCGGTGCTGGCTGTGCCCTGAGCCACCCCAGGACTCCAGGGGTTCCTGCTCCACTGGGGCTGGTGGTGCCCAGTGGATCATCTCAGCTGAGGATGCCATATGCATCATCCCAAAGACCCCTTCCCCTCTCCCCATGCCTTCCTGGGAGTTTCTGTTTGGAGGTTGGGCCACTTGGCAAGTCAGGAGCAGGAGCAAGGTCTTCTCTTCCATGTCACAGCATCCCATGGCCACCACCCAGATGGATCTGCCCAGGGTAACTGGAGTGCCTCAGGCCCCAAAAAGGTGGAGAGACAACCTTTGCCCCAGCTTTCTCCTGGCCCCTACCTTCTGCAGAGCTTTGGAAATAAATTTGCTATCTCCACAGACCATCCCTTCCAGAAGGGAATGAAGGGCTGCCCACTCTCACGGTGGGCCAGGTCTCAGCAGGGACTGATGGGCCATTAAGAGCAAATGGGCCCCTGCTCCCACACTGTGGAGTGTATTTTGGTTTTCAATAAATCCCTGCTTTAAACAAACAAACAAACAAACAAACAAAATAGCCCTGGGCTGGGGTGCATTTCTGCTTCCTAAGTTCCAGGTCACACCTACACTGTGAGGGACCACCTCCTGCTCCACAGGTCAGTGGGCCAGGAATTTGTGCAGGGTGATGAAAGCAACGCAGCAGGCTCCCCCTGTCCCTGTTCAGCAGGGGTCTGGCTCATGCCTTGCTCCAAGCGCTGGCGTGAAGACAACCCTTGACCCATGACTGGGGCACTGCCAGGGCACCGAGGGAGGCAGGTAATCTCGTGGATGGAAAGGGGGATGGTGGAGTGTTGGCTGCAGGGCCTGGGCTCCAGCCTAGCTCTGCCTAATTTGCCAGCTCCCTCTGGGCCCCAACCTGTCCTCTTGAGTCAGATCCAGCTAACATTTATTGAGGGTTTGCCACGTGGTTGGCACTGGGCTAAGCACTTTGCATGACTGTCTCAATCCTCAGCGTAACTCTGTGCCCCAGGTCTTACTAGGATCCCCTTTGGCAGGTGTGGAAACCAAGGCTCAGAGAGTCCAGGTAACTTGCCTGAAGTCACACAGCTAAGTGTCCAAAACAAGATCGAACACAGTTCTTAAATTCCTTCCCTCCACATTTTATTACCTTCCTCCCTTTCTGTTTCCCTCACTCTTTGTCAGTCTTCCTGCCACCTTCCTTCTTTTAATGCATTTTTTTATGGAGTATCTAAAATGTGCTGGGCACTGCTTCAGGTGCTAGGGATACAGACGGGAGAAAGAGAGACTGTCCTTGCCATCTGTAGCTCACAGTCTAGGAGGGAGACATCCTTTTAAATAATCACTCACATAACTAACAAGTTGCTTTGCAATGAGTACTATAAAAAGATAATCCTTAGTGCCCTGGAAATCTTGGTATAACAATAACCTCACCCAGGCCAAGGGTCGGAGATGGCTTTTCTGAGAAAGAGAATTTTGAACTAGTGCCTAAAGAATGAGGATTCAACCGAGAGAAAATAGAAAGGGGGATGGGAATGTGCTTTCTGGACATGGGAGAATAGCACATGCAAAGGTCCTGAGGCAGGAAAATCCTTGACATGTCTGCAGAACTGGAGGAAGGGCACTGGAGGCAGAAGGCCCTGGAGGCAGTGGCAGAAGAGCTGGCACTGGAATCCAGGTCCCCCAGCAAGGTTTCTTCTCCATCACAGCTGCCTCTGCTGCAAATGCATTTCCTCCGGCCCCTGCCCCATTCCTAGGCATGCTGTGCACATGCATGGAGTAGTGGAGACCAAGCAGGAATAAACTGCCATGCCGCATTGTTACAGAGGCTTAAAGGGCTTGGGGTGCTCATCCCTTCAGCCCAAGCTTCTTTCCCTCTCTGGCAGCCTTATGCTACCATAAGGTAGCCCATGGCCCCCCAGAAGTAATAATAATGGTCATCCTCTAGGCAGCACTCTGTCATCCTCATAACAGCTTATCATCCCCACTTCATGAGAGGGGAAATTGAGGCACAGAGTGGCTAAGTACATCGCCTGAGGCCACAGAGCTCCTAAATACCAGAGCTGAGATTCAGACCCACGCGGTGGGGTCTTACCCCTTGATCACACCTCCTCTCAGCTGCCAGCACTTTGTCCTGGAGGAAAGGGACCCTTCCATGGGGCCGCTTTTCCTGCCCTCACTCTGCCACACCGTCCCTCTGCCCCACGCACTTGACCGCCTGTCCAGGGATCAGAGCTAACTCAACAGAAAAGGCAGGCCCACCCCCTCTCTCGTGAGCCCACATCAGTAGGATAGATCCCCTGTCTGCCTCATCAAATCCAGCAGGCCACACAGCCATCCGATTCCTGTTTGGCTTGGCATGGGTACCCGAGCTGTTAGTTGCCCACCGCTGTCCAGCATCATTACCTTGCCCTGCTCTTCATCTGTCTGTCTGCTGCCCCAGATGCTGTCCCCTCCGCTGGCATCCCACTGGGACACTGGCACTCACCCTCATTGTTTAACCTGTGTCCTCACCTGTCAAAAGGGAGTCACCTCTGCCCCGACCCCCTACTTCACATTATTCCCAAGAACCTGAAATAAGGTGTTGAAGTGTTAGGAGGACACAGTTGTACAATAGTGCAGTTGGGGGGTGGACAAGATTGGGGGTCTGCGACTCAGGAATACATAAGGGCTGTAAAGCAAGGCCTGGACTGAGTCCAAATCTCACCCACCGCCCACAGGGCTGTCGAAAGAGTGAGGAGCGCCAGGCACTCAGAACATGCCTGGTACACCAGAAGCAGACAGGCGCCTTAGCTATGCTTCAGTGGCGGTTAGCAGAGGCCTTGTGGCAAGTGCTAAGCACATCACCCGTGGCCATGGCCCTTAAAGGGGCAGGTGCTGCCTGGCTGAAGATAACTGGTACCATGTGTTGTTGGGCCTCGACATATTTAAGAGAAACTTGAAATCGAAATTTTTATTTGCACTCTGCTTGCTCTTAAGTGTTGGCAACTAGTTGAAATAAAACCATGTGGGACAAACGAAATCCCTATGAAGACCACGATTGTCCCCTGGGCCACTATTTGGGATGTCTGGTTTCAATTGTCCAAGTCTCTGCAGTCCTGAAACTCTGCCTGCCCCTCCCCCAGCACACTTATATCTTGTCCTGACAGAGGATGACCTGGTCACCTGGGGTCTGGGCCCGGGTTCCCCGCCGGATGAATCATGCGCTGCAGAACTTCATTCTAAACACTCTGCCAGGCTGAGAGCGGTGGCTTACACCTGTAATCCCAGAACTCTGGGAGGCCAGCACGGGCAGATTGCTTGAGTCTGGGAGTTTGAGAGCAGCCTGGGCAACATGGCAAAACCCTGTCTCTACAAAAAAATGGAAGAATTAGCCAAGCACGGTAGTGTGTGCCTGTAGACCCAGGTATTTGTGAGGCAGAGGTGGGAGGATTGCCTGAACCCAGGAGGCAGAGGCTGCAGTGAGCAGAGATCACACCACTGCACTCCATTCTGGGCAATGGAGCAAGACCCTGTCTCAATAAAACAATAAAAGATAAACAAACACTTGGCCAGCCACATGGGCTGGGAGTGCCACATGGATGGTCCCAAAGGCCACTTCTCCCTTCCAGTGATGCTCTTGGGAGTTTCCCAGTTTGGAGGTGGTCCTGTTGGCAAGTGTCAGGAGCAGGAGCAAGGCTCTGGCACATCACAGCATGCTGCGGCCACCTCCCAGATGGACCCACCCATGGGGATCCACAGTGCTTCAGGCCCCAAAGAGACTGGTGGCTCAAAGGGACCTGCTTATGGCTCTAGCCAAGTCTAGAAGCCCTGACTCCCAAGGTCCAGCCCAGTTCCAAGCGTTCGGCAGAGTGGAAACAGCTGGACCTTGGCCATCAGACAAACCTGGGCTCCTGTCCCAGTGCCACCATTCACTGAGCCACGGGGCCTTGTCTCTGTCACCTCTCTCGGGAGCTAGAGTGGACATGAGCATCTCCCTCACAGGCACATACCTGAAGAGCCAGCCTCAGGGTGGATCCTCAGCTCATAAGGCATTTGTTTTCTCCTCTTCCCTCCACCAGCCTTGGTGCAGCTTCCTAAGAGAGCCAGAGCATGCTGGGCCCTCCCCAGACAGCAAGGGTCCCTCCCAACCCCGGCTCCTTTCTTAGCCCTGCATGGACAAGACAACCTTGAAGGAAACCTCAAGACCCCTCATATTCCTTGGAGAAGTCCGGAACATGGCTTCAGTTGCCAACTTCTTGCTTTCTCTCTTTTGCTGAAGGTTTCTCTAAGGCCCCCATTGTCTGAGGCACTGGCCCAGCCCCCCAGGCCAGAAGTTCTTCTGGTTCAGTGGGCTTCACTGCAGCCTGGGAGGCAGGAGGTGGAATGTGCTAGTGTCTCCCAGAGGCTTGATGCATGTGAGGTAGGGGGTCCCATGGAGCAGAAAACTCCCTGACCTCTAGGTACAGCCCCTCCATAGCTGGCCCATGAGATGCTGGTGGTTGGAGGAATGGATGAAAGATGCCATCTGTTCTTCATCACAGCCCTAGTCCTGCCCACTGAGGGGTGAAGCAGCTGAGACTCTGTGAATGAGGCCACACTACCTTGCATGTGGTGGGCATGGGAAGACCTGGCCATGGCTGGTAGAGCCCAGCCTTCGGGATTCAGCCCCAATCCCCAGCCAGGCAGGTGTCCCTGATTGCCCGTCTTCTGTCTGCCCACTGACCTGTGTGTGTTTGCTTCCCACAGGGTCTGATGGGTCCCCCAGGACAGCCGGTTGGTACCTCATCCTTCTATTTCCCAGCAGAGAAGCTTCACGTGGCTGTGACCTTAGCTTTGGTTTCTAACTCTCTCATCTCCGTCTCTTTGTAGGGACCCCAGGGACAAAAAGGAGAAAAGGTAAGAGCAGTGGAGGTTTCCTAGAGTCTCCATCTCAGGAAATGGCCTCCCAATTGGTAGAAAGGGGTCAATTATGGTTATTTTCAAACTTTAGTTGTAATTGACAGAACCAGGAAAGCCCCCGAGGTGCCGCATAATAGATTCAGTTGACACCCTCCAGGGGACATCCTTTTCTTGGAGTGAGGGGTCCTCCTGGAGGCTGGTCCGGGTGACATCCTTTTCCAGGGATCCTCCTGGAGCCTGGCCCTCTTCAGCCTCTTTCTGGGCCCCTCCCAGCTGTCACTCCATGGTGTTCCCTGACACCTCCATGAGCCTCTGGGATTCTGAAGCATCAATCTGTAAACCACTGGCCTGGCCTCCTACCCTCCTGCCCTCTCTGTCTTGTTGAATTTCTGATAGAGACTCTGCTTTGCTTGCCCTTGGGCCGCTGGTAGAGGGGCCTGGCGCTCCCAGCTCAGCGAAGGTGGCTTGGGGGCCCCCGTGGTGCCGGCTGCTCCCATCCAGTGGCTCCTGTTCAGGGCTGTCTGGTGGGCCTGCCTAGAGGGTCAACCTTTCGCCAGGCACAGGGCATAACTCCCGACTCTGCCATTATGGCAAGTGGTGTAAGGCGAAGCCCCGCCCCTAGGCTCCCTGGGGCCACTTCCAGGCAGGCCCTGGAAGTTTCTTCCTTGCTGCTAGCCAGGGGAAAGGGAGGGACTTAGTTCTCCTGCCTCAGAGGGCTCAGACCAAAACTAGAGCAGGAGAGCTGGTGAGCTGTGAGATGTGTGGCATGTCCTGAAGTGCTGGGGGTGCCCTGAGAGACAGGTACCCCCAGCAAGTGCCTAACACCACCTTTCCCTTCCCTCTCCTTCCCAGGGTCAGTGTGGAGAGTACCCACACCGGGTAAGTGAACCCCTAAAATTGAGCAGGGCCCTTTGATCCATCCCTGGGGCACAGCACCCAGCTCAGCCTCATCTCCCTGGGGTCTCCAGTTACTAACAGATCATGGGGGAACAGGAGCACCCAGTGCCCTCTGCACTGAGCAGTCAGAGAGGGGAGCTCGGGGTGGTGGTGCGCCTGGTGGGAACAGCTGATGTGTCTCTCCGGCCATGTGCTGTGTGCAGCTGCTCATCACCTGTGCGTGTCTGTACATCTGCCCCTTTGTACGTACGTCCGACTTGGTATGTTGGAGTCTCCTGCTGTGTGTCTGGAGCTCTGTGGCTCCTCTGCACATGGCCCTCTGTGGCAGCGTGACTTGTGTGAGTCTGACTCCCCACCCAACCAGCATGTGTGTGCAAGTGTGTGCGTGTGTGTGGCGGTGGGGGGGTGGTGTCTGGCAGCCTAGCCATGGCCAAAAAAGTGGGACTTTTCGATTAGTCACTGTATCAGATGATGGTGTTTCACATCCAAACCTCGATGATGGGAGATAATCGGGGACTGACTGCAGCAATTCAAGGATAAAATCTCTCCTTGGCCTCTTTAAAAACAGAGGAAGCCCTTCTCCAAGCAGGGTGGGGATTTCAGGCTAAGATGGTTCCTCTGCCCACCCCCGCCTGCTCCTTCCTTTTCCTTGCTCCACCCCAAGATACAGAACCCAAAAGACTGCTGTTGTCCTGTTAGGAATCTTCAAACTTGTGTTCCAGCAGCAGGGTCGATCTTGGGACAGGGGAGAGCAAGATACACACAGCTTCCTCCAGCAGGAGCCCCAGTGAGCTGGACCCAGAAAAAAATGCCCCTCGTTTTGTGGATTGGCCTCGCTGCTCCCAGACCTGGACAGCAGGGATGGAAGATGAGCATCTTTAGGCATCTCTCCCCTCTGTCATGTGCCCCATGGTGCTCAGCTTCCCTGGCTGCCCACTCCTGCCAGGCAGGTCCGGGTGGTGCGATTTTGGGAGTGGAGACAGACATAAGCTGGGCTCAGTGTCAGCTTGACTCTAGAAGGCCGTCAGGAGGGCCATGCTAGCAGGGTCCAGCCTCTGCCCAGACCCTCAGGAAGCTGGAAGGCAGGCCTGAGGTCTGGGTTCCTGGGCCAGGGAACCACTATGAGCCTGGTACGTGAGAGGCTGGGATGGGTTTAAGGCTACGGCGGTGCTGGGCCCAGGCTGAGGAAGGCAGGCCAGCAGCAGCGCAGTCAGAGCCAGCCTGTCAGCAGCATGTGCTCCAGGGATGCAGGGGCCCTGGTGTTCCGGCCAGCCTGATCCTGATACAATAATAGAAGGTCAGCTGTGTTTATTTGAAACGATGGGCTCACAGGATTGTTATGTTACCCGAAAGAAAAACAACATCCCCCAGCACAAAAGACAACACAACTGCAGACGCTTTGATAGTGTGTCACCCGTCCTTAGTGAGCTTTTGGAGTGGGGTGGGGGCAGGCTCTCTGCCCCTGAGCCCAACACAAGGAAAGGGAAGGGCACAGTGACAGAAGGCTGCAGAATACCCCTGGCCACAGGGTGCAATGAAGCCTGACCTCATGACGGTGGCACTCTGGGGAACATGTCAAGTGTGGGGCAGGGGCGTAGATTTGGGATCCCAGCTGAGGGGCAGAGCAAGTTTATTTAGAAGAGGGAAGAAAATCAGGGGGCTTCTAGAGATCTGTTGGCTTTCCAAGGGGTCGGGTTGGGGTGGCAGGTCTCGGGGCCCGGAAGACACCAAGAAATCCAGGTGGCCCCTCCTCCATTCCAGCCTGTGGCTTCCCCAGGGAGGGAGAGGAGAGGGGTGGGGAGCAGGGGAGCTGGTCTGTGGGCTCTCCCCTCACGGTCCCTGTCACCCTGTCTCTGCCACCTCCATCCCCTCCCAAACTAGGAGTGCCTAAGCAGCATGCCAGCAGCTCTACGCTCCAGCCAGATAATTGCCCTGAAGGTTTGTAGGTTCTGGAAGGTCTCCGGGCCCCTCTCCACTGAGAGGCTTCCTGAACATACAGCCCAACATTGCACATCCCCAGGCCCCGGCAGCGGGAGCGGGTGGAGCTCTGTGTGCGACTGCTGTCCAAGAAGGCAGCAGCTGTGACCTGGAAAGGCCACACTTGGGCTCCCCATCCCCAGCTGGGTGCATTCGCAGCCCAAGCAGCTCCTAGTTCTTAACACTCATCCCAGGAGTCTCATGTGATTTAAGTGCTTTCAAAAACAAGCGGCTGATGACAGTATATGCCATCTTTGTTTTCACCTGGGCTCTGATGGCCTCCTAAAGCCATGGGTTGCTCAGCTTCAATGGGTAGAGGGACTGGAAGCTGCAAGAATTTCCAGAAATGAAAATCGCATTAGATAATATGACTGCAAGTTGCCTCCCGCAAAAACGTGGTTGAGCTTTCTGGAGATATCTTTGCCCAGCCTCTATTTTCCAGGCCCCACAGCCCCAGGGTGAGCCCTCAGCAGCACTTAGCATGTGCCCACGCTGGCCGCACCCTCAGCCAGCTCAACCCCCGGGGAGCTGGGCTTGGCACTGCCCTTGACCACCCGCCCCAGATGCGCTGACACTAGCCTTTCTTGCTCAACCAAAAAAAGAACCCACTAGCCGCACACCAGCCCAACTTCAAGTACCAATTTCACGGGCCCGGTGGTTCCCTGGCCACAGCCTCTGAGTTGGCTCCCTTCTGTCCACCAAGCAGGGACGGGTGGGGCTGGCAGTGCAACGTTGGGCTGCGTGTCCAGCAGCCTCTGCAGCCCAGCATGGCCACGGAGGGCAAGCCTGGCCGTGGGGGGCCACTGTCCCATTCCGGGGGCTGCTGGTCAACGCCCCAAACTCCGACCTGGAGGCCGAGGCTGGGTGTGGACTGAGGGCCACAGCTCCTCCCAAGGGACAGCTGTGCCATCCAAGGGCAAGCTCCGCTCTGCATCTTCAAGCCGTGAGAGTGCCCTGCCCACTCCTTCCCTCCCACTTCTCATGTGCACGCTAATCTCTCTTCTCTCTTCCTCTGCTCCGGTGCCTCTTGGCCGCCCTGCCCTCCTGGCGACTTTTGGCATCGATCTGAATACCTGTGATCTTTGGCCTTTGCCCTCTGGCCCTCCAACTCATCTTTCTCCTCAGCTGCTGCCTCTCCTCAATTCAGTGCGACTGGCTCCACCCCCGGTCATAAAAAGGCGGACATTCCAGGTAGACACCTCCCGTTTGTCCAGACTATGTGTGGCTTTCCCAAGGGGCCTGGCAAGCCTGCTGGGGCTACAGACAAAGCAAGAACCTCACTCTAATTCAGTGAAATTAAATTAGACAAAAATAGGCCCACGTATACCATAGACATGGAAATACACAACACAGAGACCCCAGAGGACCCACAACTACCACCACACAATGATTACTCACAACAGCCACCAACAAGAGCTGTCATTGAGTGCCAGGCAACCTGTTACCCATTTCACAGGCCTGGTTATATTTCATTCGCCAACAGTTTTATGAATTAGGCATGATCATCCTTATTTCACAGATGAGGAAATCAAGGCTCAGAGAGGTTAACCAAGTTGCCAAGGTCACACAGCCAGTACATTGCAGAGTGGGGATTTGTACCCAGTCTCTCTGCCTGTTACTAGCTGTGTCATCTGGGGCAAGTTACTTGACCTCTCTGTGTCCCAGCCTTCTCATCTATAAAATAAGGATAATAACAGTGTCTATTTCACAGGGCTGTTGTTGATACGTAAAGCACTTGGAATAGTTCCTAGCACAGTTTAAGCAATATAATTGTTAGCTGTTATTGTTACTATTATCCATATTTTGGAGATAAGGTAACAGGCTCAGAGAAGTGAATTGATTTGCCCAAGGTTACACTAAGAGTAAGAGGCAGAATTGAAACTGGCCTTGAAGCAGAATTGAAATTGAAGTCAGGTCTTCAGAACCCATATCCAGGGCTCTCTCAGCTGGACCTACCTCCTCTCTACTTAGAAATGCAGACTGCTTAGCATCTGATCCCTCGTAACCTGAGTTTGGGGAGCAAGGGAATTTGTGGAGGGAATGTAGTCCACAACCCACATTGTGAGCAAGTACTTCCTTCTTCTTCCTGCCTTCCTAACCCAAGGAGGCTTGGATAGGAGCAGATCACAAAGAACAAAGCCATCTGGCCTCTGCTCTTCAAGAGATCACAGCTTGATTCCAGGCTGGGTGGCCCGTGGCTGCCCCTGTGCTCCTCACCTTTCTCGTGCTGCACCGGGTCCCCCGCCCAGCACAGGGATGCTAGCAGTGGCAGAGCTCTGAGCTGCTTTCTACAAGCCTGACTGCAGAGCCTCGAGTAACCATCCGGCCTGATTCAGGAGTCAGGAGCCCAAGGGCCTGGATGTTCAGGCACCTGATTGAACAAGGCTGAAAAATCCCTCCAATTAACAGCTAAAAATACAGAGGGACACGTGACTCCAGTGCCATCCAAGCCTGCAGGCCACATATCTCATTACGCCTGGCCAAATCCTCGAGAGCCTCCGTGTGCCTGAGCACTCACCAAAGCATGGCTACTCAGGAGGCCCACTGGCAGCTCAGAGAAGCACCAGGCCCACCCCTGTCACCCACCCCAGCCTGTGCCGGACCCCATTCCAGGAGAGCTGAGTCCACACTCTCAGAATAGCCATTCTCCTGGGCCCCAACAGCGACCTCCCGGCCTTACTTGTATCAGCTGTTCTTTGTTGAGCCCTTGCTGGGTTCCAGGCATTGTTGTGAGAATTCTATGCAAATTATCTCATGCATTCCCCACCCCAGCCACCTCATTATCCCCTGCTTTGCAAGGGAAAAAATCGAGAGGGGTGCAGGATTCCATCCAGGCCACTGCATGTTACTGCCTCCCTTTTCAAGAGCAAGAGGTGGTGAAGCCAGAACTTTTTGTGCTACCCTGACCTGGTTTCCAAAGTAGAGAAAGAAGATGAGGCACCTCTGAGCTACCTGCTGAAGATTCTGCCTCCAGAATCAGGTTTTTTATGCTGTCAGCCACTATGGGACATAAAAATGCTTGTCCATTTCTCATCAATAAACCAATATTGATTTTACAGGCTCTGCAAGCCGCTTAAACATTGGGTCTAAGATTCAGTGAAAAAGGAAGCTTTCTGTGAGATATGATGTGCTTAGCAGATGGCGCTGGAGGTCACTTCCAAAGAGCAGAAAGTGTAGACAGTGAGCCTTTTTGCTGGGGGCTTACTTGGAAAGAATAGGAAGAGTCTGCAGTTCCAACTTTGGGTCCTGGCGCCACACTGAATTCCCATATGACTTTGATCAGGGAATTCAACTTCTTGGAGCCTCAGTTTTCTCTTCTGTAACATAGGAGTTGTGACGTTATGAAGATTCTAGAATTTCACAGCCAGAAAGGACCTCAGGAGTTTGCTTCAGACTAAGCCTCCCCCATCTTGTGAATGTAGAAACCCACAAAAAATATAAACACACAAAGTACAGGATTCTGAGGAGGTTCCGAGACCCAAGCAGCTGAATCAGATTTAATGTGGTTGAAAAGGAGCCTGTGCTGGTCCCTTTTTAAGGCCCGAGGCTTAGTGAAGCCTTTCTCGGTTCAGAAGAAACACTGACACCTGAGACTTATCAACAACCAACATGCAGCCGGGTGGGGGACCTGCAGTCAGGGCAGCTGCCAAAGTGATTTCAACACCTGCTCCTCTGCCATGGACACCCTGAGCCCTAAAGTGGCTTCTCAGAGGGTGTGGCAGGATAGGGCCCAGGCCCCAGAGTGACACTGCTAGATGCCATCTGCCTACAGGTTTTCCAGCCAAAAGATGGTGCAAGCAGGTCTTGCTGAAAGCTTACATTTCTCATTCCCAGGTTGTGCACTCCTATTTATCACCACCACTTCCCTCTAGAGTTTGCAGCAAGCATCATCAGCTGCCCTCCTCACATGGGGAAGCAGGAGACCCAGTGTGTCATAGGGACTTGCTGAGATCCTCTGAGAAAGGTGGGCCGGCCTGGAACTCCGGCCGCCTGCATCCCCCAGCCTCCACCCTGGAGCTCCCACACCTGCCAGGAGGTTCTGCTTCAGCCCATCTGCAGGGATGGGCCCCTCCTCACAAGAGCTAAGCCCAGATTGATCCCAGAGAGGTCATTTAGAAAATAACAAACCAAGGAGCCAGGGTTGGTTTAGATCTAAGATGACTTTGTGTTGCCCCAGCCCTGAAATCTGGGTCACGTGCACCAGGCCGTCTCCTCCTCCAGGGGAAGCATGATGCCATCCCTACCTCCCTGGGCTCACAGTCCATCCTGGCGACAGGCATGGTGGGAAGGCTGGGCTCAGAGCAACTGGCTGAGGAGACAAGGGAATAATAACAGCCTCTCCACACAGCATAAAGCACTTCCACACAGCTTCCAAACTCTTTCAACGAAACCAAAGATTGCAGGCTCAACTGCCCTCCGAGGCCAGGCAGATCACCTAAGTAACAGAAGCAGGCTGTGTGTGAGAAGGGCTAGGAGGGAGAGGACAAAAGCAGCCAGAGAACTCAGGCCCCATTTAACAGGCAGCCACTCCTTGGATGTAGAAATGTGGGCCCAGCACAGGCAGGGTTCCCAGTGTTTCATCAGAAGCCACCAATTCAAATTTTGTATGTAAAGTCTCTTGCTCAGTTGTTTAGTGAGCCAAACAAAATTCCATGGCTTTGACCTAAGGATCCCATTTGATCCTCTGGGTCAAATAGTCAAAGACAGCAAAAAGCTGAGACAGGAAACGAGGGCTATTGTTCCCATTCTACGGCTGAGAGACTGGGGCTTAGGGAGACCTGTGCCTCGCCACACAGGGAGGGTGACAGAGGCAGGCCCAGGCTGAAGATTCAGGCCATCTGGCCAGGCTGGGAGCAGGCCTTTGGTTGGGCCAGGGGCTGTCTCCCACCTGCTCCTCTGCCTCTGCCCCCCACAGAATGTCTCTCCGCAGCAAGTCCTCTTTGGAAGCCCCAACTTCAGGGACCTAACATCTTGGCGTTCTTCTCACTGCCACCAGCCCCTGCATGTCATCACCACTACCACAGCATCATCACCATCATGCCACCGCCTCCTCCCCCCATCACCACTGCCTTCTCAGCAGAAATCACAGTGGGCCTTCACCAGCTGCATGGTCTAAGGGTGGGGGACAGTCTGCAGCTCTGGGGGCCTTCGCTCTAACATTCGTTTCCATGAACCTCAGGGTGAACAGAGCCAGGCCAGCATCCAAGGTCCACCAGGGCCCCCAGGCCCCCCTGGACCAAGTGGACCTCTGGGGCACCCAGGACTGCCAGGGCCTATGGGGCCACCCGTAAGTATTCCCTTCCTCTCTCCTTCAAGACTTGTCCCAAGAACTCTCTGGAAACCTCCAAACCTTGAATAGGCAGTGGGTCCCCTACAAAAAGCAGAAATGCCTTGGCAGGGCCATTGCATGTGGGTGAACCATGAAAGGGGCTATTCATCCCCATCACACTCATCACCTGTTGCACTCTGGCTCTGAAACACAACCTGGGCCATGTCCCCTGCCTTCCAGGGAGGAGACCGCCAATGGTCTGCCTGCCCCGTTCCCAGCCCCAGCAGAGAGGAATTTGGAAAGAGAATTCCCAAGGGCACCTCTGATGGCTATCCCTGAGCCTCTTAGCAAAACCTGAGTTGGGGCAGTGGGTTCTGAAGGAGGTAGTGAGGGGTCATCCAACTACCTGGCACCCCAGTGAACATGCCTTCCAGGGGTGTGTGCAGGTTTCACACTGCTGGGCCACCTGCCAGCTGAGCTGAAGGTCCAGTCAGCCAAGATCCCTGTGTCAAGCCTGAGGATGCATCAAGCCTGCGGGGCCTGCAGGGCCACTGCCTGGAGGACTCCAGAGAGGCCAACTGGCACCTCTCCAGGCTGGACCACATTCAAGTGACAGGTCAAGTCCAGCGGCCACCAAGTCACCCATGTTCAAGCCCTGGCTAAGACTCCACTCTTTCCCAGCCCAATTTATACAACAAAGCCCGGGGACGGAATAACTCAGTGGGTACCTGGACTTAAGAGAAAACAGGTCTTCCACCCACCCGTAAGACTAATGTTATTGGAGAGGCAGGTAAAGGGCAAAATGCTTTTTAAATAATGTTTTTCCCATGTGGTAGAAAAACCAAAACAAAACCTGTTTTTCCTTCTTATGACAAAAGCACCATAAATTAATTGTGAAAAGAATGGAACATAGACAAAGAAACAATGTTTGTGCGCATCTCTGATAGTTTTGCTGGAATAGAGTCCCAGAGGTGGAATCACTGGGCCAGGGTGTCCCCAACAAATAGCACCCTGTGTGGACGGCCACATTCTAGATGGCCTGGTTGCACGTCTGGGGCCCTTGGCTGCCCAGCTTTCAATCTCAAAGCTTGTTATAGGGTCTCCCTGGGCTGGGCCACAGCTATGGCCAAACAGAGCACCCACCTTGGCTGGGAAGGCCAGCACAATGACCCCTGCAATGCTTGACCCCTGAAATGAATTTTAAATTTTTCCACAATTTCTCCCCAGCACCCCAGAGAGTGGGGTTAATCTTATTTCCACCAGTTTTTAGATGGGAAAACCTGAAAGGAAGGGAAACTTAGGAAACGGAACCAAACTAAGGGAAGAAAACCAAAAAGTGCTCCAAATTCACTTTTTGCTGAACGCTGCCCTTTCCACCCCACGCCCCTCCTAACACTTTGGGCTCTCACTCACTGAACCCAAGCCAGGTGGTTTTCTTTGTTAGGTTGTTTATAACAACAACAACAACAACAACCAAAAAAAGAAAACCAGAGAGCATGTTTCTTAAACCAATTGCAACAGACCAGACTCAGGCATCATGGCTTTCTCCAGCCCACGTTTGCTGTCCACACCTACGCCCAAGGCTGCGGTGGAGCCAGCCTTCCCTGGCCTCTCCCTCAGCTCACACCACCTCACCGTGGCCAGCTGCCATGCCCCCAGCACCATGGGCAGAAGGAGACAGAGGGCTCCTCCACCGGCAGGCAGGACCAAGGGCAAAACCAAGGCTCTGCTGGACAAGGCCAGCTTTCTAGGGAGGAGTTCCAATTAGGAGATGGGTGAATGAGGATCTGGACCAAACCACACTCTCAATTTAGCATGATGCCGCTGACCTACTTTCCATGGGTGAGCACAGCAGAGTTGCCCACGGCGCCCACATAGCTGCAAAGAGGGACATAAGCCTGTTATCCCCACGTGCCCTCAGCAGGTTTCAGATCCCCCTCTGGGATCCACTAGAGCTGTTGGCTACAGCATGCCTATTCTCTTGCCATAGCTGTTGGAGCTGCTCTGCCCCTAGGGTCCACTGTAAGTATGGCTAGCCCCAACCAGCTCTACTCACCTTTTTTTTTTTTTTTTTTTTTTGCTTCCACAGGGCTTACCTGGGCCTCCTGGACCAAAGGTGAGTGTCCTTCTGGGTGATGTGTTGAACAGGTGGGAGAATTCCCTGCAGGAGGGAGGGGGAGGCGGCACAGAAAGTGACTGAGGCAGGAGCAGAGAGGGATCTCAGCTGAGAGACAGATCAAGCTTGACCTACTTCCAAAACACCACCCTTCTCAGGAACTAATTTGATTCCAACAAGAATTGCACTTCTTGTGTGCTCAGGCCAATGAAGCAAGTGCTACTGGCCAGCATTGAAGGCACAGTCCACCCTCCAAGGAGCATAACGTCTAGCTGGAAACTCTAAGCTCATGCCCAGAACACCATCACAATATCCCAATAAAATAGTGTTTTCTAAGGTGTCAGAATGGGAAGAGACCTCTAGTGTAATCCAGTCTCCTGTGAACCCTCACCCAGAAGCCCACAATGTCAAACAGTCTCTCCCTTTGATGCTGGGGACCCTGGGGCTCTGGGGACAAGAAGATGCCAAGCACCGATTGTGCCCAACTATCTTATAAATGCAGACGCTAAGAGCTCTGGGGGAAAGTGACTTGTCCATGTTCAATAGAATCAGGTCTCCTGGGTCTCTACCCAAGTGACTCTTACCACCATTCCTCAGCCTCTGCAAAGTGGAGCTTGTTCTCAAGAGTAGAACAATCTGTGTTGGCCTCAGAGGAAGCTAAGAGCTGTTGCTCCTGGGAAGGCTGGAGATGGGTGTTGAAGGGGCAGTGGGACTTGGAGTCATTGAGAGGAAGACAGATGGTATTGTGTGGGGGAACAGCACAAGTCAAAGTTTGGCAGTGGGAAAACCTCTTTCATGGCCTTCTCTTTGTTTCCCCAGGGAGACCCAGGAATCCAGGGCTACCACGGCCGGAAGGTAAGATGGAGGGGGAGGACCCAAATGGGGCAGGACTTTGGACAAATCAGTGGCCTACTGGACCTCAGACCCAAGAGGGTCTCTCCCTTCCAACCTAGGTGGCTGTGCCTGTACTGAGGCAGGCCAGGTTCTCACTGGCCCCCCGAGGGCCTGATAAATGGCAGCCAGATTACTGGGATCCACCTAGGCAGAGTTCTTTCTGTGCTGAGCAAGGATGTAGGACGTGGAGGGGTCCAGCTCTTACAGGCCAGAGAGTCAGAAGCAGTCCTGCACAAATAACCCCAGTGAAGGCAGACTTTATTAAGTGCACTGCATGATTACAGGAGGTGGAGAGACAAGTTTCAGGTTGAGAGAAGCTTGGGAAGTATTCTGGGAGAAGACAGCCTGAGAACTCAACCTTGATGAATGGGCGGATGTATCAGTTATCTATTGCCATGTAACAAACCATTCCAAGTTTACTGACTCTCTGTCACAATTCTGTGGATTGACAGTCTAGGAATTCTGCTAATCTCACCTGGGCTCACTCATGCAGTCACACCAAATGACAGATAGAAGGGTGAGATGGGACAAGATGGCCCCATTCACATGTCTGGTAGTCAATGCTGGCTGCGGGCTGGGGGCCCCTGTTCTCCACATGGCCTCTTATCCTCCAGGAAGCTAGACAGACTTCCTTATAGCACAGCACGTCCAGGGCAGCATTCAAAATGGGCAGGTCCCAGTGCATAAAGACTTGTCAAGTATCTGCTTGTATCACATTTTCTAATGTCTTATTGGTTGAAGCAAGTCATATGACCAAGTCATGTGAGTCAGTGTGGGAAGAGTCTTATGCTCTACTTCTTCATTGGAGGAGTAGAAAGCATTTGTGGCCTTGGTTTTTTTTGGTTGGTTTTTTTTTTTTTTTTTTTTGAGACAGAGTCTAACTCTGTCACCAGGCTGGAGTGCAGTGGCATGATCTCGGCTCACTGCAACCCCCGTCTCCCAGGTTCAAGTGATTCTCCTGCCTCAGCCTCCTGAGTAGCTGGGACTACAGGTGCGCACCACTATGCCCAGCCAATTTTTGTATTTTTAGTAGAGATGGGGTTTCACCGTGTTGGGCAGGATGGTCTCGATCTCTTGACCTCATGATCCGCCTACCTTGGCCTCCCAAAGTGCTGGGATTACAGGCATGAGCCACTGCGCCCAGTTGTGGCCATTTTTAATCTACCACTCTGGGCCTTCAACTAGAAAATCTGATTGGAAATAATATTTTAGATAGGTAAACAATTTGAGCAAAGACCCAGAAGCAGTCATTATAATAACTATAACAGCAATAATAATTTTATGGTAGTCACTACTTACTGAACGCGCACTACAGTCTAGGCACTGTCTTTCAACACAAACTGCATTATTTTTAGCCCTAAAACCACTCTGTGAGGCTGATATGACTATTCTCCTATTTAAAAAATGAGAAAACTGTGTGTCTTAGTCCATTTCATGTTGCTATAACAGAATACCACAGACTGGGTAATTTATAAAGACAAGAAACTTATTTCTTACCATTGTGGAGGCTGGGAAGCCCACAGTCAAGGGGCCCATATCTGGTGAGGACCTTCTTGTTGTGTCATCCCATGGTGGACAGTGGAAGGGCAGGAGAGGGTGAGAGAACACGAGCAAGAGAAGGCTGGGCTTGCTTTTATAACAAACCCACTCTCGCAATCACATACCCACTCCCACAATAACTAACCCACTTCCATGATAACTAACCCACTCCCACAATAACTAACCCACTTCCATGATAACTAACCCACTTCCACAATAACTAACCCAATTCCATGATAACCAACCCACTCCCACAATAACTAACCCACTTCCATGATAACTAACCCACTCCCACAATAACTAACCCACTCCCACAATAACTAACCCAATTCCATGATAACCAACCCACTCCCACAATAACTAACCCACTTCCATGATAACTAACCCACTCCCACAATAACTAACCCACTTCCATGATAACTAACCCACTCCCACAATAACTAACCCACTTCCATGATAACTAACCCACTCCCACAATAACTAACCCACTTCCATGATAGCTAACCCACTCCCACAATAACTAACCCACTTCCATGATAACTAACCCACTCCCACAATAACTAACCCACTTCCATGATAACTAACCCACTCCCACAATAACTAACCCACTCTCACAATAACTAAACCACTCTCGCAATAACTAAACCACTCCCACAATAACTAAACCACTCCCACAATAACTAACCCACTCTTGCAATAACTAATTCACTCCCACAATAACTAACCCATGATAACTATCCCACTCCCGCGACAGCAACATTAATTTATTCATGAGGGCAGAGCTGTCATAATCTAATCACCTCTTAAAGGTCCCACCTCTCAACACTGTTGCATTGGGGATTAAGTGTCCAACACAAGAGCTATGGGGACACATTCAAACCATAGCACTGGAGCTTGTCCAAAGTCTCCTGGCTCATAAGTGGCAGAGCAGGAGTTCAATTCCAGGTCTGGGTCCTTCCTATGGTATCACCTGTTGTAAGGAGCACAACCCTGCCCCCCAGACCCTGGCTGAGAAGCTGCTAGAGCCTTCCAGGAGGAGAAAAGAGGCAGGAAGGAAAGGCAGCAGCAGGAGGGGGGGCAGAAATGTTGAGAAGGGAAGAAGCACTCCCTCCAAAGCACATTCCTCGCACACTGCAGTCAGGAGGTTGCCATAACCACATGGCTTTATGGGTGCCTGGTGAATGAAATGGCAAGACCTGAGAGATCTTTAATTAGTTCTACATAAACTAAGACATGTGTATTGTATCAGGAAGTGGAAATCAGCCCCCGCAGTTGCCTCTATCCACTCACACAGACTCATAAAATTTACTGCCTCCTTGTGCAACGCGGGGCCGGTTTTTCATTAGCAGCCGGGCCAGCCCTTTCAAGCTGTGAAGGAGTTGCAGGGCAGCAGAGGGTCTCCAGGTATCACGGCGATGCCCTTGGCTGGCATCATACCATGACAGGTGTCTGCATTCTGCTGCAAACTGGAAGAGTGATTCATCCAGAAAGGGGCATGGGGTCTGCTGTCCTGAGTATGGAGAATCTTCTGCTTGGGGTTAAGGTGTCCTGATGCTAGAGGGCCTGGTCCCAGGACAGTGGCAATCCTAGACTCAGATTGTAGGAAGAAACATTTAACCCGGGCTACAGTGAATTTGCAGAGAAGACCAGTGTAGCCCTGCTGATGGGGGAGCACTTCCTGTCCCCAGGAAGCAGGAGATTTGCCCAGAGACTCCCTGCTCTAGTGTGGAAGAAGGATCATACTTTCTTTTGCATGACTAGAAGTAGAGCAAGTGCCAATGAATAAACTCAACCAGAAGAGCAATTCCAGCTCCAGAAGAGGGAGCTTCCTAATCGCCAGATGCTTTGGGAGGGAGGGAGGGAGTGCTGGTCACCACAGGTGTTCAATTAGAGGCTGGATAATGACTGGTCTGGGATGTGTTTAGAGAAGTCTCTATCAGCTGGGAGACTGAAAATCCCTTCCAGCTCAGGGAAGTCATAGCTTCGTGGGGACAGAGTTGGCTCCATAGCCTTAAGAGAGGAGCAGCTCTGAGCCTTGAGCCCTGGCCTTGAGAGGATGCTCTGTCTCCTTGAACCTTCGTCCATGTCTTTTCTCCATCCACATCCAGGGCTTGTCAGAAGCATCCCCACTCCTAGGTCTCATGAGGCACTGAGAGAAGACCCTTCCCCTTCATGCTGGACTCTTGCCTCCCAACCCTTCTTTCTCTGCCAGACCATCCTCTCTGCTCTTCTCCAGTAGCCTCTTCTCATGGAATCTGGAGGTGCTGTGAGACCATCATGCCCCATCACCACCTCTCTGGGTCACTGGAAAGTTCCCATTGCCTCCGCTGCTCCCAACCTGTCACTGAGTCTTTTCAGTAGGTGCCACTGGAGCCACTAGCCTTGCAAAGCCAACAGCCCATGGCTGGTCTGGGCACCGTTTCCTCTGTGCTGGCCTTTACGCTGCTGGGACCCTTATCTTGCCACTAACTCTCCACTGCCTCCAAGTCCACCAAAGGTCAGAGGGCTGGCACTGGAAACTATGACCAGCAGCAGATGGCCCACCACCAAGGACTTGAGGTCATTCCTTGGGAGGCTACAAATGCCTATCCCACTGCCCCAGCCTCACTGGGACAGCAGGTGTCTTGACCCCAGTGATCACCACGATCAGGCAGAAGTTTGTTTCCACTCTGAATCTTGAGACGAAGCGATTTTTCATCTTTGGGCAGTGCAGCAATATTTCACATCTCTAGTTTAGAAAGTTCATTTATTCCACCTTATTCAGTTCTTACCATGGCTCAGTGGTTAGAACTCATTATCCTGATTGTCTAAATGAGAGAGGTTAATACTTTGCCCAAGGTTGCACAGCTAATAAACAGCCCTGCTGGAATTAGAAACCAGGCCTCATCAAGCCCTGTGGCCAGTCTGTCTTTGCACCCTGGTGCAGAAGTTGAATGTCTGCTCAGGGGACTCACCCCAGGCTAAGCTAACTGCACAGACCAACCCTCCCAACCTCTGCCTACTAATGGTTTCTCTGGGATGTGAAGGGCTGTCCCCCTACCTCCCTCCTTTTGCCCATCAGTCCTCTCTTATTCTCTCCTCCATGCTCTGCTCTCTGCTTGAAGTAAGGCCTACAGAGGAGGCACTAACACGAAGGGTGGCTTAGTCTCAGGGGCTGGGAAGATGAGTTTGCCCTCCCCTACCACCCTGGGGAGAAGCAGTGCCAGCAGCTGGGGATGCCAAGCTGAGACAGGGGCCATGTGACTGCCTCTTGAGGTCGGGATGTGAGCGGGACCTGTGGGGTAACCGATGGGCCCCCCACATGAGCTTCCTTGCTTCACCCCAGAGATGTGACCCACTTGGAGGGACACCCTTCTGACACTACAGGCTCTCAGCCTATGAAGTTTGCTAATGTCCACTACCACCCCCAGCAGCTGGACTGGGCCTGGCATCCTCTCAAAGGCCAGCCAGACCTGCAAGGCAGGCTTCTCCATCAGTTCCTTGAGATCAAAGCCCAGTGTGGCCAGCGGCCCCTGTGCTGCCCCCATGCCCCAGTCGGGGCCAGCCCTCCTGCCTAGACACTGCGAGTATTGTTGTGCACCCATGTGGTATCTATTTGATCCAAATTTATGACACTGATCTACATTAAATATGTTGCAAGATGCAAAGCGTGTTTAAAACATTACAACCTTTGCTCTCTTTCAAGAGGGTTGACGAGTATTGTCAGCTTGTATGTGGATCACAAAACCTGGTGAGAGCTTATCTCTAAGTACAGCAGAACTGGTCTGTCTGTCTCACTTTGGGGGCACATTTGATGCCTGTGGTGGTCTGGATGTTAAGCCTCATGGTTTACGTGAAGGACCATGGCTGAAACACACATTCCCCTCTTTCAGGCTGTGGGTTTCAGACCAGAGGAGGAACGTGAGAGCTTCAGGCTAGAGCTGCTTGCAACTGCAGCTACCCCTCCTGGAGGCCACCAGGGCTCCCCAGAAACAGGGATGCCCTGGGGAGGCCCTATGATGAGATGGCTAGAGGGCTGGGGAAGAGCATGGGGACAGAAGCCCACCCACCCAGCCATCTCAGCCTTCATTCTGTGGATGTGCTGGCCCTTCTCCTTGCCCCTTCTCAATCCTTCAGCCAAAGGGCACGAGGATTCTGATCTGCCAGCCAGAGCAAGGGCCCATGTGGTGGACACACTTCTGTAGAATGATAACTCATGCAATTGTAACTACCTTACTGGCTTCTTCAACAAGCCAGGCTGTGTACTAGGCACTTTGCATGCATCAACTCGTTGAATCCTTGTAATGACCCTGTGAGGTAGGTTTTACTCAATTCCCAACTTATGAATGAGCATACTGAGCTTCACAGAGGCCATTTTCCCTGAGGTCCACAGCTAGGAAATAGAGAAGCCAGGTCTGTGTGATCCCAAAGCCTTGCTCTGAATGACTTTACTATCTGCCTCTTAGCAGCCCTGGGGGACCCCATGATGATTTCCAGTAGACCTTCCCCCAAAACCCTCCATGAATGGAAGGAAAGGAGGTGGCAGCTGAATTGTTTTCATTCTTACAAAAGAAGTCTGGATTCAGGCCTTTCTCTGAGCCTCCAGGCTCCCTGGGAGCAGTGTCTGCAGAGTCTGCAGCAGAGAACAGGGAGTACTTGGTGTGTTGCTCTAGCCAAAGAATTAAGGAAGTGGAGAGCTTTGCCCATTGGCACTGACTCCACCCAAATAAGTCCCTCAGGGAGTTGGGATGGTTTCTGGACTCCCAATAAAGCCTGGAGAAGGCAGCTTGCCCCAGCTTTCCACGACAGCTATTCCTGAAACCTTCCTGCACCCCTCCGGCTCCTGTAGGACCTGAGTAGTCCATGCTGTTCCCACCCCCACTGAGTGCTCCGTGCAGATGGAAGCCACAGATGCAGGAGCCTGCTAGTGCGTGGACAGCATTTTCTTTGAAAGCTGTGAAATCCTAGTGGGGACCATTCGCATTAAAGATAAGAAAACTAAGATCTGGGCCTCTGATCTGAGACCTTGTGGAGACTAAAGCGACCCCAGCCCCCACCCTGAGCACTCTGGGCTCTGGTTTTCATGCACTCCAAAGTCCAAGATTAATTAGAGCTGACTTTTCTTTTTGGAACTAACTACAAAATCAACCGATCTCAAATTGAGATTACAAGCCAGCTGCCCTTCCAAAGCCCTGGGCTTCAATGGAGCACCCGACCCCGGTAATTCCCCGGATCACTTCCTGCCGGCCCTAATTACCGGAGGAACTGGGATTTCTGCGGTTCCGGTCCTCTCTGGTGTGGAAGATGGCTGGAGCAGGGAAGCAGGAATTGAGCTGCCTTTTTCCCGGAAGGAAGACCTGGGAACTCTTTATAGGGAGAAAACCATTAGCCCTCTGCACCTGGCTTTTCTGGCCTAGGGAAAAGACCCTGGTCCAGGCTTGAAGCTTGAGCCGTCCACCGACCGCCCCCCACCCCCACCCCCACCCCTCCCCGCAAACTCCCCACACTCTCAGGCAGGCCTTCCTCCTCCGTTACAGAGAACAAAGAGCCTGTGCCACCAGATGCATTTGCTCAGGGCCTTCCAACCCAGACCTGGCTGCAGCAGAAACCAGGCCTAATCTTAGAGAACTTCATTTACTTCCCCGTGCTTCCCTGGCCTGACCTTGGCTGGGATCTGACCTTAAAGCCCCCTTCCTTCCTCCAGACTGTGCTTTCTTGCCAAGTCCCCGCCCAGCTTGTTCAACAAACAGTAAATCGCCAATTAAGAGGCCACTCCCACAGGACCAGAGGGTGGCTGGTTTATGCTCCAAGGAGCTCACTTCCATTCTATCATTTCTGTAAAGGATGCATCCTCCCACCTGGAATCTTGGACCAGAACAGAGGACCTATCCGTGCTGTATGGTGCTCAGGTGCACTGCCCAGCTGGGGAGTCTGAGTGGCAGCCTCAAAATCAGGGATGGGACAGGCCTTCAAGGTCATTCAAAGCAAACACTTCTCTACCCACTTGTGCTCCCCTGGAGCCTTCTCAGCCACAATGACTACAGTCTACCCCTTCCTGCACTGGTTCTTGGCACTGAGGTTAAAAAGCCAGCCTTGCAGAGGGGTGGCTGGATGTTGGCCCAGGAGTCACAGCTTCTGCCATCACACCATGCACATGGCCGAGACCTTTTGTAAGGTTCAGAGCACCTACTTCCACAGCCCAAGTAAGGCAGCTGAGAGCCCCAAGGGGAACCTCTGAGTCCCTTCTGGGGAGACAAGAGGGGGCAGAGGTAGAGGAGGTGAATTGAGGCCTGTGGGCTTTGCTGGACTGCATAAGCCAGGCCCTCCAAAAACCAAGACAGTGATGAGTGAGTGGATGGAAACTGAGCACAATTACTAATACACTTTTTAAATAGGAGAACCTAGGAGGGGAATTAGAAAAGAAGAAGCCCTTAGACAGGGTTGCACAAAGACGTGCCCTAAGGAGCAGTCCTCTGAACAGAGGTGGGCCACCTTCCTCCTTGGGCAATAACCACCCCCTCCTCCTACCCCCGCCTCCTGCCTCCTGCACATGGGCCCCGGCCACAGCGACGCTGGAGTCCTTGATAATGACTCTCACCTCCCCATCATCCAGGAACCAATGTTTTTGGCTTTAGGAGAAGCCATTCCCCACTTCAGAGGTCAGGCAGGGGCAGGTCCCTAGAGACAAGCCCCGGGGAGTGAGCCTAATGAGAGTGGAGTGAGCGGCAGAGCGAGGTCAGCTGGGGGAGGCCAGTGGGGGCGCCCCTGCTTCCTGCCAAGCAAGGGGGTGGGAGGGAGGGAGGCCCTTTGATGGGGATCAAGGAAGCCTGGGTCATTTGCGGAATTAAGAGAATTGACCCAGAGAGGAGGGAAGGGGCGAAGGTCAGCCACCCTAACAAGGAGGGCTGCCTCCCGAGGAGGCTCCCGGGGCTCCGATTTCCCCTGAGTGCCTGATTGTGTCTTTACACACTCACATCAACAGGGGCTGAGGACAACCCCAATTAGCCTGGAGACTCTCACACTCTGCACAGTTTCTTCTGGGATTGGAGACAGAAGCCCAGAGACAAGCTTGAAGCAGATGCCACCTCCTCCTTGCAGGAGCACCCCTGTGGGCAGGAGGAAGGGAGAGCAGAGACCCACTGAGACCCCTCCTAGAGCTGCATTTTTAACCAAAGCTAAAAGTCCCTCCCGACCCCACAGAGCCTTTTTCTGGAGCTGCCAAGCAAGCCAAATGGCACCTCTCCAGCTTTGGCCTCTCTCCTTCCAAAGGGCCGTGCAGGGGAGCAGAGACAGGGCTGGGGTAGGTGGGAAGAGACAAGAGCACCAGTGGATGGGAGGTATCTGATCTAACCTCACTTTGCAACCAAGAACCCTGGACCTGTGGGAGAAAGTGGCTTATCCGTGGGCTGCAGCACCAGCACCAGCCCAGCTCCTCGAAATGGAGGTGGGAAGAAGAGGGCAGGGGCATTGAGGGAAAGCAAGAGAAAAGACAGATGACGGGGGCCTCTGAATCGTCAAGGACTCCCAAGCTGACCTCTCACCTGCACCCACGCCAGAGGACTGTGGGGGCCTCTGTACTGAGTCAAACTGGTTTGGTCATTCAGAATGTTAGCAGGGGACCCTCCAAAGGAAAGAATGACAGGAGCCCTCAGCTGGTGCTACTGAGAAGGCTTGGAGACCGCTGTGGCCAGAGTAGCCAGACTTCAGATGAGGTACTGTCGCGCCCTCTGCCGGCTACAGAGCGGCTGTGCACACAGGCAGTGAGCTTTTCTGGGCATCCTGCACTGAGCGGCCCCTACACACTGACCCCTGCACCCCTATGGGCCACAGACATAAGGATGCACCCTAAGCAAAGAGGGGCTCTGCTCTGCCTTCAGCCTGCAAAGGCTGTTTGATGGAAGCAGACGGAACATCAGTCCATCTGATATTTGGGTTGGCCAAGAGAAATGAGCACCTTGGCATAACAGACAACAGACTATCCAAAGACCTAGGCTGCATGATCTTGGCAATCATACCTGTCCTCTGTGAGCCACAGTTAGCTGACTTGTGAAACAAGGATAACGTCCACTCCCACATTGGAAGGGATTGTTGGAGATGGAATAGAGCTTTTCAGTCCAGTGCAGACACATGGCAGCTGCAGTAAGTGGCTGTGCCCTTCTCTCTCAGTCCCACAAGAAGGAAGTTAATGTCTAGGGCAGGCCTTGGGCTCTGGATTTTCAGCCGTGGTAACTTCCTGAGTTTAGCTCTGCCATCCCACCTGTGGTTCAGGAGTCACTGGTGGGGTCATGCTGAGAGAGGGCTCTGGCATTGGGAACTAAAGATTCTACGCCTTTTGTAGAATTTAGAGACTTGGCCCAAAGAGGATAAAAGTGAAGCCATCTCAGGCAGACATAAATTTGTTTGTGCAGATTACAAACGCTAAGTGGTCCCTGTCGCATTGAGGATGCAGCGCTGAGTTATAGGGGATAGCAAAAAGCTTCATAGAAGAGATAAAAGGGCCCCACTCCCATCAAACAGCCTCTGCAGGCTGAAAACAGGGCAGAGCCCCTCTCTACTCAGAGGCCCTCAGGTCTGTGGTCCATAGGGGTGCAGGAGTCAGTGTGCAAGGGCAGCTCAGCCCAGGGCACCAGACAAGCACTGGGTGCTCTATCAACCAAGACTCCAAACGATGAATAGGGTTTTAAGTTGAAGAAATGTAAGAAAAACAGAACCGTGGAAATGGGTGGTGTTTTCAGGGACACAGAAACTAGTGATATCATGACATGATATCGGGTGATGAGGCTAGGAAGGAAGTGGGGGTCAGAACATCATGCTCAGGGACCTGGTCCTTTTCCTACTGTCCACAGCGGGCCAGGGATGTTTTAAGGCAGGGGTCTCACTATCCAGCCTGTATGTTAGGAAGCTTAACTGGACACTTGCATGGAAGACCCATCATGGAGGAAGAGGGTGGAAGTACTTTAGCCTTGGAAAGGAGAAGGATGGACCAGGACCTCCTGTAAGATGGCAGGAAAGGGAGAGCGTGGACAGCTGAGAAGGAAGCCAGGGAACACCAGATCCCCTCTGCCTTTAAGGCTATGGGAACTGCAGCCTGGCCTGGTAGCCACAGCAGTCACACCCAATGGGGCAGCTGGGCCGGGAGCAGGATTGTCACACTCTGTGTTGCCCATCCACAGCGCTGGCCTTCAGATGGAGGAAGTGGCAGCAGGCTGGCCGCAGTCACCTGTTGCTGGACACCATCCCGGGCCCCAGCTGGGGCTTCGTGCTCAGGCGCTACACAGGATTCAACTCCTGGAGCCAGGAGCTGCCCTCCCCCCTCCCCTGATGTAGCCAATGATAGTCCTGACTCACCTGCTCTTGGCCTCCCATTTGTCCCTGGCTGTCATCTCCAACTCCACCTCCTTGTGGTGTGTCCTTCTTCCTGATCTCACCCTACTCTCAGACTTGGCATTTTCCTGGGGAAGTAAAGATGTTGAACATAAAGATAGGGCAGTGCCAAGATGGTAGAGCGACCCCATGCTCTCCCAGAGAAACAACAATGGACAGGTGACCCTACCTGTGTCTCCGGATGAGTAGGGTCAGAAATGGGGTGCAGATAAATGGGCAGGGAAACATGCCCTTGGGAAGAGTTAGACCCAGAGGACTTGGAAGGGAAAGGAACCCCAGATGAAAAGAGAAGAGAGCTCCTGTCTGGCTCAGCCAGAAGGTACAATCTTAGCAAAGCTGCTGGAGTGAAAACGAGGCAAGAAGTCCCAGGAGGGGACTGGAGGGAAGGTGTGCAGTAGGTAAGCAGCCAATGGGTGGCTCCTGCCCCTGGTCTCGTCCCACAGCCCAAGTTCCAGGTACAGCTCAACCACAGAGTGGTAAGTAGATCTTGGGCCAGTCACGTCCCTTGCTGATCTGGCATTCCACTAGGTGAGCCTCTCTCTCTGGGGGCCTTTCCTGCTCTGTGACCTGTAACTGGGGCCCTCCTGCAAGTTCACATAGCTGAGGGCAGGGGCCCACATGGCTGCCACCAGGGCAGGGTCCCCAGAGCTCAACGTGAACGGGACAACCATCCCAGCCTCCAGACAAGCCATTCTCACCGACCTCCTTGCAGGCTGACGGGCCCCGAGTCTGGTCCTCTCCTCATGCTTTCTCATTTCTTCCTCCAGGGAGAACGGGGCATGCCAGGGATGCCAGGCAAGCATGGAGCCAAGGTACCTCCCCCTTCACCACATCCCAGGCAGCCCCAAGGCCCCTCCCCCTGTGCCCATCCCTCTCTCCCCAGCTCCAGGGACACTCTGGAGTCCCAGCTGTTTGGGCCTCCTTCTGCCTGCCCTGGCTCTCCCAGCTGCAGCACTGTGGTCTCTCATCAGTGCCTCCTGATGTGGGCGGCCTCCTCCTGGGCATCTCTGGGTCATAAAAAGCCATCTCAGGTACCCCTAGCTCCACTGCAGTCCTAAGAACCAAGCGGAGAGTAAGGACCCCCAAAAATCACCTCCACTTGAGATTTGCTAAGGGGCACTTTAGGCATCATCTGTCTCTCAAAGTAGGTGGCCTTGGGCTGATATGAAAACAGAGTTCACTCCATCCACTCCCCAGTCCATGAGGGCAGAGGTGCACAGAGCTGACTGTGAGGGTAATGCCAATCAAACACTGGGGGCAACTGTCCCTGGTGAAATCAGCCCCTTTACTTTGTCATCTACTCTGCACCCCTCTCCTGTGGCTTTCCATCCTCCTGCCCTCTCCCTTCCCATCTCCTCCTCCTCCTCCTCCTTTCGTATTCCAACGAAGCTCCCCCTTCCACCCCAGGGACCCCCTCGCAGCCCCATCTAGTGCCCCACAGTCCCCACTGTGCAGGTGGTTGGGAAGCCCAGGGAGCCCCGCAGACTGAGCTACACAAAGCCCCGTCCTCAGGGTCCATTCTCGTGGCGTCAGCTCAGACGCCCCCACCTCCCAGGCGGGGCTGGTGGCTGCGGGATTGGGAGGAGTGAGCAGTACTCCTTCCCATCACACCATGGGGAGGCTGTCCACTGCCCCCCGCCCCCTGCTGCCCCCTCGCTGCAGAATGTCTTCAGGCCTTTTTTTTCCTCTCTCTGCCAGGGGGCTCCCGGAATTGCCGTGGCTGGGATGAAGGTCAGTGGACTGTTGTAACCAACACATCAGGGACAGGGTGGGAGAGAAGTGAGCGGGCAGAGCTGGAAATCTTAGACTCAGTGGGGTTGCTGCCAGAGCAACGAGGGGGCAGACAGGATTCGGAAACATTTTTCTCAAAGTAACATTTGTGCCAGGTGCATAACCTCGAGCCACAGATGTATAACTAAGCCTTGTAAGTAAGTAGCGATGGTTTCCTGCCTCGACTCACTAGCCTGCCAAGGCACCGAGGCAGCGGGAAGGCAGCCCAGATCTTTCCTTTATGCTCTGTAATTCAGTAGCTATATGCTTCCAAGGCTTCAGAGAGAGGAGGAGTTCATCTCCAGATCCCCCACCCTAACTGCCCATTTGGTTGGCAGGCAGATGTGAGGACAGCCTGGAAAAACAAGTGCTCAAATTCTATCTTCACAGCAGGTGCACTTACAGGGGGCACCATGTCCAAACCAAATGCCCATTCCTTCCTCTCCTTCCTCCTGGGCTGCCTCACTTATGATCCCACCTGCCACACCCCTCACCTGGGGAAGAATAGGACCCTCTAAGGGTCAGTAGCCTGATAGGCCTCCTTTGGCCTGGGACCTGATGCCTGAACAGAGAAGAGTGGGGCCGGCCAGATGTTTCACTAACCTCACCCTGACTGCCCCCCCACCCCACCTCTACCAACAAGTGCCTTGCTTATTTGTTTCTGCTTTTTCTATCTCTCACATTTGTTTCTCTTTTTCCACACAGGGTGAACCAGGGATCCCAGGAACCAAGGTACTGATGCAGAGAGAATGTTCCGGGCTGCACAGAGCATCGGTCATGGGCAGAGGTGGGAGGGGCTGCTGCTGTTTTGCTCTTGGTCTCCCTGAGGCTGGCCTGGGGCTGGGGACCTGGCTGAGCAGAGAAGGGCCCACTGGTCAGGAGCACACTGCAAATGCTTCCCCCTCCCTGGGTCCTGGCCTGCAGGCATGCCAGCTGCAGCAGGCAGTGACTATTGTCCCCTGCACCTACAGGGTTCTCTTTCCCTCTTGTGTGACAATAAGAGGTGTGACAAGAAAAAAAGTTTGAGAAATACTAGGTTAGAAATATTACACAGGTTTCTTTGCTGCAGACCTTCTCAGAACTTTTAATTTGCTAAATGTGCATTGAGGATCTCTCAAAAGGAAATATCTTATGTGGCATTTTCAAAACGTTTTTGACCAGAACACCCTTTTTTAAAGAGGAAGAGCTTAAGGGACAAGTATTCTGGAAATGCTGGTCAATGATCACTGCGCATCCTACCCCTCACTCCCTGCCCCATCTTCTTATCAGTGACTTTCTCTTCTTACCCCAAAGGGAGACCCAGGAGCAGAAGGGAAGCCGGGGCCCCCAGGTTTGCTGGGAAAGAGGGGGCAGAGGGTAGGATATCGTGTATTTGAGTGTGTGCCCCCTCATCCTGGCCTCGCCATTCCCCTACTCCCTGGCCTTCCTCCGTGGCTGGTGTGTCGCCTGCAGCGTGCTGGTGGTGCATGTGTCCCAAGACAAGGGGAGTGGCAGGACGGCCTGGCCAAGCTTCAGAAACCCACACTCAAGAGCACACCCACTCTCCTGGGCAGCCTTGATTACCCAGCAGAAAGCCCAGCAGAAGGAGGAAACTTCCTCCTTCCACCTCTGCTCCTCGAGGCTCTCCATAGGTCAGGATCCACATCCTTTCCTTCTCCAACTGGCCTGCTTCTGAAGGATGCCCAGACTAAGCACAACTGCAAGAGCAGCCCAGGCAAGACCGGGCAGCGGGGGCTCCCTCCCACTGCCAGGGCCTCTGCCTGGCCCTCCACAACCCTTCTTGGCCAGCCTCAGGCCACTTTACCGTTCAGCTGCTACCCCGGGGCAGGTGCCAAGGAGACGACACCGAAAGACTTGGTGTGGCACCTTTTGTGGCTCCAGCTAGAATGAATGTTCATTGAGACATCTGACCAAATTATAAGCCCGGAGCCCTCAGCTCACATTATTACACATGAGAGCTGCCTCTCCCCAGGGCTGTGGGTAGAGAAGCTTCTTGTGCTGACCTGATACCCCAGCCCTGCTGGTGGGGTGCTCTTGGACGCTCACCTGATATTGGACACTGCTATGCACTGAATATGTCCATCCCAGACCCATATGTTGAAGCCCTCACCTCCAGTGTGGCTGTATTTAGATAGGGCCTTGGGGAGGTCGTTAAGGTTAAATGAGACCATAAGGTCGAGGCTCTAATCCAATAGGATTGGTGGCCCTAGAAGAAGGGGAAGAAAGAGAGAGACCTGTGAGAGACCTTTCTCCCTCTCTGCCTTGTGAGAACACAGCAAGAAAGCCGTCATCTTCAAGGCAGGAAGAGGGCTGTCACCAGAACCTGGCCATACTGGCACCCTGATCTCAGACTTCCAGCATCCAGAACTGTAAGAAAATACATTTCTGCTGTCAAAGCCACCCAGACTTTGTTATGGCTGCCTGAGCTGACCAAGACAGCTGCTCTGTGAAGAGAAGGCAGAGCATCAGGGAGACAGGGGCTCAACCCGCCTCTGCCACTGACTCAGTATGGGGTTGGCCACCAGTCACATAACCTCTTGGGGCTTCCCTCGCCAAGTCTGTGAAATGAGAATGGGGTTCAGTATCTCTAAGGGGCTCTTTGATTCATGTCCTGGGGGAAAAAGAGTTCTTCTGTAGTGGAAGAAGTTGGGTAGGGAAGTGTATTATTTTGCTAGGGCTGTGGTAACAAAGTACTACAGGCTGGGTGGCTTGAGCAGAAGAAATTCATTGTCCCACAGTTCTGGAAGCTGGAAGTCCAAAAGCAAGGTGTTAGCAGGGCGGGTTCCATCTGAGGGCCAAGGGGGAGAATCTGCTCCAGGCCTCTCTCCCGGCTTCTCGTGCTTGCTGGCAATCTTTGGCATTCCTTGGCTTATAGACGCATCACCCCAATCTCTGCCTCCATCTCCACATGGCATTTCCCTGTGTGCCTGTCTGTGCCCAAATTTCTCCCTTTTATAAAAAGGACATCAGCACATTGGATAGGGGCTCACCCTACTCCCGGGGGACCCCATCCTAACTCATTACATTTGCAATGACCCTATGTCCAAATAAGGTGAGCTGGTTAGAGCTAGAGGCAGAGAGGGGGGTGCCAGAAAAGACTGGGGGCCCTTAGTTGCTAAGCATTAAGAATCTGAAGAAGAGCAGAGTGGTGAAAAGGAATTGCTTGCCCAACCACTGGCGTTCTGAACTGCTCACCTCTCCCAGCAGACCCCCAGGATGGACTAGATGCTTCTGGCCTTTGTTATGATCTGTGGCCAGTGTGACTTCTCCCCAGCATGAATGACAAGGGCCCGGGCCACATGGGAATAAGGAAAGCAGTCATGCAGGTGTCACCAATGCGAAGTGGCCCATGGAAGTAGCCAGCCAGGATGGGGGCCGGAAGGAAGTGGAGCCCTTCGGAAAGCCAGCCGGGGGCAGGGGCAGAGAGGCAGGAGCAAGGGAAGGCAAGGCCCTAAGCTGTGGGGCTGGTGGCTTCCCAAACCTGCTGCAGAAACAGTTCTTAACCCCCCCCCCCACCCCACTGTCTGCATCTCCCTGCAGGGTGAGAAGGGGGCTGAAGGCTCCCCTGGGCTTCCTGGCCTCCTGGGACAGAAGGTAGGTGTCGCTCTGAATGGAGGGTTCAGGTCCTTTGTCACCCACATCCCATAGCTGGCCCTGCACATCCACACGGGCCCCAGCATTGGACGTGTCTGTCTCCCAGACTGCAGGAAAGGCAGCTGGAACACAGCCAGATTCTGTTTGTTGGGGGAGAGGTGCCATAGGCAGGCCCTGATTGGCAAAAATAAAATGCCTAAATGTAAAGAATTTGGTAGTAATGACCTGGTCAGATTTCTTTGTACTGGCTCTGCAAATGCATCCAAAGTTCATGAGCTCTGTAAGATATTTAATTTAAAAATTAAAAACAAAAGATGAGGCCAAAATAAGGGGAGACATGCATAATAAGATGGGCCCCTTGGAAAGTCACAGTGCTCCTCTGCCTATTAGAGGCCTGAGCACCCTGCAGTGACGGGGTCTGCAAAGCCTTATTTAACACTGCATTTCTTAACATAGTTTGGCCACCAGTAACAATGTTATTCCACATTTTGAATATTCTCAACCCACTGAGCAGTGTTCTGTGGAATACACTTTGAGAAACACTGTGCCAGACCCAGTTTTGAAGGGTCCCTTGTGTCAGCTGTAAACCTGCTGCTCTTCAGTAAACACTTCCAATCTCTCTTCAAATCCCACGGCTGGATCAGACCAGGCCGGGGTTCTGAAGGCCCCTGGTCCCCAGACATCCTGAGGCCCACAACCCATAGTGTCCCTCCAGTGCTCAGCCTAGACCTTCCTCCACACCAGGGATGCTAACTCCACCTTCCACCCCCAGGGAGAGAAAGGTGATGCTGGCAACTCCATTGGAGGAGGCAGAGGGGAACCTGGCCCTCCAGGGCTCCCTGGGCCCCCAGGGCCAAAGGTGAGTGTTCCCTGGAATTGGTGTTGGGGAGGTGCTTACCTGGGGACTTTGTCTTCAGCCTGTTCTTGGGGACTCTACGTCCCGGACATCCTGCCTTGTCTAGCCTTCCCCTGCTCCAGATGTGTGGTTTTCCCCAGGGATTCCAAAAAGGTCATTTGGACCCAGCTCCTGCTTCCAAGCAGATAACAGTTTGACCTTCCAGAGGAAATATCTTCCCTGGGGCAGATGGATGGTCGCAGTGACTCAGATGACTGATGTAACTGAGTCAGGGCGCAATGGCTGCAGGACCTCCATGGCTATGCTGTAACTGAGTCAAGGATTGATGGCTGCAGGACCTTGATGGTTATGCTGTAACTGAGCGAGGGACCAATGGCTTCAGGGCCTTAGGACAGCCAAGAGGCCCCCCACCTTGGCTCTGAGTAGGTTGCAGGTCAACTATCGGCTGGGCCCCACCTGGTACCAGCACATCTGGTAGATGTCAGCAGTGGAGGCAGCTGCAAATGGAAACTGCCCCCACTTTCCTTTTGCTGCTTGAAAAGTGCAATGGTAAGATTTGGGTTTCCCAAAGCAGATGCCTCCTGTGTTGCTTGGTTTACTTTAGCAGCACTGAGAAATGAAGGGAGTCTCTTTCTTAGCTCAGAAGGAAAGCATGAATTACTCTACATGATCTGGGGCAATACACTCATTCATTCCACCCACACCCACCTGCCATGGGCTGGGCTCTGTGTGGGCCTCGGAGAGCCTGGCAGGGCAGAGGGGACACCAGTAAAGGGTACAGAATGCAGGGAAGGAAAGCAGGAGTGGGCTTCCAGAGGAAGCAAGACCCAGGCTGGGCCCAAGGGTGGGTAGGAATCAGGGAGGTGGACGAGTGGGAGGTGCAGAAGCCATCGGGGAAAAAGAAGTCCAAGGCAACACCCGGGCATGAGTGACAAGACCGTCTTTTCCCTCATAAGCAGCTGTCCAGGTGCCCAGCATGCCCTCATCCCAACTCTCTCCTCTTCCCCAGGGAGAAGCAGGTGTCGATGGCCAGGTTGGCCCCCCAGGGCGGCAAGGAGACAAGGTACAGAGACCCCCACATCCCAGAGCTGCAAGATGAGGGTCAGCTTGGGAGGTCAAGAATCATCCCAGCCGGCCCTAGGGGTATCCCTCAGGGCACAAGGCTGACCAGCCATGACCACTGGCTTCCCTATTTCCTGGTTGGCTTGGGCTTTAGAGAGCCATGCACTGAGACGGCAGTCATGCAAAAGCCAGTCTAGGGATGGGACACTTAACCAGGGAGTGACACAGGGCTTCCTGAGCCATTGGTAAATTAGGGGCTCTTGCTTCTCTCCGGCTACTCCCTATGAAAGGCCGCTGCGTCCCTCATGAGTTCACGGTGGCTAAAGTGCTGTGGCAGTGGAGGAGAAAGTGAGTGGGTTACCTGGGGCAGCAGTGGCTCCACATCCCGTGAGCAGGGTCATCAGGAGTCACACCAAAGGATTCCTGTTTCCTTTATTTTTACTTTCTATCTTGATTTTTTTCAATTGTCTTTATCCCAGAAAAATTGAAACTGCGCTTGGTTTTTCGAGTTACACCGCTTTTTCATTTATTCTCCATGGCTCTGTCCTGTTTGCAACGGGAACAAATCCTTCCACCCGCCCACTCTGGGAGGTGGGTGCTCATACACCCATGTCCTCCTGAGACCCTTCTGGCCCTCCACATTTCACTCGGCATTCTGGGTCTTTCACAAGTAGAGTGGGTGGCAAAAGAACCGTGCGGGCTCTCGATGGCAACTGACACCCAGACAATTGGCAAAAAGCTGCTGAGCCCTGGATACCTGAGCAGGATGGAATTAAAGAGAAGCAAACATCCCTGCTCCGATGGAGGCAACTGACTTAGGGAACTAGGGAAAAGGTGCGAGAAACAAAGGGGAGTCACTAACAATGAACACAGAACAGAAAGAACATGCCACCGAGTCTGAAGTGGGAGGCAGCCCAGAGGGACTCAGAGGGACGGGAGTGTGGGTGGGTGTTCCCTGGATGTTTCCTGAAGGGGCGGAACCTGCACTTCTATGGACTAAGAGCTAAGATGAGCCTCCTGGCCCTTATCACATGGCCCATCTAGGGACATCAGGCTCTCTGTACCAACTTTATCCCCACTTCACTCCAATTTTGTCATGCAACAGGGGGAGCCTGGAGCAGCTGGAGAACAGGGACCAGCTGGCCCCAAGGTACGTGCCTCTCTCGCCTGGAATCACGGCGTGAAGCGGCTGATAAATCAAAAAGCATCTGAGACAGGTCTCAATTAATATTTAGAAGTTTATTTTGCCAAGGTTAAGGGCACATGCCCAAGAGACAGGTCTGTGCCTTTTACCAAAGATGATTTTGAGGGCTTCAGTATTTAAAGGGGAAAAGCAGGCTGGAGGGGAAAGAGGAAGGGTATGGTAATCCACACATTGCAAGGGAAAAGGAGCAAGTAGCGGAATAGTTGATTATGTATTAGTCTCACCCTCAGTAAATCGGCACTTTATGTAAGCTAAGGTGAACACGGAGCAGCTACCTGTGGGGATATTTAACCTTTTATCTGTAGCTCTCTGCTTGGGAACAAAAGGAAAGGCAGCTTCTTGCATGACTCAGCTTTCAGCTGAATTTGTTTTCTTTTGGCAGAGCGAATTGGGGTCGCGAGTTTTTATCTCCCTTTCACAGGCTTGACCTTGGGGTCTTGATAGGGAAGGAGGGGAAGAGCATTCTGGCCCTCAGGTGGGAGGTCTGACTGGCAGCACAGGTGGACCCAACCTTCCCAGGTCGGCCTAGCCCAGACTTCTCACGTGGAGTCTTCTCGATTTGTTCTGCAATCCCCCAGCATCCTCTGAGAGTGTTCGGAATCCCCGCTAGCTGTTCTGGGTCCACCTGTGTGCAGCCAGGTGCAGCCAGTGTGGGCTGATAGAGAGCAGGCCACAGCTGCCCTCCCGGCCCTCCCAGTCCAGGCCCTGGGTTGAGATCTCATTTGCCTTCTAGGGCTCCAAGGGAGAACCAGGGAAAGGAGAGATGGTGGATTACAATGGAAACATCAATGAGGCTCTCCAGGTGAGCAGGGTCCAGCCCAGAGGCCAAGATCGTCATGGACCTCAGGGCTCTGCACCATGCCCTGATCAGGGGGCCCTTCCACACAGCCGAGTAGGGGCCCTGCCCTCAGGCCCTCAGGCAGCGCTTCCAGGAGAGCTGCTTCCTCGCTTTCTCTCCTTTGACCTCCCGCTGTGTAGCCTCCTGGCAAATGGCCCCATTACTGGCATCCAGGTGGCTGGGCTCTCTGTCTGGGCCCAGCTGGCCAGTTATCCTGCCTCCGGGCCCCTGAGTGCCATAGTGGAATTATCCTGGCACCCAAGGTATGGCCCATCCAGGGTGCTGGGGTCCCATTTCTTTAATGCGTGCATAACCCCCTTTCACGCAGCAGAAAATCTTTCTGGAATGCATCTCCTTTCATGTCAGTATAATCCTGTTTCAAGTTCATGAGCTCCCGCTCCCCATCCTTTAAAGCAGGGTTTCTCAGTCTTGGCACTGTTGACATTTGGGGCTGGAGAATCTTTGTGGGGCGGGCAGGCGGGTAGGGGGAGAGGCAGTCCTGTGTGTTGTAGGATGTGCAGCAGTGTCCCCAGTCTCTACCTGCTAGATGCCAGTAGCACCCCAGCCTCAGCTGTGACAACCAGACTATGTCTCCAGACATGACCAATTATCCCTGGGAAGAAATTGCCCCTGCTCAAGAACCACTTCTTCAAAGGAGTCTGTGTCCATATGTGACTCCATTTACAAGGTGTAAAATCCTCTTTTAAAGCCAACAATCATCTCTCTGATCTATTTTTTGAGTGGTTCCGTATTTTGCTATACTGTGTCTGTTTAAAGGGAGGTGCATGGCAACTTTGAAATCTGGGTTCTGGGAGAAGAGGAAAGAACAAGGGAGGGTCCTCAGGAGGTGACTAGAAAGAATAAGAGGTGGTGCTTCCTTCCCTTCAGTAAAGTGAAGTAAAGGTTGCAGTCCATTTAGGGTGTGCCTGAGTCCACTGTAGGACAGCCTCAGAGTATAATCATGCTTAGGAGATGCTACGTATTCTCTGTCCAGTGATTATAAACCTCAGTAAGAGGTGGGGTGGGGGTGGTGTGAGTCTGGGGGCCATGGAGCCCACCTGCGAGCGTCTCCCTCCACCCATGCTCCTTTGAGGGGCCCAGCTCCCATGTTTCCATGACTGTGCAGTGAGAACCTTCCAGTTGGCTCTTGGTTTGCTCTTCAACTGATTGCCTGGTGTTGGTTTTTTAGGAGGTCCGGACACTGGCCTTGATGGTAAGTCTTGCTCCTCCTGGCTTTCCTTGGGCAGTGGGCTGGGGGCTGGGGATGGCAGCCTGGAAGCAAGGACTTGATTTCTCCCCTCCAGAAAGCAGGTACTGGGCTGCAGATTAGGGTTGACCCAACAGGGCTGGGGCAGAAGATGATCTGAGCTGGAGGTGATGGCCCAGGACTGGTACATGGGCCTCGAGAGCTGCCCATGCCCTGGGTCATGGCTGTCCTCTGTGTAAAGGCTCTTCGCCAACACAGCTGTGCTCTCTGGTGACAATACAAATGCTGGATTCTATTTAAGCTGCGTCAAGGAAATAGCAGTACTGAGGAGGATGGTTTTAATGTTTCTCTTTTTTCCCAACTTTTAGCTAGTTAAATCCTGAAAAACTAGTAGCAACCTCCCACATATCCCCCTTTCCTGGAAATCAGTTTCATTATCTGCACTTGGAAAACCAGGGAATTTCAAGCCTGGGTTTTGTACAGGTGCCTACCAGTGAAAGGCTCTTGGTAAATATTTGTAGTTAAAATGACTACCACCAAGTTTAACTTCTAAGGTAGAGGATGGGAGGAGAGATCATGAGGTTCTCTGACTACTGAAATTTCAATTCACCTAATATTTTTTCATGGCTATGAGCCACAGAACACACTTAGGGATGGCACAAACTCACAATCAAACACCACTTCTGTGATGTCCCAATCCCAGAAATTGCTATCAACGACATGGTTCTGGAATCAATGAGCTTCATTTGGAGACATTAAAATATATTATTTGGCAGGGAACAGTGGCTTATGCCTATAATCCCAGCACTTTGGGACACTGAGGTGGGCAGATCGCTTGAGGTCAGGAGTTCAAGACCAGCCTGGCCAACATGGTGTCTCTACTAAAAATACAAAAATTAGCCAGGCATGGTGGCAGGTGCCTATAATCCCAGTTACTCAGTAGGCTGAGGAACGAGAATCACTTGAACCCGGGAGGCGGAGGTTGCAGTGAGTTACTGCACCACTGCACTCCAGCCTGGATGACAGAGTGAGACTGTGTCTTAATAATAATAATAATAATGTGAAATAGCTGTTGGAAATAAAACTTTCCCAGAAACATTATTTTTCTTTTAAAATCAACCTTGAGGTGTAACTTACACATAAGAAAAGGTACTCATTTTAGGTGTAGAGTTTGATGAGTTTTGAAAAGTGTATATACCCAAGTATCAACCACCCAATCACTCTAGAAAGCTTCTTCATGCACCTTGGGAGTCACTCCCAGCCCCAGGCCACCACTGCTCTGCGTCACTTCTGTCAGTGTAGATTAATGTGTCTTTTGTCTCTTCTAGAGTTTCACGTAAATGGAATTAAACAGTATCTGTGCCTGGCTGCTTTTGCTCAGCAGAATGTGTTTGAGATGCACCCTTGTCATCAGCACTTGGTTCTTTTTCCCTGCTAAGTAGTATTTCATTGTATGGATGTACCATGCATTCCCTTGTTGATGGGCATTTGGGTTGTTCTCTGGAGACATTTTTAAGTCATTATTGGGGAAGGTCAGACTTAGCTTCTTGGAGCCCAAAGGGCCACCAGAGATGCCCTAGAGAGAAGGAGAAGGAGAGGGTATTGGACATGGCTCTCTGAACCCCACCTCCACTTCAACCCAGTCACACTTGGTGCTTATATGTTTTGCATTTTGGGTCCCCCATGTTATTTTCTTCGCAAAAAATGTGTTTCTATCACTGGAGAAAGGTTTGTAAACAACTTATTTCTACAAGCCAGCCTCCACATATAGCCCTCAGGGCACAGGCTACCCTCCTCGGTGGGACAGTTCTTCCATGTGTCTTTCCTTTCTTTCCTAGGGGCCTCCTGGTCTTCCTGGGCAAATTGGCCCACCTGGAGCTCCAGGGATTCCAGGACAGAAGGTAAATCTTGTCTTGACAAAGGGGGTGAAGACCTTGCAAGGGCAGCGACCCTAGGGTTTCCCCTCCTCCTGTGGCCCTCTCATCTTCCCAGCACCACCACCATACACTCCTGCTGCTCCAAGGCACCAAGGGACCCGCCCACCCACCTCCCAGCCGCTGTGGCTCTTCTATCCAACCCTTGCCATCTGCCTGGGCTCCTGTAATTCACAGAGCCTTCTGATGCTGTGGCGCCTGGGTCTAGACACACCCCTGCCCTTGCCCCAGCCAGACCCACAGTGGGAGTGAGGACCCTATCAGGGACCTGGGCATTTGAGCCTCTCCCCAATCCTCCCACCTCACTCCCTGCTCTTGCTTTTTTTTACACTCCACCTACCTGTGTTTTTCTCAGAAGGTCTGCCCCTCTGTCTCCCACTCATGAGGTCCTCTCCCCTGCAAGTCTTTTTCCCTCTTACCTTTCTTTCAAAGCCCTTCTCATCTTTCAAGCCCAATTCAAAGACCACCTCCTCCTTGAAGCCTCCCCTGATCTATCAGGCAGAATTCCCTGCCCTTTCCTCTGCTTCTCTGGGTAGGACCTACATCATTTTGCCACCTCTCTTAACTCCCCGCCTGACTGAAAGAAGGGGCTTGATTTGTGTGAAGATGAAAGGAGCACCCTGTGGAGCAGCCAGGGCAGGGCTTCTGCATTCAGGGAAGACAGGAAGGAAAGAACCCTTCTGCAAGGGAGCCAAGGGCACCTAGGGCTCTCAGAGGCAGCAGTGGGAGGTTGTGGCTAAAACAGACATGGAGCCAGAGCGCCCAGACTGGGATCCTGGCTCCCCAGTTCACTAACTATGGGCCTCAGGCACACAGCTCTGTGCTTTGGAGTCCTGTCTGTAGAAGAGAGGCCATGCAAGTGCATACCTCCCAGCAACACAGTGAGAATTAAATGAGCAAACTCTATGGGAAAGTGTGGAGTGGGATGCCGGGTGCACTAAGCAATGTGTAACTGATGGCTGCTATGGTCTCTGCCCTGAGAGTCACCTTTAGTTGTTCTGGTTACAGGGGGAGATTGGACTGCCAGGCCCTCCAGGACACCATGGGGAAAAGGTATGAACAGACATCCTCCAGTCAAACCTCTGAAGACAGTCTTGGCCCTGGGGGCAGGAGGTCGGGCAGGAAGGCTCTAGAACTGGCCCTGGTGTGAGCCCAGTGGGCAAGGGGAGATGGGGAGGGGCGGGGAGAGGGGCCCACCCTGCAAGCCCCAGGAGGAGCCAGGCAGACCCAGGCTGGGCTCTCTGTGCCTGCCCCAGTCAAGCACCAAAGAGCCAAGGCCTTTGGACTTTTCTTCTCTCTCTCCCTCTCCCCTCTTTTCTCCATTAATGTGTCTAAGAAGCGTTGTTGGTATTTTCTAAAGGGACCTCGTGGTAAACCAGGAGACATGGGCCCTCCTGGTCCCCAAGGCCCCCCAGGAAAGGATGGACCTCCAGGAATGAAGGGAGAAAACGGGCACCCAGGGAGCCCAGGAGAGAAGGGGGAGAAAGGGGAGACAGGACAAGCAGGCTCACCGGTGAGTGGCAGGGCTGGCTGCCCTTCCGTGCATACACCACTCCCAAGCATGACGCCAACTTTGCAGGGCTTTGCACTTTGCATGGTGTCAGCTGCTGCCTGGGCTAGAAACCTGGGGCCAGGGCTTAGGGGTGGAGGATTCACTCAGCTTCCCCTCAAGTTACTTACTTTATGAAGCCCAGTTTCCCAGCTCGGGAGACCTGAGTCCTGCTCTGTCATCTGTATCCTTGGGAAAGCCACTCACTGTTGCAGAGCCTCCATCTCCTCATCTCTAAAATGGTGATAATAATGTCTTCCCTGGATACCTCACTGGATTGTTGGGAAAGAGATGAAGTCATGGTTTAGAGCTGGCTCTTTGGAAAGTGTACAGAAGCCCTGTACCCAGGAGAGGCTGCAGGTACAGAAACGGCGCCTTCGCCCAGTCCACTAGGCTGCCAACTTGACTTAGGAGCCTTCTCTGGGTCTCAGGGGTTTCCATCTGTGAAATGGGTGCCATCCTAGACACCTACCCTTGGAGCAAGGGAGCCACATCCTGTGCATGCCACAATTGGTCACACTCAGCAAGACCACCTTGAGCTCCACTAACAGAAATCGTTGTCAGTCTGTAGGGTCTAGACGGCCCAATTGGGGAGAGAAGGAGGACCTGGTGGCCAGAGCAGACCCAGAGTGGCAGGATTGCCTAATCCATCTGGGCTCCTGAGGTTTACAGTGAAGCCAGAGGTCTGGGTGTCAAGGTTGTCTGCAGGCAGCCACAGATGAGGGTCCTCCCTGGGGCCACCAGCCTAGCAGGTGCCTGGCACTGTGACGAGGCTGCCCTAATCCCAAGCCTGCCTACCCGGCCTGGGAGCAGGCAGGAGGGGTCCTCTTAACAAGCAGCTACTTCGTTTGAGTGTAAACGGGAGTTGCAACTTCCTTGGCTCACAGTATGATGGCCTCTAGAAGCACCAACCTAGTTCGATGGTGCTGGAATCTTGGTCTCAGAATTCTCCTCTAGGAAGTGGAAAGAGCCTCAGTGGTCAACCAGTCCCAAGTCTGACCCAGTGCAGGACTCCCTCACTCAGCGGCACAGGCAGGCAGCTCACTGCCTCCAGACCTGTCCACTGCACCATGGGACAGCCCCAGGATGGAGGAAGCGTTCCTGGATATGGTATGGAAGCTCCCTTGTCAGCCTCCCCCAGTTGACCTCTCAGAGCCTCTGGCCTCTGGAGCCATATTTATTATCTATTACTGCATAACTAATCACTGCAAAGGTAGCGGCCTAAGACAATACACATTTATTGGCACATAGTTTCTGTGGGTCAGGAATTCAGGCACGTCCTAGTTGGGTCCCCTGCCCATGGTCTCATGAGGCTGCAATTAATGTCTCAGCCGACTGCATTCTCATCTGGAGCTAGGGATCCCCTTCCAAGCTCACTGGTATTGGCAGAATCCAGTTCCTTGCTGGAACAGAACTCAGCTCCTAGAGGCCACCTACAGTTCCTGCCACCTGCGCCCCTGCCCTCCCCGCCTCCTGCAGAGTAGACAGTTCACATTATAGCAACTGGCATCTTCAAGGCTAAAGCCAGCAGTAGGGTCTCTCTAGTGTCTAGTGCTAGCAAGACAGAGCTGTGTGCATGTGTGTTTGTGTGTTCATGTAACATATTTGTAACATAATCTTAACATATGTTATATGTCACCATCTGTATGACATGTATGTTATAATCTGCAACATAACCATAGAAGTGAGGTCCCACCACCTTTGCCATGTGCCTTACTCCATGGCTAAGAAACAAGTCACAGGTCACCCTAAGGCCTGTCCACTGCAGAGTCCATAGAGAGTATCAGCCTCTCCTCCCCTGTACTAGAGCCTCAGATTCTTCAAGACAGTGATGACAGTCCCTGCCCAGTCTTCTGTCCTGCAGGCTGACACCTCCACATCCTTCATGGTGTTCCTTGCTGACCCCTAGACCAGTTGCGTCCCAGTCTAGTTTGTCACAGATGTGAGGGTGCGTCCGTCCCAGGCTTTCCCAAGGGCTGGCATTCATGCAGTGGTGTTTTGTGCCCACAGGGAGAGAAAGGAGAAGCCGGGGAGAAGGGCGATCCAGGAGCAGAGGTACATGAGAGATAATTTGACAGAGACTCATCAAACGACAGTCTCTGCAGAATGCACAGTATTTCTATGCTTTAGAGTGAAGCTTGCAACTGCCTGACGTTTACGTTTACTGAGCACCAGCGTAGGTCAGGCACTGATCCTCTGGACTGCTCCAGTCTTCCCAAACCACATCTCTCAGCAACCTTCACAGAGCACCTCTGTGCTTCCATCCTGGTGCTCGAGTCTAGAGATACGAAAATAAACAGAACTCGCCGGGCACAGTGGCTCACGCCTGTAATCCTAGCAATTTGGGAGGCTGAGGCAGGCAGATCACCTGAGGTCAGGAGTTTGAGACCAGCCTGGCCAACATGGTGAAACCCCGTCTCTATTAAAAATACAGAATTAGCCAGGAGTGGTGGCAGGTGCCTATAATCCCAGCTATTCGGGAGGCTGAGACAGGAGAATTGCTTGAACCCAGGAGGCAGAGGTTACAGTGAGCCAGGATTGTGCCACTGCCTTCCAGCCTGGGCAACAGAGTGAGACTCTGCCTCAAAAAATAAAAAAAAACAGAACCGTCCCTCCGCAGCTCACAGTGCCCCATAATGGGCACTAGCACGGAAGCAACTCAGGGAATCAGGCAAGCATCCCAAAAGACGTGCTATTTGGGCAGAGTCTTGACAGCTTTGTAGGAGTTTGCCGCAGAGTTTCAGAGGTAGGCTTTCCAGATAGAGGCATTATTCTTTTGAGAAGTGTGGTGAAAGTAAGAGAGAACAGAACGGCTGAGTGAGAATAGTCAGGATGGAGGCAAGGTTTTCAAAAGACAGCAGAGAATCATATTTGTAGGCTCAGGGGCAAGAACCGGGAAAGCAACGGAGATCAAGGATGCATGAGAGACAGGATGTTTGGTGGCAGGGTCTGGGCAACCCAAATTGCACCTCAGACCCATGGGAGAGACCACCAAGCCTTCTCAGTCCCCATCAGGGTGGGTTCACCTTGCCGAGCCCTGTCTGAATGTAGTGAAACAGGCCTGATTGTACGATGTGTGTGGTACTTGTTTTGAAATGGATAGCCTCCTAAAGAAATGATCCTAATACAGGAAAAGCATTATACGCACATTGTCCCTCCCGGAAGTATTTAAAATAAACATTGGAAACAGCCTAAATTTTATCAAGAAGGAAAGGATTAAATAACTTATAGTAATAATACTAATAGTAATAATAGTCACCACGTCTGAGCACTTTCCTCGTGCCAAGCACCGCACTAAGCCCTGGGTACGTAACAACTCATTTTCACTCCACCCAATGAATAGCACAGCACCATTACCAGGAAGCTGGTGGAGAACATATAAAAAATGGAAACATCAGTTTCACAGTAAGTGAAAAAGAGTCGAAAGCCAAATTTTATATATATATATATATGAAATCATAAGCATATACATATATGTATATACAATTATATGCATATTATATATAAATATCAAAAGTATATACATATATTCAAGCATATCTGATACATCAAGAAAATGTTTAAATTTTTGAAGCCTTTTTATTGTTTTTAAAATTGCCACCCAGGTAAAATTGACTTCTGGAATGTGTCCAGTTGTGTGATGTTAATACATGTAGAGATTTGTATAACCAATACCATGATTAGGATACATAAACCACTTACTTATAATAAGAATTAAAGTGGTAAACTTTTATTAAAAATGGGAAGCTTTTTTTAAGAAGGCAGAGTTTCCAAAGATTGTGTTCCCTACAAGGAGACTGTGATGGAGCAACAAAGTCCACGGGTCCAGGAAACAATAGGGACCTCCTCTCTGCCCAGTGTAGGGGTGCCCTCTGTCGTGGCCTGGCACAGGAGTCACTCCCCTGGCCATGCTCCAGGGAATTCTACTCCTGGGAAGACGAGGCACCTAAGGAGAGCCCTGAAGCCGAGGCGGGGTGAGCAGCTCAGAAGGACACAGCAGTGGCTGCCTGTGGACAAAAGGATGTGTGTGTTCATCAGAGACAGAAGCTGCAATGGGCACCACCCTCCGTAGAGGAGATAGCCCTGAGCTCCTCCATCTTCACTGTCCAGTCAGAATCTCCTCTACCACAATCTGCATCAGCTCTCAAGGGAAACAGAGACCAGCAGTCTCCATCCTGTCTGTAACAAACCTTGGGGACTTGAGGAGCAATCTTCAGGAACAGCTCAGTCTCCCCACATTCCAGATAACCAATCTCTGCTTCTCTAAGCCAAGGGTCTCAAAACTCAAATGTCTACAAGGGCCAGGCATTCAAAAAAATGACTGCAAGAGCTCTGGATCAAAGACAATAAGGAGTGGTGGGGACTGGGGTAAGCCGAAGATGCCATGCCCCACCTAGAGGGGAAAGCTCTTATTCCACTCCAGGCAATTGTTGCCCTGCATGAACAAGAACCTACTGCTGCTAGATCTTGTGGTGTTTTTCTTTTTTTTTTTTTTTTCTCCAAGAAAAATCTGGAAGAATAGATCTTTAGGGACACTTCCTGGAAATTTACTTTTTCAACATTGAGGAGTCCACCGGGTTGCTATGAGTTTTTGACTTGTTCTGAGCCTTTTTTGGGGGATACTGTGCCGGGCAGTCACTGGCTGACCTCCAGTGGGCAGCCATGTCCTCCTCTGGCCTTGCAGTCTCCAGCTGGGCCCTAGGCCCTATCAGGAGGGAGGGCCACTTCAAGTGTAACAGGGCTCCCCTTTGGCTTTTAGGTTCCTGGGCTGCCAGGGCCAGAGGGGCCTCCCGGACCTCCGGTAAGTTTGGAGGGCTTGTCAGTGGCCAGTCCACTAATGTCCCCTCTCCACGGCAGTCACTGGGCTCAACCTCAGCCTTAGTCACTATCACCTCTTCCTCCCAGAGAGGGATTTTCTGGTCTACAAACCCCTCCCCGCTCCTTTTCCCTCCCATGTTAAGCAGCACCATCCTGGGGACACCAAGGAGCCCAAGCATTGCCTGGTTTCCTGGAAATAGCTCACTGGTAGGGCAGCCCCAGGGTCCCTTGTCTCTAAGCTCTGCCCAACATTTACCTCACCCTTTGCCATCAAACATCTGCCTCTCCCATTCCTCATTTGAAAGTGACTCATCGGTCTGGCACAGTGGCTCACGCCTGTGATACCAATCTGGCACTCTGGGAGGCTGAGGCAGGTGGATCGCTTGAGTCCGGAAGTTTGAGACCAGCCTGGGCAACATAATGAAACCCTGTCTCTTCTAAAAATACAAAAAATTAGCTGGGCGTGGTGGCACGCATCTGTAATCCCAGCTACTCAAGAGGCTAAGGTGGGAGAATGACTTGGGCCCCGGAGGTCGAGGTTGCAGTGAGCCAAGATCGCACCACTGCACTCCAATCTGGGCAACCAGAGTGAGACCCTGTCTCAAAACAAAAGAAAGAGAGAGAGGAAGGAGGGAGGGAGGGAGGGAGCGAGGGAAGGGAGGGAGGGAGGGAAGGAAGGAAGGAAGGAAGGAAGGAAGGAAGGAAGGAAGGAAGGAAGGAAGGAAGGAAGGAAGGAAGGGCGAGCCCCAGCTCCACTGGATTGGCTTTCCTTGGCTACAGAAATGTAACCATGGGGCCCCTGTGCATTGCCCCTAGAGGGCCCCCAAGCACCCTGAAGCAACAGATGCTGGCCCATGCCTCTGTGTGGTTCGTGGTCCCCAAGGCACTGTGTGTCCTCTGTTGTGGATGGTAGAAGTAGCAGTAGGAATAATGATAGGAGCCAACGTTTATTGAAACTTACTGGATGCTAGACACTGTTTCAAGCACTTTGCCTGTATTAATTTAATGTTTGCTGTGTTACCTCTGCGTCTTTCTTTCGTGAGACTCTGGGTCAAACATGAGGACCACAGAGAGATTTTCTGTGAGCCCTGGCTGGAAAACACTGGCTCAGACTATTCCCTAGGAAGCCCCAAGCATGACCCTCACTTAGCATTTCTTTCTACCTCTCAGGGGCAGGAACCCCAAACCATACTCTGCACCCAAAACCCTTGTTCTTCTGTAGTCCATTTGTGGACTAGGCAGTTGTGTTAACTAGAGATGCAGTTCTAATGCACCTTGTTTTATTCCAAATGCAGGGGCTCCAAGGTGTTCCTGGACCAAAGGTAAGGAGAAGTCATGTGACAGGCGCTGTGTCAGTGCTAGTAGAAAAGAGGGAAAGTGCACCCGAGACCAGCTGATCCTTTTTCCTAGAAGGCATTAGGTGACACTCCAGCCAAGGGGGTCCAGTCAGGGCAGGAGGAAATCCTAGGTTCCCTTTAGCATCCATCATTGACATCTGGTGTGCTTTGGCTTCAGAAGCTTCCCATCTGTCACCCCACAAAGGGACAGGTTAGATTCTTAGCCAATGGTTAAAATCCTTTTCCCATCAAACCTGCCCTGGCCCCTTCACTCATGCTGAGTAGAGGTGGGAGAGAGACAGCAACGTAGGGTGGGACCCCTCCCCGGGTCAAGCTTGGGGGAACTCTGCACTGGGCTCTCCCGGCCTCCCCTCAAGCATTTCAAATGGATGAGGGGGCTGGAGGCTGTTGGTGTGACAATGGCCCTTTCCTCGTGCCCTGGTATTCAAGAGACTTCAGGGCAGTTTGTTCTCCCGACTAGGCTGTGAGCCTCAGGGCTCTGGAGGTAGCATCTCAGGCATCTGAGCAAATCTCTGTAAGGTTCCCGTTTTCCTGCCATGCAGTTGGGTACCTGTGCCAAGGCCTGACCTGTGGGTTTGTCCCCATGCCACCTACTCCTTTTCTCTGTGGGGCTCTCAAAGCTCCCACAGGATACAGGGGCTACTAACTGAGGTGGGAGTAGGCTAAGAATTCAGGGATTCTTGGTATCCTCAGCCCGCCACCCCGACCCCTCCCTCCTCTACAAATGCCACCCCAGGACCCCAGAATGCAAGAATGAACTGTCTGGGACATGTCCTTGTGTGATCTCGTCCCCTCTCCCTTTCCTCCAGGGGGAAGCAGGACTAGATGGAGCAAAAGGAGAGAAAGGCGTCCAGGGAGAAAAAGGAGACCGTGGTCCCCTGGGACTACCCGTAAGTACCTTGGACCCAGCAAGACTGGTGGGTTTGACGGGCCAGGGGTGTGGGCTGGGACCGGGAGACAGCCACTGGAAAGCTAAGGTTCTAGAGTCTGAGCATCCAGAGTTCCACATGGTTTGGCTTTCCCACCTGGGCAAGACCACAGGCTCTGATTCTCTTCCTCCTCTGGGCCCAGGCCTCACCTTGGTGGGGAAAGGCAATGCTGAAGAAGACAGGCTCCCCCACCCCAAGGGGCACCGAGCTGGGAGGGCAGCTTCAGGCCCTGCTTGAGCCTGGTTCAGAAGCAATCAAAGCCTGCTGCCTTTATGGGGGCCAAGCTTGGAGGGTTTGGAAGTAGTGGGACAAGAAGATAGTCTCCATTACAGTCCATTTTCCCAGAGGGACCCCAGGAGAACTCCTGCTCTCCCCTCTTAAGCACTGGTCATGGCAGAAAGGCACAGACAAAGTCGGACTTTGTGGTCCCAGCAGGCCAAGGCCATTCAGCTCCTGGGTTCCTGGAGATCTCTGATCTCAGCCTGCCCAGAGCCAGAGGCCCCAGGTCAGAGGTGGGGAGCTGCTCAGAAGGTGTTCACATGTCATGATATGGGGTTGGGCTGGATAGGGCTGATGGCCTCTTCACTGCCTCACCTGTGTACAGGTGAGCGCATCCCACCACCCTCCCTGGAGCCTGGGCTCCATGCCCCCTAACCCTCCACTGAGGCTAGCGTTCTTCCAAGAGCTGGAAGGGATGTTAGCAATCCATCTCATCATTTCACTGATGGTCCCAGAGAAGAAAGTGGGTCACTGGAGGTCACATACAAAATTGGTGGCCAAGCCAGAGGCTGCTCTGTGGCCATGGCCTTGCAAAGTGACTCCTTCCAGCCACTCAGGGTTCCTCTGTCCTGGGCTCAAGGCCAGTTCCCACTCCAGGTAGCCATAAAGAGCAGAGAAACAATGGAAAGCCCAGTTACCCCCACTTGGCAGAGCTTGAAGGCCTGGTTAATACAATCACAGCAACCAAACAGCAAATGCAAGAGGTATAATTATACCCTCATGAATGCATTCGAGGTAGGAATATTTAAGAAGCCAATTTGCTTGACAGACCACAGAAAACTGATGACTTTAGCAGGCATTTTCCCATGTCTTAAGCTGTGTCTGGAATGATTAAGTGCTCCTTACTATTAAAGAGCCTTCCTGCCCCACTCAACCACAAACCTCTCCTGATCCGCATTCATGGCCCCAACGACCTTGATGAACACTCGAGAATTCAGTCAGGGGTTGAAATGCAAAAGGCACAGCGACCAAACAGGTAATATTAGTATAAACAAGGAAAGTGGCAGACGAAAGACAAAGTAACTACTCTATCATTAATTTTCTCACTTTTGATAGAGGCATGGGTACAGAGAAGTATTTTTTTTAGTTTACGTAAACAACAGAACAAGCATTCATACGAGACAACTGACACAAACCTGAGGGAGACACTAGGGAGTGGAGGGGACTGTGGTGCACGAGACCGTGTATCCCTTCTTAAGGGGAACTGTCCCTTCTCAGCTCAGCTGACTGTTGCCTTGGAGGAAGGCGGAGCTGGTATTTCTGGATCTTCCTATTTTTCAAAGGAAGTTAAACATCTGGTGTTTTATGTGAAATCTTTCCACTTTCTAACATTAGATCAAAATTATTTGCAACTCTGCAGACCATACAAAATATGTCAGTGGCCCACATATGGCCTGAAAGCCTCTAATTTGTGCTTTCTGCTCCAGACCTCTCAAGACAACTGAGTTTTAATGCTGCATTTTTTTTTAAAGTATATGGATATTTAGCTACCATTCTGTTTCCAGGTTTCACCTGGATGTTTTATTCCACATAGTAGCAGCCTGCTTCTCCAGGCATATCCTGGAGTGTTCCCCCATTTGCCCTGCAGAAGCAATTCTCAATGCTGGCTGCACACTGGAATCCCCTGACGGCTTTTCAAACTTACCATCACCCTGGGCTTCCCTCTTGGAGATTTTGAATTGGATTGGGCTGGGATGGGATGGGACCCAGGCATCTATTTTACTTAACATTGCCCCCCAAGAGATTCTAATGTGCTGCCAGGACTGAGAACCACAGCTCTCTAGCCCAGTGAGTCAAGGTTGGTCCCAGAATCGTGTGCTTCTAAATCTGAGAAGAGTCCCTGCAGAGTCCTTCTACCCAACACCTTTTCCATGAAGAAGCAGCTTGTTGCCTCCCTCTTCTAGGGACTTCCTTTTCTTTTTTTTCTTTTTTATTATTATACTTTAAGTTTTAGGGTACATGTGCACAACGTGCAGGTTTGTTACATATATATACATGTGCCATGTTGGTGTGCTGCACCCATTAACTCGTCATTTAACATTAGGTATATCTCTTTTCATTTGAAATTCTGAGGCTGAGGCTCAGTTGGAAGCAGTTTTCAAGCACTCAGTCCTTACCAGGCCAGAGTATTGCCACTGCCTTCTCCCTGACTTGTCACATTGGAATTATTAGAAAAGGGTCCCTGGGTTTTCCTGGGTGGGTTTCAGAGGCAGCTTCATAACCCAGGGTTGGAACAGGAGTGCCCCCCTCCCCCACCCACCAACCATGTATTTCACCGGACAAGAGCAAGCGAGGGTGCTGATAACAGGTTGGTCTCAGTAGCTTCCCACCTGCTGCCCATTTGCTCTGGGAGATACATGGCCTTAGACCTCTGTCCCAGTCCACTGCCTCCAAAGCCTCTGCCTACACAAGAGCCCTTGTCTGGGAGCATATGAATGGATCAAGTTTAGGCTGAGCATCTCAGACTGTAAAGTGCCAGCGAAATGTCAGGCGTCATTTGTAATATCATCTAAGAGCCAACTCATTCCCCCAGGCTGAAGGATAAGCAGACCAACTCCTACCCAGATTTCACAACTGGGTGCTGTCACCCAGGGCTGAGACCCTCAGGGGCACCCCAGCATGGCCTGATCCAAACAGGAATGCAAAGAGGCTGAGAGAGCCATCCTCACCTGGGGACCCTCCCCAGTGAAACCTGTCCTGGGAAGGGTACACAGCTCTGATTCCAAGACATCTCTCCCAGCATTCTTTTCTGTATCCCTTTCCCCATAATACTGAAGGGAGACGGGTTTCTGAGAGGGAATAAAGGAAGAGAGGAGAGGAGGGGGCGGGAGGAGCAGGTGGCCTTCCACACTGACCTCCACCCAGCCTGCTCAGCAGCCAGCCACTGCATTCAGTGTCTCCATGTTTTCGTTGGTTTCCATGTAAATACCATTCCCTGTCCTCCCAAGCTTATTTCTCCAGTTGTGTTTGATTACCAGCATTTATGTCTGTCCAGAGTCACTGCTTTACTCACCTCTTCCCTCCCCATTGTTCCCTTTTTCTCCCTCCCAATCCTCTCTTCCCCTTCTTTTGGTCAAACTGTGCCCTTCGTCCAGGGAGCTTCAGGTTTGGACGGCAGGCCTGGGCCACCGGTGAGTGTCACTTCTCCATCACCCCTCACCCCACCCCACTCCACACCTGGCCTGTGATCCCTTTTGTCTGTCCCACCGTGGCCTTGTTTTCCCAGTGAATCATGCCTGGTCCCACCTCCGACACCAGAAAGGTGCCATTGATGCTCTGAAGTGCCTTTTCTGGCCTCTTGACCAAATATGGCTGGCCTTCATCTGAATGCCCCTGTACACAGAATACACCCAGGGACCTCAAACCTGCCAGGTGTGGGGTAGGAGGCCACTCCAGCAGCACCGTTCCTGATTCCAAAGGAATGCTAGGTCCAGCCTAGGTGCCCAGCCCTGGAGGTTTGAGCCATGGCCTCTCCCCACCAAACACACCAGTGTCTGTGTGTGCCCGTCATGCTGTGTTGTCTTCATGCTGTGAGCTCTGTCCATCTCCTGTCTTCCCACGAGGGCCTGCTAGTCTTATGCAGCCACTAGTCTAGTATATGTGGGGTAGGACAGCTTTAAAGGCTGAGCACAGGAGTAGCCTGTAGGAGCACAGAAGCCAGTCCCAGCTCTGTGTCTTATGCACATTCTAACCACCCTTGCACTGCCTATGATGGCACAGCCACCTTGCAACCCAACAAGCTGGTTCATTACAGAGCAAGTGAGGCACACTTGGGTCCTCTCTTCCTCCATTCTTTCTGATTCCAGAAAACAGGCATCATTTACTCTTGACTAGAAAGTACCTGGCCCTTCTGCTTATGACTAACAACTGAAGGATCAGAGGAAAATTCCCTCCTGTCCACCTCCGGTCCCTCCCCTGAGCGCCCTCTGAGGTCAATCTTCCCAGGGTGTTGAGCTCACTCGCCCTCAAGTCTCGAGTCCCTGCTCGGGCACCATCACGAGAGCTCTGTGCACCCAGCCCCTTCCAGCCAGGGAGGCCCTGCTCTGTCTGCAGAGGGCTTTCAAGGCCATGTCTGCCCATGGCCTGCATGGAGTTCTAGTTAGCTGGCTGGAGCCACCCTCAGGGGAGGCGAGACCTTGCCAGGGTTCGTGTGTGGAGCGTAGGGGACGCGCTGAAGCACAGGTTCACGGGTCTTCCCAGGCGGCCGGGGGCACTTGGAACTGGCACCAAGAGAAGCCCAGAGCTTTTAGAGGTAGGAGGGTCAAGAGTGACCTCTGTGAGAGCCCCGTCCTACTGAATGCCTATTCTGTGCCCTCATAAATAGGAGGTGACATGGCTTGCCCAAGATGACAGACTTCAGAGCCCCCCACCTCCCTGCACTGATGGAGTTCACACCCTAAACCCTTACATGCAGAGAGCATGCCCCGGCTTCCAGGCGCTATTATGGCTTTGCTCCTTCACCACAGTCCCTCCCTCTCCATCCTTCCCCACCTAGCACACCTGTCTCAGGTGCAGGGCAGGGCTCGGTGATGATCTGTGGTTGCAATCAGAGAAACCAAGACTTTCCTCTCAATGGCTTCTCCCGTTTATGTTAGACCGAGGGAAGCAGTACAAATTCATACACTCTGTCCCTTTGGAACTGAGGCTTTATTTTCCTCATAAAATCAGTATCCTAACTTTAAGGGAAAATGTGGGGGAAAAAATAAGTCTTCCCTGCCAATATTAACATTTATTGAGCACTTCCTACATGTCAGGCTCAGCACCAAATGCTTGCTATGCATTCATGCATGGAAACCTGGCATGGTCGAGGAGGCAGACACACGTGGTACACACGGGGAAACTGACACTCGGCAAGACTAAGGAGCTTCTCCAATACCCAGGAGTTTTTAGGCCTCTGAGGCAAGGCCAGCCAGGTGACTCTGTGGCGCTGTGCCGAACCACTGGCCCGAGCTGACTCCTTAATGTTTTTGAGACAGAGTCTCGCTCTGTCACCCAGGCTGGAGTGCAGTGGCACAATCTTGGCTCACTGCAACCTCCACCTCCAGGTTTCAAGCGATTCTCCTGCCTCAGCCTCCCAAGTAGTTGGGATTACAGGCACCCACCACCATGCCTGACTAATTTTTGTATTTTCAGTAGAGTCGGGGTTTCGCCATGTTGGCCAGACTGATCTTGAACTCCTGACCTCAGGTGATCCACCCGCCTCAGCCTCCCAAAGTGCTGGGATTACAGGCATGAGCCACTGTGCCCGGCCTCCTTTTTCTTTCTGCTGTGCTATTATGGATGCCTACAGCCTTCCTTCCTCCCTTGTGGTTGCAAAGAGGGGCCCTGAGGACATCTTACTCTCCTCTTTGTCTCACGTGAAGTAAGTCATGCCCCACCATTCACAGATACATTCAGAGCACCGGAAACTGCCCACAGCCCAACTCAACCCCTCTTGTCCTCATCTGAGGCCAACAATAGGAGATGCTGAATTAGAGACTTGGTCTGGCCAGGCTGTGAATTGGGAACCTGGGAAGATGTTGGATGAGGCCAGAGCAAGCCCTGATGCTCCGTGTCTAAGCCATGAGCTCCAATGGCTCCAGCGCCCCCAGCCCCGGGCTAGCGGAGCTCATGACACGCCTCCATGCCAGGCCAGTGTCGGTGCAGACATTGAGCCACCCAAATTCACCCGCAATCCAGCCAGTTCCGCAGGCCTGCGAGTGGGGAGAGAAGGCCCCGGCCAGAGGCTAAGGCCAGGGCTGTGGGTCTGTGGTGGGCTGGTGGGGTGGGTGTTGGCTGAACAACCCTCTCTCATCTGCCCCTGTGTGTGCGTCCGCATCCATCTCTGTGGCATGAAGACCCTCCCGCTGCATGTGGAGCTGCAAAGCAAAGAGGGTGCCAGCCCCCGGCCCCTACCCCGGGATGGGTCCACTCCCTTCCAAGTGCTTCTGGGAGCAAAACTAAGCAACCATTCTCCCACTGTTTTCAGCCTTGGCAAGCTTGGTTGTGAAGCAAAATGGCTTCAGTCCACAAATCTGGCTCTGAGGTGTGGGGAGGTGCTCTCTCCCCAACAGCCCCTGAACCCAAAGAGGATCACCGCCCAGTCGAATGACTGCCCTGAACGAGCCTGGCCTCGCCAACCCTGAAAACTGGGCCTTGGACCTTGCTCATCTCTAGGCATCGGGTGGGGCACCCAGGGCTCCCCAGCATGTGGGTACCCTCACCTCTGCTTTCTTTCCCCTTCCCAGGGTATTCCAGGACCAATTGGAGTTCCAGGCCCAGCGGGACCAAAGGGCGAGAGGGTGAGTGTCACTGAGCCAGGGGCCTGGGCGGCCAGGAGGGAGGGGCATGCCTGGAACCCAACACCAGGGGTCTCAGCCCTCATGCCTTCCTTCTTCCATCTCTTCTCCTGGTCATCCTCACAGCAGCCTGGGACAGGGGGTGCTGGTTGTAAAGCTGTGAGTGGACAAGACTTGAAGGGATCAAGGAGATGGAGAGGCCAGGCACGTTGGCTCATACCTGTAATCCCAACACTCTGGGAGGCCAGGGTGGGAGGATCACTTGAGTCCAGGAGTCTGAGACCAGCCTGGACAACATAGCAAGACCCCAACTCTATAAAAACTTGTTTTAAAATTAGCCAGGCATGATGGTGCATACCTCTAGTCCTAGCTACTTGGGAGGCTGGGGCAGGAGGATCAGTTGAGCCCAGGAGTGGAGGCTGCAGTGAAACATTATATTACTGCACTCCAGCCTAGGAGACAGAGCAAGACCCTATCTCTATTTAAAAAAAAAAGAAAAAGAAAAAGAAAAAAGAGGAAAAGAAAAAAAAAGGAATTGGAGAACTTCCTCCACTTTGGCTTCTGGCCACCTTGTGTCCATCTCAGGTTCAGTCTGGCAAGGCCCTGGGCGCCATTGTCACTGGACATGCCTAAACTTTGTAATGATTTAGGGAAACTGCATGGAACAGAGGGCCAGGTGGTGTTTAGATAATTCCTGGAGGACAGCAAGAAGTCAGGAGGCCAGAGCCATAGGCCAGCTCCCATGGTCGCCGTCAAGGGACGTTGGCCATGTCACAGGACTTGGCAATTCCAGGCCTGTCCTGCTGGAATGGGCATGTCCGAGGGTAAGGGTGGAGGGCGCCAGCTGAGTGGAGGCAGGGGAGCTGCGTGTCTTTCTATATCAGCTCTTCCCAGCCAGCCCCTGGGTTCTACACACTCAGGGCTCAGAGGTCCCTGCGTGGGCATCCGTGGAGTTCTCTGCCTGTGTGGGCAGCTCCCTGCGCTCCCCATCTGCCCACCTTGCTGGCTCTGTCTCAGGTGGGGAGGGCAGGAGCTTCTGCAGAGGGTGCAAGCTTCTCCGTGACCACCAGCTTGGGGAAACCAGGAGGCTGCCCTGAGGGGTGACCCTTGAGGCTCCAGAGAAGAAAGCAAAGCTCTCTTTCTCTTCCCTTTCTCTTTCCCTGCCTTCCTGCTCTGCTTTCTTCTCCCCAGCTTCAGCCTCAGGCCAGCCAGGCCCAGGACACCACAGGTCATTCTGGGGGGCCTTGGGAGATAGGCCCTGCTGGAGGGAGAGTGACGGGGGCTTCTGAGCCGCCTCCCCAAGGCAGTGTTCACATCAGCAGCACCCCACCTTTCCCATAGCCCTTGCTTCCTGGAGGGCTCTTGAGGGGACTGGAGAGGTTTCCTGTGTTTCATACCAAAGTAGAAAATGGCAAGGAAGATTGTTACCATGTCTGGGAGGATTCATGTATTTCTTTCTCCCATTTCAGGGCAGCAAAGGAGACCCTGGGATGACAGGACCAACGGGAGCAGCTGGGCTTCCTGTGAGTCTCTTGGGATCAGAGGTTCCTCTCCTCCTACCCCTGCCCCCATTAGAAACACCCAGGGCCAGCTGGGCATGGTGGCTCACGCCTGTAATCCCAGCACTTTGGGAGGCCAAGGCGGGCGGATCATGAGGTCAGGAAATCAAGACTATCCTGGCCAACACGGTGAAACCCCATCTCTACTAAAAATACAAAAATTAGCCGGGCGTGGTGGTGTGCACCTCTAGTCCCAGCTACTCGGGAGGCTGAGGCAGGAGAATCACTTGAACCCAGGAGGTGGAGGTTGCAGTGAGCTGAGATCGCACCACTGCACTCCAGCCTAGGTGACAGAGCAAGACTCCATCTCAAAAAAACAAACACACAAACCAAAACCAAAAACAAAAACAAAAACAAAACACCTAGGGCCTGGAGCACAAATCCAGGGCCAAGGGAGAACTCTCATTTCCATGACAGACAAAGCTGCCAAGAGGCAACTGGTGATGGGCTAGCATGCCCTGCTGGGCACTGCGCTGTGAGAGGACCAGGGCCTCTGCCATGCGGACCCTGTAATGGGATGTGAGTCCCTCCCACTGTGTTAAGTGCAGCCTTCCCTCAGCAATGAGTGTGCCACGGCCCCTGCTCTCAGAAGGGGCAGAATCAAATCCAGACCCCTGTGATAGGAGAGGCTTCATGAGCGGAGCAGCTTCCCAGGGGAGCTGGGCCTTGCAGGGGACACCTGGCTTTCCATCGCAGCATGCCTTCCCACCACTTTGTTACAGAAGTTGAGTGTCTGCCTGAGAGAGCCCTCACTTTAGTTTTCCATCCACTGGAGGCTGTGTGTGTTGGTCAGGTACGCACATCTGGGCTAGCCTTGCCTCGTGGTAAATTCCTCTAGCTATAGAATGAAGAGCATTTTGCACCTTGAAAAGAGGGTCTAGCAAGAGCCTGGCAGGAGAGCCTTGGGAACTCACCTCTGCCAAGAGCATTTCTGGCCCCCACAAGCACATCCTCAGAACTGACCCCTCACCCGTGGTAGTGACCTCGGGAAAACCCAGCCACAGGCCAGGACCTGGGCCGGAGAGGCGAGAAAACCAGAAGTGTGTTCTTTTTTTTTCTTTTTTTTTTTTGAGACGGAGTCTCACTCTGTTGCCAGGCTGGAGCACAGTGGCATGATCTTGGCTCACTGCAACCTCGACCTCCCAGGTTCAAGTGATTCTCCTGCCTCAGCTTCCAGAGTAGCTCAGACTACAGGTGCCCACCACCACGGCCAGCTAAGATTTTTGTATTTTTCATACAGATGGGCTTTCACTTTGTTGGCCAGGATGGTTTCGATCTCTCTGGACCTCGTGATCTGCCCACCTCGGCCTCCCAAAGTGCTGGAATTACAGGCGTGAGCCACCACGCCCGGCCTGAAGTGTGTTCTTGGCTTTGCTCAGAACTCATCACTTGCCTCTAGGTCAAGTTTTCTGAGCGATTTGCTTCTCTGTCCCCTTTCTGTACAATGGGAATAATTAAACCTGTCTCCGGTGAGTGAGGCATCGGGAGAGTTTGATGAGCCTGGAAGAAAGCACCGTACAGCTGGCCTGTGTGTCCTCATTAACATGCCTTTGTTCCTCTGATCTCTTGCAGGGTTTACACGGACCACCTGGGGACAAGGGAAACCGGGTGAGTCTGAGCCCCTGCACTCGTGCTCTGGTTACTAATGCCTTCATGCTGGGGTGGAATGATCAATCGGTGATTCCTGACCAACATGGCAAACAGTTTTTCCTGATAAGTCATCCTAAATTGAAAGGCTTTACAAGGAAGACCTTAACCCATGGCATGTAGGGAGCGTGGGGCCTGATCCTCACATGGAAGCCTGTATTTTTCCCCACAGCAAGGAGAGACTGAATCCCACGGCAGTCACCAGCTTAGCATTGCCATCCAGCAACAAAAGCCATGTGTCCAGCTCTTTCTAGGTTGCCCTGATTGTGGGCCCCTACGTGATCATTTTAGATCCATTGCTACCTTGTCCTCGCCTTCTGAAACTTGGTTTTGCCAGACATTCCAGGCCACTGGTGAGAGAGAAAATAAATTCCAGCTCCAAGAACAAGCAGACAGCTGTTGGAAGCAGCCAACCCTTTTAAAAAATATTACAGCCACTATTTCTCTTGGAAAGAGTCGGCAGGGCTCTGAAAGGACTGCGCCTTCTCAGACCCTTGCTGTCCCTTTGGTTTCTTCCATCTTCACCAGGACACACTTACCAAATGCCCACGGCACCCACAGCCACGTAACAGGGTGTGGCACCTGCCACGGCCTTCAGCATTTGGGCCCAGCAGGGAGAATTTAACTACATCTGACCAAGAGATGGCCTTTGGGTTCCCCTCTGGAGGGTCTCATCTGCTGCTGCATCATGGGGCTTCCTGGAGTGGGGGGCACACCCCCTAGAAGCCAAGTGTGTCTTCTAGCGGGTCCTAAAATCCAAGGCGCTTAGAGGAGAAGGAACAGATGGAGAAACAAGGCCCAGACGATGATTATGTGTTCTGGGTTCCCATGGAGAGTTAGAGGCAGAGCATACGGTCTCCAGAACCCAGGTCTTGTGGCTGATCTTTGCACACTGATACCATGTTCATGAACAGAAAGTGCCAGAATGCCTATGCTCCTATGTGGCAACAGTGAATTACATTCTCTTCAATTCAAGATCTATTTACTGAGCACTCCCATTTTCCTAAGTGCTCTTCACTGGCAGCTGCTCAAAAGCAACTCCGTTTGTCCCGCATCTTCTATAAACAAGAGGGAGCAGCAGCGCCACCCCTGCCCATGGCAAAACCAGGTCTGGAAACCGCCAGAATAAACAGACCTGCTTCCAGATGCTCTAAGCACGCTGGGAAGGACTTTCCTCAGTGTAGCATCAAAGGATTTAGACCTCTAAAATCTTTGATCATTCCACCTCTTCATTGGCATACTAACTTCCTTTCAAATGTCTTTCTGACATGTTCTAGTTTTCTTTATTATATTCAATTAGTATTTTCTAAACCTCCTTCTTCAGACTTTTTCAGTTGGCTGGAGACACTGAGCCGTTTGAAGGCTGCAAAATTGGTCCTTCAAGGGACGGTGACCGTGTTGCTCTAGAGGTGGAGGCAGGACAAGTACCCTTGTCACAGACAGGGAGGGCGGGGGCTGGCGGCTCTGATGCTGCAGCAGCTGAGGTTATCGAGTCATCCACGGAGGCCCCAGGAATCAGTGGGAAAGTATTTCTATTCCCCCTCCCCTTTCTGATGTTTGACACACTTTCCTCCATCCCCTTTACAAATTAGGAATGTGTCACTTAGTAAAAGTCAAGTTCAGAAAACAATGAGGTGGCACACACCTTTCTATTGAGCACACCATAAAGAGCCAATTGACTTATTCCCAAAGAGCAGGTTTCCAGCTCAAGGGCAGCTTGTCCTCTTCATGCCAGGGATTTGACTCTCAGGATGCCCGAATGTCCTGGAAGAGTCTCCCCTCAATCTTGCCTCCCATTATGACCTTTCTTTTTTCCTTCGAGCTAATTTTTTGTATTTTAGTAGAGACAGGGTTTCACCATATTGGCCAGGCTGGTTTCAAACTCCTGACCTCAAGTGATCCTCCTGCCTCAGCCTCCCAAAGTGCTGGAATTACAGACATGAGCCACTGTGCCTGGCCCAGAGATTTGTTTTATCTTACAGTGAACCAAGATACAACCTTACAAGTATGCTTCTCCATGTCCCATCAAAGGATGGTCTCAGAGCCTCTTTCCTGTTCACGGAAGGAAAGTCCTTGTCATGGTGGGCAAAGGCCCAGAGCCCCAGACCAGGAGCTTTCTAAGGACACACACACCAGTGGAAAGAATATCCTGACCTTGTCACTAAGAGTGCTTCCTTTTGCCCTAAGTAGCTCTGTGAATTTGGCCCAAGAGCCACCTTTAGGGTAAGAAATCAGTCAAAGGATAAAGGGTGGCATGAATCTGGCAATATAATCATTCAGGAAAATTGGGTGTTACTGTGGAGCTGCCTGCAAACTAGCCAGCTGAAAAGGTCTGTGTGCATGCAGTGAGGCTGCTTCTGCTCTCTGAGATGCCCAGCTTTGGGGGGTGAGGGGTGCATGCATGTTTGTGTGTGTGTGTGCATGTGTGTGTGCGCGTATGTGTGTGTATGTCTCACTTCCTAAGTCCGTCTTGTCTCCTCACTTCTTCCTCCTCCACTATCTCTTTTGGCCTCTTCCTTTACTGCTTCTCCCCCCACATATGTTCATTCCATTATAATAATCCCACGTCCTTCATCCTTTCCCTTTCCCCTCCCCCTCACCAGCTTTCAGTTTATCTCCTCCAAAGTCCACTGTTAGACATTTACTTATGTTTTTAAGAAGCCTTTGCCCCTTGGCTTTATTTGCCCCTTTCTCCCTTACCAGCTAGGGTTCCCTCTGTGCAATGGGTCTCTTTTGTGTCACTGTCTGGGGGTGGGAGGCAGGGAGAATGCAGGTGACGTTACTACTCTAATAGCCTCAAAAGACACCAGATTTGGGGCAATTGCGCAGATTCTTAGAACACAATGCTCCATGGTGTCCGTTACCTGTTGTGAAAGTCTGGAACACGCCAACTCTCTGTTACCCCCGGGGTATCCTGGACTGGGATCCCCCACTCTGGCAGATTTGCCCACCTTCTTCATTAGGAAACTGCTCATGACCCAGAGAATGAGGGGCCACACTCCTGAGAGCGTTTACCAGGGGGCTTCCCCACCCAAATAGCTAGTGGTTTTGCTGGTCTACCATCTGGGGATGATTTGTGCCATGATGTCCTTGTTGGCAGACAAAACTTCAGGCCGATGGGAATATACCTAATATGTGCATACATATTTAAACACATGTCATTATTTTCTAAGTAACAATTTGCATTTTTAGAAAATTCATTTAGAATAATGCACTGGCAGTTGCAGACAACCTCTGGAATAGAGAAATTTGAGTAATTTCCGAAGATCTGGAGGAACATCAAAAATATTATTTTGTTTGTTTGTTTGTTTGTGAGAGTCTCACTCTGTCACCCAGGCTGGAGTACAGTGGCACAATCTCAGCTCATTGCAACCTCTGCCTCCTGGGTTCAAGCGATTCTCCTGCCTCAGCCTCCCGAGTAGCTAGGATTACAGGCTAGTGCCACCATACCAGGCTAATTTTTGTATTTTTAGTAGAGACGGGGTTTCGCCATGTTGGCCAGGCTGGTCTCGAACTCCTGACCTCCAGTGATCCGCCTGCCTCGGCCTCCCAAAGTGCTGGGATTACAGACATGAGCCACTGTGCCCAGCCAAAAATATTCTTATCCTCTGCCTTCCTCTAATGAACATCTACCCTGCAGCCTTCCACTGCAGGAACACTGCACATGACAACCTCTGACCCCAACCTTTGGCTCCTATACTGGCTAAAAAGAAATAATGACCATTATTATCATTATGAAGCAGCTATCATTTACTGTGCACATACTATATTCCATTATTAAGCATTTAATGTGCACAAAGACCTCACAACATTTTTTTTTTCAGACAGGGTCTTGCTTTGTTGCCCAGGCTGGAGTGTAGTGGTGCAATCATGGTTCACTGCTGCCTCAAACTCCTGTCCTTGGCTCAAGTGATCTTCCTGCCTCAGAATCCTGAGTAGCTAGGACTACAGGGACATGCCACCACACCCGACTAATTTTTTTATTCTTTGCAAAAATGAGGTCTTGCTTTGTTGTCCAGGCTGGCCTCGAACTCCTGGCCTCAAGTGACCCTCCTGCCTTGGCCTCCCAAAGTGCTGGGATTACAGACATGAGCCACCATGCCCAACCTCACAACAAATTTTTGAGGCAGGTATTATTGTACCCATGTTACAGGTAAAGAAACCAAGGCTCAAGGAAGTAACTTCATAAAGTCACGGAGCTAACTGTCAGAACCAACTCTGACTTCAAGCCTTTGTTCTAATGTGCTGCCCAGCCTTCAATGTCACCCTGGAGCGACACTGTTGAAGTCCCCAAGCATTAGATAATCCCCCTTCCATAGAGGAGGGGAGCTCCCAGGAAGACTCCCTAGGGGCATACTGAGCCCCCTTTTTAGGAAACACACATATAAAAATGCAAATGCAAATTCATTACAGAGGTGATACTTCACTTTTGAAAAGAATTCCCCACAGCCCTTCTTTAAATAGACTCTGACACATACAGTATAGGAATCAATTTAGAAAAATGATGTTTACTGTAGCTTTTCAGAAACAAATGAATTCCTTAAACCAACATATTCATATACAAATAACTGTCTGACTTCAGACCAGGATGAACCAGAGACACAGATAGAACAGGAGAACCCAGCTGAGAACCAGGGGCCATCTGTGAGCTCTGGACACATACATACATATGTGCACATGGACACACATGCATACAGGCACACACATGTGTTCATGTGCCCAAGCACATACCCACACACACTCAAACGTGGGCACACACAAACATATACACAAGCACATACCTGTATACTCGTACATACATATACACACACATGCACAAGCACATATATGCATACAATCATACATGCTATGTTCACACACATCCCAGGGCTCCAAGCAAAATCACCTTGCCTCCTAATAGAATGTCAAAAGGATAAACATTAATTGGGGAAAAAAAAGTTTTCACCCCAAAGCCTTTCAAAAATAGACTCAAAGAGAAGGAAGTTGGTCCCTAGCCACTGTGTTCAGCACAGACCCACGCTGGGCTTAGTATTAGCAAAACTGGCCACCAAAATCTTCAGTCTGTGGTTCCCTCCACCTGAAGCTCTGAGCCCTCTGCCTGTCCTCCCCTCCCCCTCCCACCCACCTTAGCCAAATTCTCAGGTTCCTTGGGGGTGGGGAGGAGGTGGGTATTGACTCCAAATCCTATTGGGGAGAATATCCTAATTTAAAGCATCTCTTTTTCCCTTTTAAATTTAATTTTTCTTTTCCTGTCTTTAACCTTAACACATGAATGATCTTAAAGTTTTGATGTTGTTTTTTTTCTCGGACTAAACCATTATTTACAGGGGGAGAGGGGGAAGAAAGGCTCTAGAGGGCCTAAAGGGGATAAGGGAGACCAAGGAGCGCCTGGATTAGATGCCCCCTGCCCATTGGTATGTTTTTGTTTATCACTTGCATTGTTCTGGTTTTTGTCCTTGAGGTTTGCAAGCTGGAAACAAAGAAGGCAAATAAACTAAGATGAGAACCAAATGTCTACACTGATGCTACCAAAATCTATCTGTTCATTTGACTGGTGAAATTCTGCCCGCTGTTGGAGTTGCTTTATAACCACAGCTGCAAGTAATTCTGGCTAAATCCCTTGCCTTTGAATCCTTTTCCTTTGAAGATACAGAGCAATCGATGTGTGGAAGTGAAGAAACCACTAGGAAAGGGATTTTTAGGGGAGGCCTCAGCTCTTAGCTCCAGGATGGCTTTGGAAGCCAGTGTAGCATTTGTGAGCCATGGATTTGCTTTCTTTGTTTCGTGGCCACCTCTGTGGGCCAGTAGTTCAAGCCGTCTGAATCCTCACTTGGTCAGGATGCAGGACACCAGAGTTAGCATTTCCTCAGGGCCACTGATGCTCAAAACTGGGCAGAACAAGGCTAGATGAGGGGCTTCTAATGCACAGCCTCCCAACACTCACCAGCCATCCAGCTAAAACCTTTAAAGCTGCAGACTAGAATCGGTAGTCAGACAGACACCCCATGGGAAGCCTTCTCAAAAGAGCCAGCAATTAATGATGAGGCACTTCTGCTGGGTTTCTCAAGTGCCTTTGAATCCATTTGAAGGTTCTAAAAATTATGATGCACTAAAGTTGAAGTTTGTCTGTGTTTACACTAAATGAGTCTGTAAAGAGAGGAGGATCAACGGAGAGGGGGCAGGTTGTATGTGTGCAAAGCTGAACTCTCCAGAGCACAAAGAGAGCACAAAAGCTGGATTTGGGAGATGGGGGATCACCTGGGATTTAGCCCCTGTTTATAGATGCCTCAAGGGTCCTGCATCCTGGCCAGGGTAGGACTGGGCCTCTCCATTCCATGGTTGGAGCTGGCCAGCCTTGACCTGAATAATCATCGTGGTTGGTTTTGTGAACAGGGACACCGAGGTTTTAAAGGAGAGAAAGGGGAGCCGGGGTTACCAGGGCTGGACGGACTGGATGCCCCATGCCCATTGGTATGGCATTGCCCTTGCTTGCCTGCATGGCCGATTTGGGCTTCCCCACGTGTGTGATTCATACTGCATTCCTCCCCAGCCACCCTCCACACTCCTCCGCCATCCCACCCAGTCTCCACTTCCCGCTTCTTCACTCTGTAAATGCCAAGGGTCACCCCGCCAAGGCTAGTACTCTGGGGGCTCCCAGTCATGCCACCCTCTTGCATGCAAAGTTTACCGGGATGTTTCCTGGCTTCCTGCTGCAGCTACTTCTAAAGCACAGCCACCTGATGCGAGCCAGCTCTCCCACCCTGAAGTTGGTTTTGGCTGCCTCTGATACTCATCTCCAAGCTGATTCTAGACAAAGCTGCCACCAGAGACCAGCTAGGAAACTGGGTTCTCTGGACTGGTTCTCAGAACCATGACTTACTTATTTTCCTTCAGGCAGTGAAGTTAGTTCAGAATCACTGGCTGAACACCTACTGAAACATGTGAGTGAGATGCCTGATCAGCCCTGTATCCCCTGCCCCTCCATCACATGATTTGGGGGACAGAAGGGCATGATTACAGAGTAGACTGAGAAGCTCTAGAAGTGAGGTGGAGGAGGGGCCACCTGCCTATTCTTCCAGGTTGGATCGTGGGTCGCTGCCCAGGTGACACCATCAGAACTAGGGGATGGTCCAGGATTAGGTTTTCGGATCCTAAAGGGTTTGTCCTTCTTGCTTAAATCTCCAAAGACAATACCAGACCCTTCCTTGTCCCTTTCTTTCATGGTCGGATGGCTTCTTACTGAAGAGTCTGGGAGAGACGGAAAGGTCAAGAAGGTAGTTAAGGAGGAGGCAGGGAGACAGCTAAGGACCCCTCCTCCAAGCACGTCCCAGGCAAAGTGGTAGCAGTTTATTCCCGCCTGCCCAGTCCCTCTCTAGGCATGGACAGTCTAGGCCTCCACGCTGATCCTCTTACCGCAAAAGAAGCTGAAGGGAACACTTCGCTCCAAGGCTCAAGGGGTTACAGCTCTCCCCAAATTTCCCCAATAGGTTTGGAGTTCAAGAGCTATTTTATCATACCAGTAATAAGAGAATTTGGGGTCTCACATCCCTGCCCTGGGGTCACACAGGAATTCTCTTGAACAAAAGAGGAAAAGATATAAGAAATTATGCTGTGTGACCCGGAGAGGTGGTCGTAGAGCCCCTTGAAGGGCAGTAGGGACTTTTTAGGAGGAGCGTAGGCAACAAAAGGAGAGTGCAGAGCAAGCAGGCGGGTAGCATGCTTCCTGTCCCTGCTGGTCCTGCCAAACCCTGCGCTTGCAGCCTGCACAGCCACCTTTCTCAGCCAGGACTTCCCACCATCCATGCACCAATGGGAATGCCGCTCTGGCCCGCAGAGGCTCCCTTGAGCACCGACCAGGTCTTCCCTTGGCCACAATCCCCTCCCACAATCTGGGCACCTTTAGTTCTGCCAGCAGCTGCTTTGGCCTCTCTGTTCCTCACCATACATTACTCTTCATTCTCTGCCTGCCCTGCCCTCCATATCCCCCCGCCACCATCCACACACCAATGGGAATGCCGCTCTGGCCCGCAGAGGCTCCTCTCCCTCCCAGCATCCATGTGACGTGTGTCATACCACACCATGGCAGGCTGGGGAAGGGGCACAGGGTCACCCTGACACTGTGGAGTGCACCACCTCCCCCTGCAATCCCCTCCCCAACCCAGAGGGGAAAATGAAGGTCACCCTGATTTGACTCTCCATGTAAAATGGCATTTTCTTCCATAACATCCCATATCAATGTGTCAATTTTCTATTAATTTTACTGGGGAAGTGTCTTCCCCTTGTTGTTTCTCACTCTGCCTCCTCCTCTGTGTTATTATGGGCTTGGGGGGCAGGGGTAGCTATTGCTCATGACTTTTACTACAAGATAACCAGACTTCCTAAGCCCTCCATATTGGGACCAATCCCTGCTGAATGCCAGGTGATGAGAGGGTTCAGCCCCTGGCGTGGGTGGATGACGTCAGACCAGGGCGGCAGAGGACTCTCATTCCACAAGCTCCCTCAGGACTGAGCACTTGCTCCGGGTCTCCTGAAGCCCCGTGTCCATCTCCTTGTCTGCCCTGCCTGTCTAGCAGACTTGGGCTGAGAACCAAACATTTGCCCTTGGCCCAGCCTCACCTTCCCCACTGGGTCTCTAGATTTCTAGATTCCCCACAGGGTATGCCAGCAAGGAGAGGATATGAGGGCCCGAGAAAACTCAGGAAGGTTTCTGTCACCAAGGGCAGAACACGAACATCTTGAGGCTAAAGGAGCTGCATGGTTGCTACCAACAGAGGAGACCGACAGTGTGCAGTTGACTCCCATGTTGTTACTGCACTTCACCCCCAAATTCCCAGCAAGGTCTAAGGCTTCGCCAGGAACCTTGTCTTCTTGCCAAAGGCATCTCGGGGCCGTCCTGCAATACTCATGAGGTTGCCTGTCCCTTCATGCCCCTCACCCCACCCCAGGATTGATCATCAAAGAAGGACTGTCTACATGTCCTCCTCCCTCTGCTTAGGAAGAGAGACAAATAAGAGAATGAGAAGGCTGGGAAGGCCCTTAGAGGTCACTTCAAGCAACTGTCCTTGCCAAGGTTTTATGGAGGAGGAAACTGAGGCCCTCTTGTGCTGAGTGGCTTACCTGTGAGCAGCCAGCACTCCACAGGGCCACAGCAGAGACTGTTCCTTCATGGCACACAAGGACATCTCTGCTTGCTGGTCCCACAGGCTAGGATAGCCCCTACTAGCCTTGCACTGTAGCTGCATGTGACCTCAACCAATGGGAAAATAGCCGGATTTGTTTCCACCTCCTTCTGAGGTTCTGACCTGTAGTAGAGAAAAGGAATAGACAAGAGTGGGTGAGCCATATCCTGATCAGCTGCCAAAATGTGTGTGGCCCTTGTTACCCCCGTCCTGCCCGCTTGGTGGACCACTGCAGGAAGTCTGAGCCCTCTGCCTTCCTTTCTCCTTGCAGGGTGAAGATGGCTTACCAGTCCAAGGCTGCTGGAACAAGGTAAGGCTTCCCATCGGTTTGCATTGGGGCTCCATTCTCAACAGTGCCATAAAGCTTCCACAGTTTCCATTCTGCCTTGCTACAGATGAGGCAGCAAGACATAGGTCAAATAGTCACTGTCTCAAAGGCAGGGTGCCCATTAAACATCCCATACACTGCATGCTGTTAACGAACATTTAAAAATGCTTCTTAGAACATCAGCAAACCCTATGCGGAATGTCCGTGCAGCCACACAGGTGACATCTTTATGCTTTGTGTGTTCAATGTACGTAGTGTCTTTCCCCCAAGGAACTTCCCCAAGGAGTTCCAGATCATCACTCATAGAGTTCCTCTAAGGTCGTTTATGCCATGTGATGACATGTCTTAGATGTAGGACATCTCAGTTGCTTTCACTCTGAACTCACATGCTACTGTGCCTCCTGTAGGGGCTGTGCTCCTCACCACTCTACCACTCCCCTTGCATTTAAGCTGGCAGAGCTTCATGCCACCACACATGTCACCTGCAGCCAAATCTCTCCTGGGCTCCCAGAGTTCCTATCAACAATGAGTTTTCATTGATTCACACTGGCCTTGGCATTTGCCATCGTTAGAGCAGTCTGACATCATAGGACTGTGCCCTTGCATGTGATTGCCCCATTCAACCATGGCTCCCAGAGCACAGGGCTGCCCAGGCAGACAGGGGCCATCTGCTTGCTAACTAATCCAGATGCCCCGCCTTGGTCCCCAGCAATGGTGGCAGCTGCTATGCTGCCCCATACCATCTCCCTCGACCTTGCCTCTTACTCCAAGTCTTCTCACCAACCCCCCACCACCATTGTCTCAAGGTTCATCCTCATAAAGGGGCCAGAGACTCCAACCTGTTCAAGAATCTGTGCTCAACGAATCCAGTCCTGTTCCAGTGACAGCAGAGTCACACTTACAATGAGATGAACAAGCTCCCCTGTACTAAGATGCCAGAATCTCATTAGTGCACTGGGTTGTGTAGAAGTGGTGAAACCACCAAGACCCCAGGCCAATGCTGACCACCTACTTGCCCGGATACCTAAAGCACCCCCTAACCCAAGAAGGAAAAGCTCAACACTCAAGAGAGATGCCTCCCCAGAATCCATCCCTGGAGCCTGGCCTCGTCCTCCTGCCAAGCTCCACCTAGACCTAGTTAAAGCGCCACAAAAGCAGGTCAGAGGTGTCGTAAGACCTCTGAACCCTTGACCCCTAAAAAAAATTTCCTCTTTAAGGTTGCTGCCAATGGTTAGGAGATAGAAATGGTTGAGCTTAGCAGGGGAAGAACAGCCACTACCAAGAGCTGCAATGTCTTGGAGAAGCAAGCAGAGAGCTTCAAGACTACTCATTCACACCTTAAGTCCAATCTGGGACAATGCAGTGGTTACAACAATCAGGCCTCCAAAGGCAGCAGAGAAAGAGAGTGCCCTCTAGTGACCACAAAGGGGATTCACAGAGAGGTGAACTTGGTTTCCTCCCTTCAGGGAGCTAAGGTAGCCACCAGTTTCTTCCACCTAGGGGCTCAGGGTTCCCACAGTTCTCCTGTCCAGAACTCCCATCCAACCCAGGACAAGATTTGCCTCCCTTCCTACAAAGGAAATAAACTTCTGCAGACCCACTGAAACTAACAGAACATTGTTTTGTTTTTGTTTTGCAGTGATGCCTCTAACCTTGGATTGGCCTGTGTGTGTTTGTACATAGAATATTTATTTTTATACAGTTTTCACTTTTTGAAAATGCCAGAAGTATGATGCATCTTACAGATTATTAAAAAAGAAAGAAAAACCTGCATATTTTGTACAGAAAATATCAACCTCTTCCCTTTTGTTTACAAGATGTTTTGTATAAGCCTATGTCTCTAATACATTTTTTGTTTGGTCATAATGTCTGCATGATATTTGTGCACACTTATTAAGTATCAAAGCTTAATAAATTACTGTGTCCTGGTGCCAAAGGGGGCCAGCCAGAACTGAGGTGCTGGCTAGCTCATGTGTGAATTCACATAAATGTAGAGGTCCATGATATTTGCTAAGCTAGATGTGTCTAAGAATATTTTAAACCCTTATGGATTTTCATTATTAAAAATGAAACATGGCAATTCATGATCCTGATTAATGATTATATTAAATACATTCACTCCTGTGCAAGCAGCAATTCCCAGAAGTAGGGGTCCTCAGAAGTATGGAGTAAGGTTTTGAAATGTGAGGTTCAACAAAGGGAGGGAGGGGAACTTTATTGAGCAATGTATGTTGTTACAGATCCCAAGTTTATCACAGTGCTTGCTGTGTGAGCATTTAGGTTCAGTTGTGCTAAGGACCCCCAGGGTTTCAAAGGAGCCATTTGCTCTTGCTGTTGGGTTATGGTAGGTTTTTGCTTGTTTGTTTTGCTTTGTTTTGTTTTGAGCTACACTCCCTAGTACCAGCTATTGCTAATCATGGCTGTTGACTTGATATGAGTTTGTGGGTTCACTCACAACTAGCAGTTGAAGGAGCTTTGCCTCATCTGATGTTCCACTCCAGCAAAGGGCATTCAGAAACATGCCTAGATCTGGGCTTGGGCTGGGCCAATCTGAAGTTGTTTTTATTTTTTTAAGAAATAATGTTATATTGCTTTCCATATTTAGAGCATTGCTTAGAAAAGGTCTCAGGAAATCGGTTTTAATGACCAGTTAAGTCTTACCTATGGTGTAGCATACAGGTTTATTGTTAGCTGTTTGACAACATAAATTCATGCTTCTAAAAGCTTGAAAACAACAAATTACTCCAGTACTTTACATACATCCCCATCTGGTTTACATTTTGCATTTTCTTTACACATCCTTTCTTCCTAGACAACGCAAGTGGAAATTTAACCTCAGACTCTGTCCACATGCTGTCACACAAAACTCTAAATTAGTGGGCTTCACAGTCATTAGACAGAACCCTGCCATGTGTGGGGATGAGGTCACACTCACAAGCACTCATGGTAATGAAATCACTTGCAGCTCAGACCCAAAACGTCTATACCAACATTCTTACTCTAAATGTCACTAGCTTAGCTTAGAACTTGGACAACTTCCTCTTCTAAGTCTTGGGCTCCTCATTTGAAAAGTGAAGCAAGTCTGGGCAACATAGTGAGACGCTCATCTCTACAAAAACATTTTTCAAAATGTACCTGAGTGTGGTGACACTCGCCTGTAGTCCCAGCCACTCCGGAGGCTGAGGTGGGAGGATCGCTTGAGCCCAGGAGTTTCAGGCTGCAGTGAGCTATGATCGCACCACTGCACTCCAGCCTGGGCAACAGAGTGAGACCCTGCCTTAAAAGAAAAAAAAAAGAAAAAAAGAAGGAAAGAAAGAAAAAAGAAAAGTGAAGCCATGCAGTGGTGAACAAGAGTTGATCTCTGTGGGCACAAAGAGGGCTCATCTGAACCCAGGGATGTTTCTTGCCCTGGGTCGGGTTCTCATGGCCCTGTAGCCCAGGGACAACTTCTCCAGCAGCCATGGAGTACTTTTAGAGGACACAAAAATATCTTAATTTTTCACCTTTTTAAATTTAGGAAAAAAAAGTGAATATGTAACAATGAATCCAGCCAGGATTGTTTTTGTGTTTCTACCAGCACAATTGTAAAATATAATTTTTTGTATTTTTTTAATGGAGGAAGGCAAAACTGCCCAGGGCCCCCAAAAGTCATAATGCAGCCCAGCCCACATCCTCTGCCCCTTAGAATTCACAGTCACCCTAGCTGCGGGTGTCCCCACCTCCAGGCCACACTTCTCCCCTCCCAGGCAAGGGCCCAAGCAATTAGGGTGTGACCCTGTTCTTCTAACCCCCTCCCTTTCAGGCTCTGGCCAGGGCAATCACAGCTCACTGATAATCTCAGAATAGAGTAGAACATTCACTGGAACCCGGAAAGGGGAGATTCGGTGTTAGCTGAATATCCTGGGTAAATGGGCAAAGAAACCTCTTTTGTTCCAGTCCTAGGGTTATTCATTTACTTATGACACTTTAGCTACTGCCACAGAGGATTCAAAGTCACAAGAATCTATGTAATAAAATAGAAATGTGTGTAAAGAGAAGTTTAAAAGTCAGAGTCAGGGAAAACAAGTAGATAGGAGGCAGTGGTGGCTGGGAAGCCCAGGGGATGGGGAAGGTCCTTGCCGTAACTGAGGCAGGGTCACACACAACACTTCAGGCCACCTAGTGGTCACAGAAAAAAAAAAGGCTCGGCCTGGTTTCGGAGCCCACACTGCCCTGCCCAGTGGGTTGCAGCCCCCTGAGGTTTAGCCCCGTGTGTGTAAACACATTGTCTCCCCACACAGTTTTTGCTGCCACAGTACTCAGCCAGGACCCCACCCTATCACTGGACTGCACCCCAGGCTCCTGACTTCAGGCCCCTGCCCCCAAGCCTCTCCACTTGAATCTTGGCCGTGTGTCAAATGCAGTACAGGGAGAAGAGAAGTAAAAAGACACGTGGTCAAAGAGTTTGCACAGTAGCTGTGAGTCCATACTAACGCCCAGCAGACCAGGACAACCAGGCGAGAAGGAACAATCCAGTGATGGAACGGGAGATGCAGGCACGTTGCAGGAGGGACCAGGGAAAGGCCAGCCCTATGGACAGGGGCCACAGAGGGCTTGCAGAGGAGAAAGACATGCTGTCTGTTTTGGGGGACTTGCGGCACCTCCTGGTGAGAACTGCCTGCCCAGGGAGCCAGAGGTGCACCGAGCCCTGCCCACCGAGCATGTTGGTGAAAGTTCTTTGTAAATTGTAAGGCACTGGGTCTTAAGGCCGTTTGTCTCCTGTAGTTCCTCTGTCATTCCAGTGCCTGTGGCTGTGTGCTCTGGCACAGCAGGACACATGCCTAGCATTGTCCACCTGGATACCTGCAAAGAATGAGCCAGTACCCCATGGGTGACAGTGTGACCGGGTCATCTGGGCCCGAATGGTGCCTCTCCCCAAGGCTGAGACTTATGTGGTTGTGGTCATGTGAGCCAAGGGAAGCCACATTGCTTCCCTTGCTGAGGGAAGAGGAGGCTCCTTCCACACATGCCCACCCCGCCCCATCTCAGCCCCACCCAGTGCTGGCCTCCCTTCCCCGGCCCTGCCTTCACCTGGCAGAATGGGATAGGATGGAGCTGGGGAGGGTTGTCGTTAGCCCATAAGAGGAGGAGGGCACTGGCCAGCAAGTCCAGAGACTCAGCTTCTAGTTCTTTCTCTACCATTATCTCACTGTGTGGCTTGGGCACCCTACTCCAGGTCTTAGTTTCCCCAAGCGTCAAGTGAAGAAGCTGGACATGGGTGACCTCCATAAAACTTTCCAGCTCTGACACCCTGAGGCCCTCTGGCCCCACAGGCAGGTCACCTCCTGGGAGGATCGTGGAGACTGGAGTACTCCATGTCCCCCACCACCTAGAGTTATTTGGCTGTGACATTATGCATGGCATTGGTTTTGCAAAACTGTGTGTGGCATGTGTGTGCTTTGTAACCCCAAATAACAAAACTCGGAGTAGGCTTGTGCCACCCAGGAGTAGGGTGAGCGGGGTCAGCTTGCCTTAGGGCAAGAACAGCTGTAGGAGTTCTTTCTCACATTGGTGTCGACATGGAGGATGTATCAGAGAGAAAGCAATACCGCACTGGCCACCTGCAAAGCCCCAATAAACATTCAGGGACATTGCACTGGCATGGGGAGGCCCACCCACCTCCCTCCTCTCAGGCCCTCTGTGTCCCTCCCATTCACCACCCCACACACTCCCCCAGCGTGTCTCTCCCCTTGCCCTGGACTTGGACACATTTTCAGCCAGCTTGAGATGTCAAGCACCCAAGACTCCACATCATTTCAAAAGAAAAGAGCAGGCTCCCTGTAAGTGTTCAGAAAAAAGGACACCACATCAAGATGTGGAGCAGAGAAGGAAAGCAACGGCAGGAGCAGCCGTTCACCTCTCAAAGGAGCAGAACTCCCAAGGGGTCGCTGAAGCAGGAAGCCCCTCACTGTGGTGAAGGAAATGGGAGGATGGTGCAGGGAAGGGAGCCATGTCTTAGCCACTCAGGCAGAATTGGGTGCAATCCACATGCAAAGTGACCTCTGGCTGCTAGAAAAGTTTGTCTCTGAGAAACAGCCAAGCACCTGTGGAAGGAGACTTAGAGGGAGGTAGAGGGCCACGGCCCCCTGCACCCCAGGGCCTTCCCCAGCAGGCCCACCTCCTTTCCAGGGCCTGCCACTCGCCCTGCGCACACACTCTGCTGCCCCTCCACATGCTTGCCTGAGACAGGCCCTTACCTGGAGATGCCATTTCTTTTTATCTGCCTCCTTTCCAGGCCCAGCTCAGATCCCATGGCCCTGGAGAGATGGTTCTGGGCTCCTCAGTTGGTGGAGTCTCTCCTCCCTGCAACTGCCTGGAACTCAGTATTCTTTTCTTCCTCCACTTTATGTGAGAGTGTGCAAAGGGGCTCTTCCATTTTTGATGGTGAACTCTTAAAGGGCAAGGACTTTCTTATTCCCAGGCTCAGGAGGGACCTAGTGCAGTGTCTCCCCTACAATCCAGCCATCCACGGGGCCTCATATACATATACCACCTGCTGAGTTATCAGCCAGCTGTGTTAAGCACCTGCTGTGTGCAGACACTGTGCTTCCTGCCAGGCTGGGAAGGAGAGGGAAGAGGCCCCTAGGACTGTAAGACCCAGCTCCTCCAGGAGCTTCACCAGAGCACACCCAAGAGCACACCCATCCAGCCTCCAGGAGCTTCACCAGAACCACCAGGAGCACACCCATCAGGGACAAGTGTGCTAAGTGCTAAGTGAGGGGTACAGCCAGCTAGGGCAGGGGTGCTGAGGACAGAAGCTCCTGTGGCGGCCAGTGTGGACAGAATGAGCAGATGACTGAGTCAGCTGAGAGGGGTGTTACAAAGCAGAGATGGAGAAGCTGGCCCTGCATGTAGGCAGTCCCCACCTTGGGCTCAAGCTCCTTTCCTCGACAGAATCTTCCAGTGAGCTCAAGCCTGGGCCATGCTCGCTTCTCAGGTAGGGGAGGACAAGTGGGATGGCGATGGAAGGAAGAGGGTAGAGAGGGCACCTCCCAACTCTGAGGGGCTGGGAGTCTGGCAGCCAGTGGCTGGGGGTGGGGGGATGTCCTGGCCAGGGAGGCACCCTCGGATGTGCCTATCATCAGAGAAGTTCCTTCTCAAATGCCCCTTCTCTATACTTCCTCAAGGGCCAGAGTCCTTGGTTAGTCGCCAAGAAGTGAAGCCAGCAAGCCCAGAGCCTTGGGGAAAGCGCCTTGCCTTGGAGGAGGAAGGAGGTGGAGAAGCTGCCCCTGGACAGAGGGTCGCCGGCCGAATCTTTCCAGGGGGTACCTGGTTTGAGGGGATGATCAAAGTGTATTGTGACTTCAGGAGTGCATGGATGGGCCTCTGTCCTCTCCAAGGGCTAGAGCTCAGCCAGGAAATCCGAGGCCCCCACATCCACACACCTCCAGCTCTCGTGGCCTGCTGAGGTGTCTGCTGCAGCCCCAGCCAGGGCCCTCTGCTGTTGCTGCAATTTTGAGGGCTCTCGGACTCCTCTTGCTCATGACGAATTGTGGTTCTGTGAGCAACCTCTCTGCAGAAGGGGCTGTCAGCACCATCCTGATCTGACTTGGAAAGCCTCCTCCCGAGGCAGGCCAGGCAGCTGTCACCTCTCCCACCTCTTCTCAACAGAGTTCCTTCAATTTCCTTTGGTGCTGCCACCATCAACCCTGTTACTTCCTGGGCTCTTTCCAGTGTCATAAGCAGACAAATGTACCAAGCTGGAAAAGCAAGGAGTGTTTGTCTTAGAAAGGACGGAACCGCGACATAACGGAGGAGAGAAGCCCGGGAGTAAGACTGGGTGGCCATGCCAGGCGCCTGGGCTGGTCCTCAGAACCAGGAGCCTCACACATCTAGTCCGGTGCCCAGAGGTGCCCCAGCCAGGACTAAACTGACACGGACGGAGGCAGCAGTCTATGTAGTTTCAGGAGGGTCTGAATTAAACCCTCTTCTTTTAGCAAAATTGTTGAAGGGACAGTGGCTGGAAATTAACCACCTTACATCTCCCTTTGTCATGACACTCAAACCACCTTGCTGCCTGCTTCTTCAATGAATAGAATGATCATATTTTCTTGTTCTATCCAGGACACTTTGCAAGTAAGAAGGGCCCTGGTAGTCATTAGTCTGTGACAGCAGATGTCAACCTGGCAAACCAGCAGGTGGTCACAGTAACAATGACCCAATACCCACGTCATCCTCCAGCCCTTCCAAGCCAAGCTCTGGCAACAGCTCAACCCCTCCTGATGCCTCGTAGCTGCAGCCATTCACCGATGGCCTCAGGTGTCCACAGGGCCAGGTGGACATTGTGTGGAGAACAAAGGTGAATATGCCCCTGTTCTCACCTCCATGCACCTAGGGGAGTGGGATATGATCAGAACACAAATGACAACTCTCACCAAAGGCAGGACACACAGGCCAGCGGAAGGCAGAAATGAGGAGCAGGGGACATTCAAAGGAAAGAAAGATCTTGAATAAACAAACATTTGGAGGGAATTTTTCCCCGAGACTATTTTAAGATGGAGAGGCTGGGTCGCCAGGGTTACCAGACCATTCTGGTGATTTGACTTTAAATTCTGGGATTCTGACTTTAAATTCATAACAACATCTTTCCCCGGCCCTGGTGGGCTAAAGAAAATGCTTTAGAGCAAATTTAGTGTCTTCTCCCATTCATAGTATCTGGCCCACAAGGCTTGTGGGTTAAAGTACACTCCTGATCTTCATTTGATAACCTCAGCTCTCTCCTCTCTTTTTGTCCTTATTGTAAAGTAGGAACAGCAGCCTCATTACATGGGGAGGAGCAGTATGTCCAGGGCTGCAAACAAATTGCACAGGTCCATTGCGGCCCCGTTGGGGTCAAGGGCACATGTGCATGACTGGATGTGGCAAAAGTCATAGCTAATGCACCCAGACGGTGATCCAGATGTGATGTGAGGCTCAGTGGGTACTTAGAGATGTTTCACAGCCAAGTCAACCAGTCGCCCAACCCTCCTGCCCTTCCCAGGGCATGGAAGAAATAAAAGGCATCCCTACTTAAAATGACACACGTGTGAGTGGGTTTGAGGATTCCAAATGACTCAGAGGATCCTGTATGTTTGTATATAGTCAAATGGTCTTCATCTCCTGCCAGCAAACCACCCCGCTCTAAACCTACAACAGTCGAGGAAGACAAACCCATCACGACCACCTTCTAAGAAGACACAGCCCAGTCCCAGGGCTCACTGTAAGATCACAAACGCAGTGAAACTGCTTGCTAAGAGACATTTTTCTTGCACTCCACTCATTCCAAAGACAAAGCATTTTATTGCAAAGTCTGCCAAAATAAACGTGCCTGCAACTCCCCCAGCCAGTGGGAAAGCACTCGGGCTGGGATGGGAGTAAGGAGATCGAGTGCTTGCTCCGGCCACAGCGTGCTAGCAGAGTGATCATAGGCAAGTGCCGCCCGTGCTCTGAGCCTTCAGTCCCTCATGTGTGACCTGGGGCAGGCACTGCCTACCTCCCAGGTGATGTGAGGGCTATCTCTGTGGAAGCACTTGGAACACGGTAAAGAGCCATGCAAAGGCTAGACAATGCGATTGCTAGTGTTTGCTATTCAGAAAAACAAAAAACAAAAAATAACCTTGCTTTTCATAGACAAACCTCAATTAAATGGAATCACTTGAGGAATGGTTCATTAAAATTTCTGGTGCAATTAGGTTCAAAGAGGCCCTCCTCGGAGGCATGAAGAAGGCCTTACTGATAAACATTATGGACACTGAGTAATGAAGATGTGGAAGTGGTGGCCAGCTTGGGGAAAGACATGAGGATAGATCTAGGAAGTTGCTTTTTCAAACTGAAGTCAATCAATGTTCATAAGGGATTTTTTTCCCTTTCTCCTAGAAAAGTCAGCAACTTAAAACAAATTATTTTTGCTTTAAAATTCCAGTTCCCCATATTGCTGGTTAAATGAGGTTTTTCTCTTCAGAGGGCTCCAGCCTGTGATGTTTCCTCCATCCTGGTCCTGCCCCCACCTCCCTCCTTCTTTCTCCTGCCCACCTGTGCCCTTGGAGACACTCTGGGCAGACTCCCCATGTGATCAATCTGACGTCTTAAGTTTAAACGTCATTACCTCAGTATATCAGTAGAAAAAGTTCTATTTCATTGTGTCTTGTGGCAAACTTCAGTTCGGTTAATGGAGGGTTTCGTACTTTTAAAAGTAAGTCAGCTGGGTGCAGTGGCTCACCCCTGTAATCCCAGCACTTTGGGAGGCCAAGACGGGCGGATCACTTCAGGTCAGGAGTTCGAAACCAGCCTGGCCAACATGGTGAAACGCCGTCTCTACTAAAAGTACAAAAAATTAGCCAAGTGTGGTGGTGGGCGCCTGGAGTCCCAGCTACTCAGGAGGCTGAGGCAGAAGAATTGCTTGAACACAGGAGCCGGAGGTTGCAGTGAGCCAAGATTGCACCACTGTACTCTAGCCTGGGCAACAGAGCGAGACTCTGTCTAAAAAAAAAAAAAATATATATATATATATATATATACACGAAAGTAAGGCAGAACCTAATTTTCAGAATTGCATAATGACGGTCACAGTTGACCGACTGGTTCCACGGATTAGGCACTAGGAAAAAAAGATTTTCCAGAGTAATCCCTAGATGATGAAAGCACGAACTCATTACTTTTTTTCTTGCGGTAGTTATTTTTGTTAAGGACCTGTCCATACTGCAGGCAGTGGGTATTTTGTATGGAAGAAGAAAACATTTATCTGCATACAGTTTGCTGAAGTTTTTTTAGTCATTTCTGTTTCAATGTAAAGGCAAGGGTCTTCATTTTGCTAACTGTTGTACATTTCCTATGACTTTTAAAAAGTTGTTTCCCCTGAACTCTCCTTTGGGACAGAAGCGCCCCTGGTGAGGCCATCTGGTGCTAAGCCCCCAATGTGAGGCCTTCCCGGCTCCTCACCTAAGGTTTCCCAACCACATACATGCCCAACCTGACCCTTGCCAGAGCCCCCTGTCCACCCTCATGCCTCTTACCAAAAAGAAGTCATTTCCCCAAACCCAGGGCCTTTCCTGGGCTGACAGGTCAGTCACCGTCTCTGTGTGTGCCATGTTCACATCCTTACGGAGCCCCTGGCTCACATCTCCTCATGGTACCAAGCAGATGGTAGGAGAGCTTCAGAGTCTTCTACCTTCTTGCTGCTCTTTGGCGTGTTACCAAATGGCCTCCAAAGCTCCAGAGCAAACTCTGACCCCTCAAGGAATCTGACCCCAGTCCTTTAGCTCTGATAGTTCCTTTGGCCATAGCTCTCCCTAGCACAGTCCCATTTCCTTGTGGTGTCCCCTGACGATTCCCCACCCCTTTCTCTTGCATCCTCCTCCCTTGTTCTCTGTTTTCTTTATTTTTCAATACTCTCTTATCGGCTCCTCACGCCCAGACCCCTTGGCTCCCTCCCTTGTTCCTGTCTCCATCTCTTTTTGTCTCCATTCTGATGTCCCTGCCCGTTCCTTCTGCCCCCAAGGCCTCCCGACACTTCTTTCAGTGCAGCCCACTGATCACTACCACAGCTCACCTCTGCAAAACGACACCCAGGGAGAAAACATCGACAATATTGTCAACCTGTGTGACAGTTTTGTTTTCCTGTCAAACACTCCTGGTGCCTTTCATTTAAATAGATTCTTTGACAGATATATCTTAGTAGGTTCCCTTTCAGAGGAAAAAATGTACATTTTTAAACTTTTTAGTTTTAGTTTATGTTCTAAGTCTCATAAAACACTGTTATTAGGTCCTACGGGTAAAGAACTGTTTTGGGTTTTTTTGTTTTTTGGCTTCATGGTCATAAGCAAAGTGCCTAGGGTTTCCTGTTGGTTTCAGGTCTTACATGTCACAGCAAACTCCTCAGCACAGGCCTGTGACACACTCAGCTCAGGAGAGGGCAGCAGCCAACTACAATGCAAAGGGATGGACTCCGCTTCCCGGTCTTTAAAACCAAAGGGGAAGACCAGGTGTCCTACTTTGTGCTTCTATAATTCAGTAACTTTTCTGTTGATTTCAGTAAGTCAAACACACTTTTCTTTAGGCCTACTGGATTTTGTTGATTTAGAGAGATGTTCTGGCTCAGGCTTGAGTTGATACTCACCCTTTCCCCACCAAACCCGGGCAGAAAGTTACAGTGAACAAAGAAGGGCTACAATTCCCCCATGCTGAGAAGACCAGCAAGTGCTTCCAGAAATGCTCTTTCCTTTCAGAGAGGGAATCCATTTGGCTTCCCTTCAGTGCATGGCTTGGTGGAATCTGGGATTAGATCCCCAATAAGCGATGAGACACCCAGAGAAACGGAGTGCCTGGTGTTTATGGCAGAATATAGAATAACTCATCTTTTTCTTAACCAATTCTTCAGTTTATGGTTTAGCCAAAAGTAAGCAAGCCAGTTCCATGGCCATCCAAGACCCTGAGAGAAGATCCCCCACCAATATTTCCCATGAATGATCAGGGGTCTACAGAGTTTCCATCACCGAAGCCATTTGAGTTCAGTGTATACGCTCTGGAATGATCAGTGTAAAAATGTCAATCTCTAAGTGGTTCTGTTGCCAAAAGAGTTTATAGATTGTGTTGAAGAGAAAATCAGCACCTGTGTTTTCTGTGGTGTTACTGCAGGGTTCATATAGAATGGAGTGATGTCTCTGGGAATATGGTTGTGCAGGGACCATGTTAAAACAGGTGTCACATGAGCTGTCACCCAGCAGGGGTAGAGACAGAACAGAGCAATGTCCTACTATATTAATTGGCAAGAAAATATGCTGTTAACTGGCACACAAACTCACGGGAACTGGCCGCTTCTATATTGAGACACAGCCTCCAGTCTTCCTATCGAAATATTAACTTAATATCAACCAAAGATGTCCCTCCCCACTTGGAGAGGAGCCCTCAAGGAAGTCTGATTTCTCCAGCTGTTTTCTGAAATAGCCACTTGTGTAGGTGTCCTTCCGGGTCTTGAGGCACTCACATAGGGTTCTTCAAATACGCGTGGTGTTGATCGTTAGTGCCCACAGCCCCCAGCCTGTCCACACCAGGCTGCTGACCATAGTGTGAGGGAGAAGTCTTCTGCAGAACCTGGCGACCCCAGAGCGGCATTCCATTGGGTGGTAGTAATCCCAGAGCATAGTGGTCTCTGTGGGCCTCCCATGGCCCTGGCCACACATGCAGCCTCTTGGTGCTGACCAAAGGGACCCCTCCTGTGCAGAATACCTGTGCCTTCAACCACAGTTTTTCTCCAACAATCCATAACTACTTTAGTCTGTTACGCCAGACTCCACCAAGCACAAAATCATCCCGTGGCCTCTTTGGTTGATAATCTAAAAAGGGGGTTCCAAGGAATTTTAATTAGTCTATAATTTTGAGAGCTTTCTTTATAAGAAAGAGTATAGAATCTCATATCATATTTCAGCAATTTAGTAAAAATAGCATTTTGCTGGGAAAAGAATACTAAGGAGAGGTGCCTGGTTCCCTTCTTCTTAATACTTCCTTTCTGCCCAACTGAACATTGCAAACTTCCACGGCAGCCCAGGATGATCTTGCCTGTTTATTAAAGCAATTGGATTTTATACATTTGATACTTTAGCTCTTTTGTTTAAACTTTTTTTCTTATTTGGTGTACAATATTTAAATGTACAGTATTTTATCTCCATAATTAGCTTAATTATAGAACAGAGTTTCTCTTCCTTCTCATAGTCTTCAGATAATTCAGAAATGTTCAAATCTTCGCACCCACTTTATATATGTTGTGCTGTTTCTAACTTCATATATGTAAATACTTTTTGACATACTTTGGTGTTTCAAGTTCTGTCTCTACTTTTATTGTGATAATTATCACCGTGATTCTGTTATCATTCTTAATGTTGGATTTTTTTTTTCTGGTGCACTCTTTTTTTAATCACCTTGGATATCTTGAAAGTATGTTAGCTATTCGTGTACGTAGACATAGGAAAGTGCTGTGCTTAAATTAAGCTGTAAGCTCTCTGATAGACAGATATTGACCTCAAAATTTGGTCCTCTTAAATGCTACCTATATGGTTTTCTTCCCATTAACAGGTGCTATTTCAACAAAACTTGTTTCTCTGCTGAACTACTCTGTCCTTTCTGTTTCTGACTTTAATTTTTAATTGCCTGTGATTTGGTTTGCCAATGCCTGAATATACCACATCAAAGACAGATATTTCCCTTGACAGTGGCATCTTCTCTCCATTTTGCTAACTTCCAGGCTGAGAGTGAATAGCAAGAAAAACAGCCCAAGTGGCCAGGGTTTGCTAAGAATCTACTGAGCAGACAGCTTCACAAATGGCTCCTCAAGTGTTTTGGCAGTGGGGGACAGACTATCCAGCTAGCCCATAGCCACATCTGTTTGAAACTTCTTGCTTCCTACTTCTCCACCTCCAGGTAGACTTCAACCTGGAATTCTAGAAATATTTGTTGACCCAGGCCCTGCTCACCAGTGAGTCAGCACACACAGAGACAGGCAGTGTGGTCTCAGTTCAGAAGAGACCTTTCTCCCTGACCTGAACACATCCATCCTGGACAGTGTGACACCAGGGTGAGGTCCCTGCATGGGGAGACAGAAGACCTAGGTTCTGGTTCCAGTTCTGTCACTGGTGCAATGACAGCCTTTCTGGGCCTTGGTCCTATAAAATACAGGGCTAGACTTTGAATGCAACACAAATATTCTGTATGGAAAGACTTAGCTGAACAAAATAGCCTATTCTTTGAAATGTAGCTTTGCTACTGCCCAGATGTGGAGGATTTTAGCAAATGAACACAACTGCTCTTTTAAGTAAGAGGTCCTACCCACTGGGAACCACAGGGGCCAATGACTTGAACCACAGTAATGTAATAGGTATCCTAAAGATCAAAGGTGAACCCAAAAGAGTGAGGTGGGAAGATCAATTACTAATTGCACTAAATAAAGGCCCTTTTGAAAAAGCCATCAAATGAAAAAGATGAAGCAGGAACTGGCTAAATTAGCAAAATGGTTAGACAACAGTTAGCCTGACACACTTCAACTTACAAGGAAAAAAAATGGACAGATAATTTTTTGCTGAACTTGTAGTCCTTGCTGTTTCTGTTGTCCTAGAGTTTTATATGCCATTTTATACTTCTCTATGATGTAAATACTTTTCATTATAAAAAATGTAAATATTAACTATATTTTTTGTTTCTGTCTTTTCTAAAATGGAAGTTGATCCAAGTAATAAATTACAAATCATCTATATCTTGTTCTTTTTTTTTTTTTTTTTTTTTTTTCAGAAATTATATACCTTTACTGTCCTTCAGAAGGGAAAGAGTTTCATGATTAAAGAGAAACTTCTTTCCTAACTAATGGAAGTAAGATGGTGCCATATAAGAGGAAAAGATGAAGGGTCAGGAGAGTGGGTTTTAGCTCTGACTTTTTCATTAACAGATGTGGGGCCCTGACTAAGTCAGTTAACCTCTTGGAGCTTCATCTAAAACTGAAAACAGCTGCCAACATTGTTTTAAAACTCAATAAGGTAATAGATGCAAAATGCTTTGAAAGTAAAAAGCTGTACTCAAAGGCATGGAATTACTAAGTCTTAGCTGTCATTGTGTCCATTGGTTGAGGGATGAAAATTTTATATATAGGAAATTTGTTTAATTATTGTATTTTGCTTGAATTCTATTTTGGAACAAAACCAAACAGACATTGAATGTCAAGTTAACTTCTACTGGTACTTCTAAAGGCCCATAATTAATAATCATAATGATCTTATGACCTTTAAGAGCACTGGGGAAGAAATAAGTTTCAACAATCTTTGACAAAATTCTTAAGTCTGAATGTTCTAGGTTTGACCAAAATTTCTTCATCAGTGCCTAACATTCCATGATGAAGGCTTTTCTGGAGGCAGAAATGTAATCAAATGATGTGGAATTGGCAATCCATCCAAAGGGGGAAAGAATCCCAAGGAATGTCCCAGGCAAACTCTACTTTGGATCCAAGGAGCTCACATATACAAATACATCAAACTGAGAAGTGCCTTCTTTTCCTTTGTAAATGACCAAACTGAACCAATTCAACCAACAGGAAAGCCACAATGATTAGCAGCTTACTTCACACTTCAACAGACCAAAAGGCTTGACCGTGGATTCTTGCCATGTTGGAGTAGAAAGAAGCCTTAAAGATCATCTGCACCCCTCGCATCTTACAAATGAGAGACTTGGAATTTATGTGACTCATCCAGGGTCATTCAAAATCATGGGCCGTCCAGCTCATGAGAAAAACAGCTAGGGATAAAGAGACAATATAGTCCTTCTCAGCAGCTGTGGTTCCACCTGCTCCACCTTCAGCTCAGGATGAGGGACATGGAAGGCAGGTGGAGGGGAACTTGTGCTTTCATCTCTCAGCCACTTACAGGCCCCCCATCTTCCCCTGAGACCATCAGAAATACAGGCATTGCACTGTACAGTTTGGGGATCTTGTCTGTGGATGAGGACAATTGTGTCATAAAAGTAAAAGCTTCCATCTCTCCTCCTTTTGTGAGAAGCAGGATGGGACTGGGAAGTCCCTGAAGAAGTGGGTTCCAGGTCTGAGTCTTCCATTAAGCATGATCATGAGCCCTTCCTTCTGTGAAATGCTAGCACTGAGCATTTAAAAGCACCTTCTCCACTTTCTCTTTCCTGGCTTTTCCTGTCTCACTGCCAGCCCTGAACTTCTATCAGACCCTTGATGCAGAATTTGTAAAACAGGAAGTTATCTTAGATACACAGTCCTGTGATTTCCAATTAATTAACCCAACAATTCAGAAAATGGCATTAGAAAGAATTTCAGCTGTGTTTTGTTTTAAATGACTGATATTTAAAAGTTCTAGTTTAAAAGTCTCCAGAAAATTGATCTGGGTAACCAAATCTTGGAAAGACAGGAAAAACAAGTGGCTGAATCTTTCCACAAACAATCAGGATTTGGAAGGATTTTTGCTAAAAGATAATGTTCAGGAAAAGGTAATATCATACTCTTACACTGATATAAAAATGAACACGTTAAAGATTTTATTTGACTCATATGATGAGGGAACCAGACAGATGTTTTCGCCGGTCCAAAGGAAAAAATCAAACAAGCACAAATTATATGCAGTAAAGGAAGGTTGAGATGAACTGCAAATGGAAACAAAGTCAGTTATCACTATCAGACAGTATATAATTTATATAATTATCAGTTACCTACAAATTGGAAAGGGCTGCAAAATAGCTCAAAGACAATGAATAGTATAGAACCTGATACCCCAGAAGGATATGTTATAGATGTGGCATCATTTTCCATTAAAGCACAGAATTTTTTTCCTACAACTGTAAAGCAATACTCTGCCTTATTTAATACCTAGACTTATTTCACAGACATTAAAACACATCACCCTTTTCAACTCATATATTAGGCTGGTAAATGTGTAATCAGAAAAACCCCTGGGCAGATATTGATGGAGCCCTGTATTTGAGTGTTAAGCTTCTGATCTCTGAATTCTCTGAGCCCTTTTCCTCTGTCTATCCACTGTCTCCACCCCATACCCTACCCCCACTTAGCTTGGGGCTAAGAACTCTTGACATAAATACTAACTCTGCAGAGCTGATCAAAAGCAGATGTAGTGAAGGATGTTGACCCCGGATTTCATAGCAGTCATCACTGGGTGAGTAATAAATCTCTATGTTTATATGGCTAGAGTCTTTCCTCTGAATTAAAGACCACTAATCTTTCACATTTGTGGCTGCTGACTGGGAAGAACATCTTTGTTACTGGCCTCTTAATTCAATGTGCCAACAGCTAAGATGCTCTTAGAATAATAAATTAATTGCAGTCTCCCTCCTGACCTCATACACCCCCATGCAGTCTCCCTCCTGACCTCACAGAGGTCCATCCAATGATACTTCATGCTTATCATCCACCCACTCTTTTTAATTGGGCTGGCAGAATCATAATATCTTAGTCCTGGAGACATGAACTATGTCTCCCTCCCCACTTTTTCAGTATTAATTAATGTGGTCATTATACTCTTGCCATTGCTAAGGATACAGTGATTTCCTTAGCACTGATGGATCATTTCACGTTAAAATAATAAATCAGAATATTAATTCAAGATGTGGCTGTGACCCTAAGAAGTTATGTGGCTGTGGCACTAACAAGTTATGTGCCTTCACCAGCCCTTCATCTCCCAAGGCCTCTTCTTCATAAAAGTGAAGACATTGAATTCTAAATCTTTTTTATTCTATCATGGTTTACAGTGATAGCTGGTGATATATTGTGGCCATTGGTGTCTTTAATATATTGTGACTATAGTAGCAGCTGTTGACAGCCTGTAGGTGTGATTGGAAAACGGCAATGTACCCTCTCAGAAGTAAGATTTTAATGTGGGAATTGGAAAGAGATTGGTTTGGATAACTCCAATCACATAGAGATCTCTTTCCTAACTCATTCCTCATTTGAGAAAAGTAGTAAATTCCCAAAAACAAGCTATTAAATGGCATCTCCAAGGATTCTGAACTTGAACAGGCCTTCAGGAGTTTAGGTACTGGATATTCCAAAAATAGATTGTTTATCTCCACGGCTTTTGAAGAGTGAGGATGGGTTATGCCGACTTAAATACATTCTTGTTCAGCCCCTCTACCTCCACATTCTCACTGGCAACAATGGATTTTTTTTTTTTTTTTTTTGAGACGGAGTCTCGCTCTGTTGCCCAGGCTGGAGTGCAGTGGCGCAATCTCGGCTCACCGCAACCTCCGCCTCCCGGGTTCACACCATTCTCCTGCCTCAGCCTCCCGAGTAGCTGGGACTACAGGCGCCCGCCTCCGTGCCCGGCTAATTTTTTGTATTTTTAGTAGAAACGGGGTTTCACCATGTTATCCAAGATGGTCTCGATCTCCTGACCTCGTGATCCGTCCGCCTCGGCCTCCCAAAGTGCTGGGATTACAGGCGTGAGCCACCGTGCCCGGCCAACAATGGATATAAAAATACAATGTAATGGAGAGATATTCAGCGAAAACGTTGGCCTGTACTTTTCAAAAATATCAGTGTCATGAAAGACAAAGAACAATGAGGAACTGATCCAGAATAACAAAGAGTAAAGATTAAAGAGACATGGAAAATACATTCAGGGCCAGAAAAAAAATGGACAAAAAGTTCATTATAGGGCAATTGGCAACATTTGAATATGGTGTGACATTATATAAGTGAATATTCTTGTGCTTAGAAAATACACACTGAAATATATAAGTGAATATTCTTGTCCTTAGAAAATACATACTGAAATATATAAGTGAATATTCTTGTCCTTAGAAAATACACACCAAAGTATCTAGCTGTAAAGGAGAAAGATGTCTACAACTTACTCTCAAATCACTCAGGAAAAAAAAAATTTAATTGAAAAAAGATAAAAAGATAAGTTGAAAAAACTGAAAAAGAAAATAAGAAAACAATTGTGGGAAATAAGACAAAGAGGGACAAATCTGAATGAAGGATATACAGGAGTTCTTTACACTGCTATAGCTATTTCTTGTGTTTGAAATTATTTACAAAAATATATTAAAAAGAAGACAGTGTAGAAATAATTTCAATGTTCTAAGACAAAATAATTTTGAACCTAAATTCTATATGCAATCAATTATTTAAGTATTATGACAAAATAAAAACATGTTCAGACTGCAGGACTTAGAATATTTCTTTGGCCATAAACTCTCACTGAAATTAATGCTAGAAAATGTACTTGAGCAAATAAAAAGACATGGGATACAAGAAACTATTATATCCATAGAAATTGGTAAAATGTGTAACTAAGCCTAAATAATTGTTGTTTTATTGATAGAATCTAGAAGAAACAAAAATCCCAAGTAGTTTCAGCAAGGAAAGTAGCAGAGACCTGGGGAAGGAGAAAGTAAAATCATACCTAGTTTATCCCTTATTCTGAATAAGAGGAAGAGAGAAATACTGATTAATTGTGGTCATACAGAGGAGATACCATGTGCTAAAATTTAAAGGCATTCAGGGTGACATCAGTACTAATGGAGGAGTAAGGAGTTCGGAACCTTCTCTCCTCCATAAAATCAACTAAAACAATGGCAAAAATTCTCAGAATCGACTTTCTCAGGACTCTAAAATTAATGAAAGGCTTACAGCAATCCAGGAGCATTTATTCAAGAAAATTGGCTGAAACTTGGTAAAAACAGGGAGTTTTGTGGAGTTTTAACTTGCCTATTTCCATGACCCTCCTCAGATCAGCAGTAGCCTTGAAAATACGAAACCAGCAGCCTGGCAGCCAGACGCCCTGGGGTTGGGCAGGAAGTGGGGTGCAGGAGGGAAGGTGGTTATGTGGGAGGCAGAACCAGCTTGGAGCTCATTCAAGGCCATGCTTCCAGAGAATTATCATTACTTAACCTGTCTGGTCATTCCCTGGAAGACCCTATTCACAACACTTATCTTATTTGACCCAGATCAGGGTTAGCCCAATGTAAACAGCCTCTTCTCCAGGAGAATTTGTCAGAAACAAACAGCAGTGACTATTTAATATGGTGGCTGCCTGGGTCGTGGCTAACAGCTGGGACAAACAATATTCCAACCAAAATGTTTAAAGGGTAAATCTGAGAAATGAGATATCCATGGGGATTTTTTTAAAACTCCAACATACTCACAGTAGTCTAGAAAAACATGTGCATGTACAGGGCTGTGGGTATGCTCAGGAAAGGTCTGAGAAAGCCCTAGGCTATCACCTCTGGCTGACCTTGAGGCCCTACACAAACAGTAAGTGAACACTAAGCAAGAGTTGTCATCCCTGGCTGAGTGTTAAAGGCATGCCTCAATATGCATACAGAGCCTCTTAGCACAGAATGGGAGACTTATTTGTTCTAGTCATTTGAGGAAATCTCTGTGTAATCATTAGCTGATGTCTAAGTTAACTGAGCAGAGACATCAGTGACCACACATGATGAATAAAGACATTATAGAATTACCTCAAAAAAGTCACTATCAAAAGAAAACAATAATAACAACAAACAGCAAGGACAGCAAAACATGGAGTGGGGAGGGGGAAGAAAGAATCTGATTCCCAGAGATGACACCTAATATTATACGGTGTTCTGTTTCAATTAAAATTTTAAAATATGCAAAAAGAAAGAAAACCTACATACAAGAAAAAAGCAGGTAATAGAAACTACCTTTGTGGAAGCCAGATGTTGGACTTACTAGACAAAGACATTAAAATCACTATTTTAGATATGTTCAAAAAAAAAAATCCATGGGTAAAGAACTAAAGGAAAATATGAGAATAATATCTCACTGTATAGACAATATGAATAAATTGATAGAAATTATAAAATGGAACAACCAGAAATCCTAAGGTTAAGAAAATACAACTGGACCAGGTGTGGTGGCTCACACCTGTAATCCCAGCACTTTGGGATGCCAAGGCGGGCAGATCACCTGAGGCTAGTTCAAGACCAGCCTGGCCAACATGGTGAAACCCCATCTCTACTAAAAATACAAAAATTAGCTGACAGTGGTGGCAGTGCCTGTAGTTCCAGCTACTTGGATGACTGAGGCAGGAGAATAACTTGAACCTGGGAGGCAGAGGTTGCAGTGAGCCAAGATCATACCACTGCACTCCAACCTGGATGACAGAGCAAGACTCCGTCTCAAAAAGAAAGAAAGAAAATACAACTGAATTGAAAATTTCACTAAAGAGGTTAAACAGCACATATGAGCATACAGAAGACGGAATCAGCAAACTTGAAGATAGTTCAACTGAGGTTATTCAGTCTGAGGAACAGAAAGAAAAGGCAATGAATAAAACTAAACAAGCCTCAGGGACATAAGGGAAATCATCAAGCATATCAACACATGCATACTGGGAATCTGAGAAGAAGGAAGAGAAACAGACAGAAAGAATATACAAAGAAATAATGGCCAAGACCAGCCTGGCCAACATGGTGAAACTCTGTTGAAAAATATAAAAATTAGCCAGGCATGATGGCAGGTGCCTGCAATCCCAGGTACTCGGGAGGCTGAGACAGGAGAATTACTTGAACCTGGGAGGCAGAGGTCACAGTGAGCCGAGATTTTGCCATTGCTCTCCAGCCTGGGCGACAGAGTGAGACTCCATCTCAAAAAAAAAAAAGAAAGAAAGAAGTAATGGCAAAGAGGCAGATGTAAATAGTGTTTTATCAATTACATTATATGTAAATGGATTAAACATGCCAATCAAAACACAGAGATCATCAGAATGGATAAAAATATGATCTATCTATATGTAATTTACAAGAGACATATTTTGAATTCAGAGACACAAATAGAACAAACGATAATCTAAAGAAAACTGGAGTGGCTATACTCACATTACACAAAACAAACTTTAAGACAAAAATTGTTACTAGGGGCAAAGAAGGACATTTTAAAACAATAAAAGAATCAATCCATCAAGAAGATATGGTCATTATACCACTGATGTCAGCAAGATGGTTAGCTAGAGTTGCCTGGCACTTTTTCTCCCTGACAAAAAGGGACCAAAACAATGAATAAACAACTGGAGTGACTAAGGAAGTATGTTGGAGAGCACCTAAGGATAGGAAAACCCCATGGAGCATGGAAGCCCAGGATAGCATCATAGAGAGAGGAGTGGCACACCCTGCATCTGTAGCACTGTCTTTCCCACCAGGATTGGCTAGGAGTCAGGGGGTACTTTTTCTTACAGGGAGAAGGTAAGTTGGAGATCCCTAGTGGTCCTCATAGCCACTACAGACACCAGCAGTTCTTGCTAGAAAAGAGTCTCTCAGTCCTCACAGGCCCTGAATTCAGTTTGGGGAGTTCTGGAAGTTTCTGTGGCTGCATTGCCCTGGAGGAAGAGCCCAAGTTGTGCACCACCTATCCCCACAACCTGAGCTGCTCTGACATGGTACCATCTTCAAGCTGGACACACCGCTAGAGTGCATCCTGCCCTAGGGGCTAGTGGCCACTGCCTTTCTCCATCCATGAGACCCTGTTATCATTCCAACATGTTCACATAAGTGACTGTGACACCACAACCCCAACTGCACGGAACCTAGAACCAATGGAATGATGGAGACTCTGGTGGTCAAACCCACAGAGCACTCCTTGCCACCCGAATCCCAGGGAACAGGTGAACCCATATAGTAGGAATGCCACTGATCAGGCAGCCAGCCTGTCACACTTACACAGAGTTGTGCTGCACAGCTGGCAAACCTGCTGTGCCTGCACACACCCATGCGAAGCCTGACAGCCAGCAAAGCAGCAGCCCAACTTCACAGAGAGACCAACCAGCCTGCCACACTAGCATGCACTCATGCCCAGCTGTACAGCCAGTATAGCAGTGGTCCTACCTTCCCAGAGAGCCCACTGCATAGCTGGTTAGACTGCTGTACCTGTATGTGCCCAGCTTGACAGCAAGGCTGGCAGCATGAAAAGCCCCCACTAGAAAGCCCACCATATAGTCTGCTGGCCCACCATGCCCAAACATGCCTGACCTAAAACCTGCCCAGACTCCCCACCCTCCAGCAAAACCATGCCACTGCCATCACAAACTTCTGCAGTTTAGACCACTGAGGCAATCAGAGACATTACTGGTGAGATTATAGCTGAAAAAAAAAAAAAACACACACAGAGACCACAGTATTGAGTCCACCCAGAGCCAAAGCTAACACAGTGCCCAATCAATCTAGAACCCATCTACAGGAAAGCCTCTCCCTATAAAAGTTAAGTCTAGAGAATTGGAAAAAGCAACTGTTCCACTAGATGCACAGATATCAACATAGGAACACAAAAAACATAAAAAACCCAAAAGAACAATATAAGTTTCCAGTAACAGACCTTAAAGAAATGGATATTTACAAAATACCCAAAAAGGAATTCGAAATAATGATCTTCAGGAATATCAGTGAGATACAATAATATACAGACAACTCAATAAAATCAGGAAAGCAATTCATGATCTGAATAAGAAATTCAACAAAGGGAGAGTTATCATAAAAAAGAAAAGAAAAAAAGAAAAAAAAAACAAATCATGGACCTGAAGAACTCAATACATGAAATAAAAAATACAGTTGAGAGCTTCAACAACAGACTAGATCAGGCAGAAAATAAGAATTTCTGAACTTGAAAACAGGTCTCTTAAAACAACCCAGTGAGAGAGAGGGAAAAAAAAAAGAACTAATAAAAAGAATAAGAAACCCTACGGGAGTTATAGGACACCATTGAGCATATAAATATTCACATTACAGAGGTGTCAGAAGGAGAAAAGATTAAGGCACAGAAAACCTATTTAACAAAATAATAGCTAAAAACTTCCCAAGTCTTAGAAGAGATACGGATATCCAGAACCAGGAAGCTGAAAGACACCAGTAAGATTCAGCCCAAAAAGATCCTCTCCAAGGCACATTATAATCAAACTGTCAAAAGTCACAAAGAGGGACCTTTTCCTCTCAGAAGTCCCTCTCTCTCACTAGAGAGAAAGTTGTTCTCCTTTCTCTTTCTTCTTCCTATTAAACCTCTGCTCCTAAACTCCTCGTGTATGTCTCTGTCCCAAATTTTCTTGGCATGAGAAGATGAACCCTGGGTATTTACCCCAGATGACAAAGCTGCTTCATAATGGGGGAATTATCCAGGATCCTAAAGTACAACATTCATCAAAACGGTGAGAAGAGGACAGAACTCCAACTCTGTCCTTTCATTTTAGGGCTCTCAGCCTCCATTTTAAACCAAATCAAATCAACAACAGGCATCCTTCAGCCATTTAAGAATACAATTAGCATGGCTGCCATTCTTACAGACTTGGATGTGAGGCTTGCTGAGGAGAACATGGAGAATCCCCCAGTACCCACAAGTTGCTGGGCATATTGGCCATGTTTGAACCAGCTTCATTTCATGGAGGACATAGCCGTCACGTGGGGCTGGAAGAGGTCCTGGAGCAACTAAGGATTTCTGGCTGGGGCTACCCGCTGGTGTTATCCGAAGACTTCTGGACTGACCCCAGCCTCTGACCAACCAATGGTGTGTCAGCCACAGGATCTCCAACTTTCCTATCATAATTTCTTCCTTTCCTGTAAGCAACCACCATGTCTCCTATCCTCCTCGTGTATGCAATGTGCGGGAAGTTTCACAGTTCAGGGAATTAATCTGTGAGCCCTACATAAATCAGACACTGCCCCTTCAAGCCTGCCTACAAAATTCAGTGAATTCTGCCACTGGCTGGCCTTTTCTTCTTGGAAGCCCCTCTCTTTCAGTAGAGAGAAAGCTGTTCTCCTTTCTCTTTCTTTTGCCTATTAAACCTCTGCTTCTAAACTAAAAAAAAAAGTCACAAAGAGGAAATTCTAAAAGCTGTGAGAGAAAAGCATCTCATTAGACTATCAGCAGACTTCTCAGCAGAAACCTTGCAGGCCGGGAGATAATGTTTCAAAGTGCTCAAAGAAAAAAAACAAAAACTGTCAGCCAGGTGCAGTGGCTGACACCTATAATCCCAGCACTTTGGAAGGCCAAGGCAGGCTGAGGCCAGGAATTTGAGACTAGCTTGGGCAACATGATAAAACCCCCATCTCTACAAAAAATACAAAAATTAGCCAAGTGTGGTGGTGCACACCTGTAGTCCCAGCTACTTGGGAGGCTGAGGTGGGAGAATCACTTGAACCCAGGAGGCAGAGGTTGCAGTGAGCCAAGATTTCACCACTGCACTCCAGCCTGGTGACAGAGTGAGACCCTAAGAAAAAAAAAGAAAAATAAAAAGAAGTCCACCAACCAAGATTATTATATACAGCAAAACTACCCTTCTGAAAGGAAGGAAAAATTAAGTATTTCCCAGACAAGCAAAAGCAGAGGGAATTCATAACAAGTAGACTGAACTTAAAAGAAATGCTTAAGAAAGTGCTACAACTGGAAACAAAGGATGATAATTACAATTATGAAAACACATGAAAATATAAAATTCACCAGTAGAGGTAAATTCATAAACTCAGAATGCCCTAATGCTATAATGGTGCTATGTAAATCTTTCAATTCTCTGGTATGAAAGTTTGAATTCAAAATGGTCAAAAAGAACAACTACAATTAGTGACTAAAGAACACACAATAGATAAAGATATAAATTAAGGCAACAAAAGTAACGGGAAGGGGGGATGTCTAGAGTATTTGTAAACAACCAAAGTTAGGTTGTTATCAGCTTAAAATAGTCTATTATAAGACTCTTTATGTTACCCCATGGTAACCACAAAGAAAGAAATTACAGCAGATACAAAAATGAGAAAGAAAAAGGAAACAAAGCTCAACACCACAGGAAAAAAAACACCAAAGCACAGAGGTAAACAACAAGAAAGGAAAAAAAAAACAAAGGATCTACAAAACAACTGGAAAACAATTAACAAAATGGCACGAATAAGTCCTTACGAATCAATAATAACCTTGAATTTAGACAATAGCTCACACCTGTGATCCTAATGCTTTAGAAGGCTGAAGCAGGAGGATTGCTTGAGGTCAGGAGCCCAAGAGCAGCCTATGCAACATGGCAAGACACCTATGCAACATGACAAGAAGAAGGAGGAGGAGGAGGAAGAGGAGAGGGAGGAAGGAAGGAAGGAAGGAAGGAAGGAAAAAGAAAGGAAGGAAGGAAGGAAGGAAGGAAGGAAGGAAGGAAGAAAGAAAGAAAGAAAGAAAGAAAGAAAGAAAGAAAGAGAAAGAAAGAAAGAAAGAGAAAGAAAGAAAAAGAAAAAGAAAGAAAGAGGAAAGGAAAGGAAAGGAAAGAAAAGAGAGAGAGACGGAGAGAGGGAAAAGAAGAAAGAAGAAACCCTTCTTACCTTATTCTATGAGGTTAGTAGTATCCTAGTACCAAAACCAAAGATATTACTGAAAAATGAAACTGTAGATCAAAATTCCTTATGAATATAGATGCAAAACTCCTCAATATGATACTAGCAAATTGAATCCAGCAACATATAAAAAGAATTATACAATATGACAAAATGAGATTTATCATAGAAATGTAAGATTGGCTTAACATATGAAAATCAATTACATTTACAATAGCTTTAAAAATAATACAATCGGCCAGGCGCAGTGGCTCATGCCTGTAATTCCAGCATTTTGGGAGGCTGAGGTGGGCGGATCACCTGAGGTTGGGAGTTCAAGACCAGCCTGACCAACATGGTGAAACCCTGTCTCTACTAAAAATACAAAATTAGCTGGGTGTGGTGGCACAGGTCTGTAATCCCAGCTACTTGGGAGGCTGAGGCAGGAGAATCACTTGAACCCAGGAGGTGGAGATTGCAGTAAGGCGAGATTGCGCCATTGCACTCCTGGCAACAGAGCAAGACTACGTCTCAAAAAAAAAGAAGAAGAATACAATCTTAGAAATAAATTAAACAAAAAGAGCAAGACTCATACACTTTAAAACAGCAAAACATTATTAAAAAAATTAAAGAAGATCTAATAATGGAAAGATAGTTTGTGTTCACAGACTAGAAGACTAATCTGGTTATGATGGCAATATTCCCTAACTTGATTTGTATATTCAGTGCAATTCTTGTCAAAATCCCAGCTATAGAAATTGTAGAAATTGACAGGCTGATACTAAAATGCATATGGAAATGCAAGGGACACAGAATAGCTAAAACAATATTGAAAAAAAAGAACTAAAGACCTCTTCTAAAAAACAAATGTCTGAATTGAAAAATTGGTAAAGAATTGTAATAGACATTTCTCCAATGATGATATACAAATGGTCAATAAGCACATTAAAAAATGTTCAACATCACTAATCATTATGAAAATGCAAATCAAAACCACAGCGAGATACCACTCCACACCCACTAGGATGGCTATAATAAAAAATCTGGAAAAACAAGACAGAACAAAAAAATGAAAATCAAGGATATGAAAACATCTGGAACCCTAATAAACTGCTAATGAGAATGTGAAATGGTGCAGCCACTTTAAAAAACAGTTTAGCAGTTCCTCAAAAAGTTAAACATACACTTTGGGAGGCCAAGGCAGGAGGATCATTTGAGCCCAGGAGTCCAAGACCAGCCTGGGCAGCATGGTGAGACTACATCTCTACAGAAAAGTTTTTAAAAATTAGCTGAGCATGGTTGTGCACGCCTGTAGTCCCAGCTACTCAGGAGGCTGAGGTGGGAGAAGCACTTGAGCACAGGAGGTCGAGGCTGCAATGAGTCATGTTTATGCCACTGCACTCCAGCCTAGGTGACAAAGTGAGAACCTTGTCTCAAAAAAAAAAAAAAAAACAAGTTATGCATAGAGTTATCAGATGGCCCAGAAATTCCACCCCTGGGTATATGTGAAATGGAAATGAAAACATGTTCACACAAAAACTTGTACACTAATGTTCACAGAAGCATTACTTAGTAGTTAAAAAATATAAACAGGCCGTGCACCGTGGCTCACACCTATAATCCCAGCACTTTGGGAGGCTGAGGCAGGCGGATCACCTGGGGTCAGGAGTTTGAGACCAGCTTGGCCAACATAGTGAAACCCCATCTCCACTAAAAAATACAAAAAAAGTTAGCCAGGTGTGGTGGTGGGCGTCTGTAGTCCCAGGTACTCGGGAGGCTAAGGTGGAGTATCGCTTGAACCCAGGAGGTGGAGGTTGCAGCAAGCCGAGATTGCACCACTACATTCCAGCCTGGGCAACAGAGCAAGTCTCTGTCTCAAAAAAAAAAAAAAGTATAAACAACCCAGATGCCTATCAACTAATGAATGGATAAACAAAACACAGTATATCCACACGGTAGAATATTACTCACCCCAAAAAAAGGAATGAAGTCCTGATACATGCTACATCATCGATTTTTTTTTTTTGAGACAGGATCTTGCTAAATCACCCAGGCTGTAACTGCAGCCTCAACCTCCCTAGCTCAGGTAATTCTCCCACCTCAGCCTCCAGAGTAGCTAGGACCACAGGTGTGAGCCACCACGCCTGGCTAATTTTGTTTAAATTTTTGCAGAGACAGATCTCACTGTGTTGCCCGGGCTGGTCTTGAACTCCTAGGCTCAAGCGATTCTCCTGCCTTGGCCTCCCAAAGTGCTGAGATTACAGGTGTGAGTCACCACACTGTGCCATAATAGGATAGTTTTCATCTACTTCTCTCAGACTAAGTAAACAAAAAGAGATAACAATACAGATTAAAATTAGTCAATAAGTTTTATTGATTAGTTATAGGCATCACACTGCCAAAACAGATTACTTTCTTTTAAAACCTTATTCAATCTATTATAAAAAGCAGAAATCATGAAGGTTTCATTCACTCTGTCCAAAATGCAATCGATTTAGAAATGAATAACAAGGATATTTAAAGAATACATGTATTTTTATTCATGTGTACATTTTTAAGCACTATTTTTAGTAACTAGATAAAGAAGCAATCAAAACAAATTATAAATTACTTTAAAATATGTGACACTAAGAACACACAAAATTTGTACATGAAAACAAAATAGTACAGGAAAATTTAAAACATTAATTTATTAATAAAAAACAAGAAAGGATAAAAATAACCCAAAAGCTACAAAAAAGAATAACCAAAATATTCAATGAAAATAGAAGAAAAGAATTATTAAAAAACAGAAATCAATTTAATAATAAACAAATGAAAGAAAAAGAGTAGTTATTTAGTAATATCCAAATCTGGTTCTTTGTAATGACCAATAAAATAGACAAAACTCTGATAAGTTTATATAATTAGGAAAAAAGAGAAAAACAAAACAAAAATAAAGAATATTAGAAATGAGAAAGTATATTACAAATCTGGGGGAGAATTTTTAATTTATGAGATATTATTATATATGATTTTTTTTTTAGACGGGGTCTCGCTCTTTTGCCCAGGCTGGAGTGAAGTAGCACGATCTCGGCTCACTGCAACCTCCACCCCGCCAGGTTCAAGCAATTCTCTTGCCTCAGCCTTCCAAGTAGCTGGGATTACAGGCACCCACCACTACGCCCAGCTAATTTTTGTATTTTTAGTAGAGACGGGGTTTTGCCATGTTGGCCAGGCTGGTCTGGAATTCCTGACCCTCAGGTGATCCACCCGACTCGGCCTCCCAAAGTGCTAGGATTACAGGCATGAGCCATCGCGCCTGGCCGAGATATTATTATATATAATTTTATACCAATAAATTTGATGATGATGAAATTGATGATTTTCAAGGAAAATAAAGTATACTAGAATTAGCACAACCAAGGGGTAGATAACCTGAATAAACAAACAACTGTAAGAAGCGTCAAAGATTTATTAATAGAAGTAACTCCAGGTTCAAATGGTTTTACAGGCAAGTTCTACCAAATTTTTAAGAAACAGATAATTGCCGTGGTAGATCAACTATAAAAGTATATAAAAATAGATGAAAAATTTTTGAACTTAAACTATGAAGTTAACATAACCCTGTACTTGAGTAGACAAGAACAGCCCCCAAATTAGGCTGTTTCTATGTTCTATTCATGAACATAGAAACAAAAATCCCTAATAATACATTGTGAAATGAAACTCAACAATGCATTTCATGATTAATCCATGAGAATCAAGTGAGGTTTATGCCAGGAATGCAAGGACTATATTAATAGATTAATGAGGAAAAAATGAACATTGTAATAGATGAAGGAAAAGTATTTGATACTTTTCAATACCCATAAATCAAAACTAATATAATCTTATGAATTTAAAAATGAAAGCTTCATTCAAGAATGAATATCTACAAGAATTTTACACAAACATCCTTCTTAATGGTGAAGTATTAGAGGTAACATTGTATTTAAAGTCCTAGTCAATGGAATAACAAATTAAAAAAGTAAAAGTATAAACTGTGGAAAGAACAAGACAAACATCTTCAGTTGTAAATATTATGACACTTTTCTAGAAAAATCCCAAGAGCACAGATTAATGAATCATTAAAATTAATAAAAGGGTTTAGTACAGTAGCCAGATACAATATTATGAACAAAATTTAATATTTTTTCTATATCAGTAAAAACCAGTGGCAAAACATTGTATGGGGGGAAATTCCCTTCAGAAGGTTATCAAACCTAAAACAAAGGAAGGAAGGGAAGGAAGGAAAGGGAAGGAAGGGAAGGGAAGGAAGGGAAGGAAGGGAAGGGATGGAAGGGAAGGGAAGGAAGGGAAGGAAGGGAAGGAAGGGAAGGAAGGGAAGGAAGGGAAGGAAAGGAAGAGAAGGAAGGGAAGGAAGGGAAGGAAGGGAAGGAAGGGAAGGGAAGGAAGGGAAGGAAGGGAAGGAAGGGAAGGAAGGGAAGGAAGGGAAGGAAGGGAAGAGAAGGAAGGGAAGGAAAGGAAGGAAGGGAAGGAAGGGAAGGAAGGGAAGGAAGGGAAGAGAAGGAAGGGAAGGAAAGGAAGGAAGGGAAGGAAGGGAAGGAAGGGAAGGAAGCGAAGGAAGGGAAGGAAGGGAAGGAAGGGTAGCCTAGCAATTAACCAAACAAGAAATATGGAATTCCAGCTTCTTCTGATAATGATCAAGTAAGATCTAAATGAACCAACCCTTCCACAGGTAAAACAATAACCTTTGGACAAAATATGAAAAAAAAAAACAAATATTTGAGGGCACTGGGAAAAGACCAAAAGCAGGTAGATTTTGGAGCGGAGTTGACAGTTAAAATATAGGAATGACACTGGGTGAGTTTCACATTTTCATGGCTTCAAGCCTGACAGCAGGCTTCAGTCTATGCCATTTAGGGTGACTAAAACATCAAAATTGCAGTCTTTCTGACTTGAAAAACCTAGAAGACAGAGTTCAGGACAAATATAGCCACTATACAATGAGGCAGTAATACCAGAAAAGAGAGAGTCACAGAGGTAGTGCCCTAACTTTCGTGTATAAACTCTACTTAAATCCCTGCCTAACCCCTGGACCACACATATGTGGACAGACTTCAGCAGCCAGCTAAGGCTAAAAGAACTAAACTGAAATTTAATCTGTCACCAAAGACACAAGGACACGATGTTTATAATTTGAGTCAAACCAAATACATTTCATGCTAAAACAATAACACCAAGGTTCTTCATAGGACTATAACAAAATCTAGATCTCCATAGCATAGCATTTATAATGCCCAATAGACAATAAAAAATTACTTGATACCCAAATAAACAGAAAATGTGGCTCACTCTCATGAAAAATGTTGATAAATACAAAGTAACCCCAAGATGACCCAGATGTTTAAATTAGCAGAGAAGGATTTTAAAACAGCTATTATAACTATGCTTAAGGGTGTAAAGGAAAATGTGCTCACAATAAATGATAAATAGAAAATCTCAGCAGTTAAATAAAAACTACAGAAAAAAAAACCCAAATGGAAATACTAAAACTGAACAATACAATATCTGGAAAACAATTACAGCAAATTGAGGAAGATGGACAAAAGCAGCAATGAGCTTAAAAATAGATCAATAGAATTATACAATCTGAAGAGCACAGAGAAAAACATTTTTTAATGAACACAGACTTAGTGATATGTGGGACTATATCAAAAGGTTTAACATCCATGTAATTGGAGTTGCACAAAAGAAGGAGAGAGAATGGAGCAGAAAAAATATTTTAAGAAATTATGACCAAAATTTTCTTAATATGATAAAAAAAAGTAAATTTATATATTCGAGAAGCTCAATGCATCCCCAAAAGAATAAAAAATCCACACCTAGGAAGATCATAATCAACCTTCTGCAAACCAAAAAAAAGATAAAATTTTTAAAGTGACCAGATACAAGTGACACATATATACAGTGAACAATTATTTGAATGACTGCTGACATCATAAATCATTAAGGCCAAAAGACAATGCAACAATATATTTAAAATGTTTCAGAAAAACCTATCAACCAAGAATTCTATAATATTCATCATGTCAAGAATGAAAGCGAAAAACAGATATTTTTAGATAACAGTCGGACACAGTAGCTCACACCTGTAATCCCAGCACTTTGGGATGCCCAGGCAAAAAGAGGGCTTGAGCCCAGAAGTTCAAGACCAGCCTAGGCAACGCAGGGAGACCCTGTTTCTGCAAAAAATTTAAAAAAAAAAAGGTGGGCATGGTGGCACACACCTGTGGCCCCAGCTACTCAGCAGGCTGAGGTGGGAGGATTGCCTGAGCCCAGAAGTTCAAGACTCCAGTGAGCCGTGATTGCATCACCACTCCAGTTTGGCCAACAGAGCAAAACCCTGTCTCAAAAAAAAAAAAAAAAAAAAAGAAAAGGAAAAGAACAAAAGAAAGAAGCTAAGAACCAACAAAATCACGTTATAAGAAATGCTAAAGAAAAAAATGATTCCAGATGAAATGAAAATTTAGATTTTCAGGAATTAGTGACAAGCATTGGAAATGGCAAGTATCTAGGTAAATATAACATAACATTTTTCTCTTTTTTTCGACGACAAAAAACGGTTTTAAAAATCATGACATGTGATCCATAACATATGTAAAGGCAACACATATGACAACTATATACATAATGGATGAGAAGGCATAATTGGATCTATACAGTTGCAAGATTTTAGGGTTCACATAAAGTAGCACAATACTAACTCCCATTAGTTGTAGTAGTACAATACTCCAATTGTGAAGATTTGAAGAAACATGTTGTAAGCCCTAGAGTAACTGTTTAAAAAGTAATACAAAGAGTAATATAAAAAGTAATATAAAGAGGAGTAGCTAAAAAGTTGATAGATAAATTAAAATAGAAGTCCAAACAGTTTTAATACAATCCAAAAGAAAGCAAGAGAAATGGAAGAACACAGAGGAGGCAAACAGAAGTAAATGTAACCTGCCTATGAAAAATAACTCTAACTCTTTACTGAAGCCATGAAAGAAGACCTAAATAAATGGAGAGACATTATGTTTCTGAATGAATTAAATCAATACTGTAAAGCTGTCAATACTGTAAAGCTCCCACAAATGAAGTTATAAATTTAATGTAATTCAAAGCAAAATTTCTACAGAACTTGTTATGAAACTTGACATAGTGATTGGAAATAATTTTCTGGCACAGAAAATAATATGCGAGAAGAGCAATGAAATGTTTTTAAAAGAATAATGCAAGGGAGACTTGCCCTGCAAGGTATAAAAGCATCGTATGTTGATACAGAGATATTTTAAGCAGTGTGTTATACCAGAGAAACCTGAACGTAGGTAGGAACTTCAATAACATTAAGGAGTTACTCTTAATTTTTCAGAGGTGATAATGGTATTACAGTTATATAGGAAAATGCCATAATTTTTTATTTCAGAGCTGTATATGGAAGTATTCAGGGGTCAAATGGTATGATGTCTGAGATGTACTTTAAAACAGTACAGCAACTAGAGAGAGAGAAAAGGGATACAGTAAGCAATTGTAAGGAAATGTTGATAATTTCTGAAACTGAGATAGTGATATGTTGTATTTATGATACTACTTTCTCTATTTTATGTATGCTTGAAATTTTTCATAAGTAACAATATCTAAGTAACAGACTATTGATGGTTCAACCTAAGATAAATAAGTAATGGACTAGAAGAGATATCCAGAAACAGATCCATGTGTAAATGTGAGTGGTTACTATATAAAATGTTGGCATTTTGAATCAGTGAAGGATGAACTATTCAATATCTAGTGCTACAATAAATATCCATTTGTAAAAGTAAAATAAAATTAGCCCTTATTTCATCTTTTCCAAAATGAACTCCAAAGGGATTAAGACAATTTTTTGAAAAAAATCTACTAGGGGAAAGAAAAAGATTATAATTCTAGAGTAGAATAATTTTTCCTAAGAACCTATAAAATGTAGATGTCATAAAGTATAAGATTTACAGAGTTGGCTTCATTAAAATTTAAAATTTCACTTTCCACAGACCTCCAAGGGCATTTTTTAACTATGAATGCATAGTAAAAAATGCATAGTAAAACATACATTCATGTTGTTGGAACATGTCATGAAGATCAAACAGTCACTGTGGTTGACCAATAACTTGCAGTTTTGGTAAGTTAATTACACTAAGTATTATAGTTAAGAAGCACCAGTTTTTCTTCTAATACTATATTTGGAAAAATGGGGAGACAAAAATAGTACCAGATAGAGATGCTCAATCTGTAGCTTGTGAGGAAAAGTTCACAAATATACAGTAAGTAATCAGAGATGGAGGTAACCTATCAACCAGAATGTGACAATGTAAGGAACTTCGGAATAGGCAGAAAAGAGGACTTGGTGTCTCTAATAAAAAGCTATGCATTTTTAGTGCACACTCTTACAGGTAATCTAAATCTAACTTTATCATTGCCTTTGAGCTACTTTACAACTCTGTAAGTTGTAGATAACTGATATTAATGCAAAATAATTCTTGTATAAACATGAAAATAAATTATATTCAGTGAAGGTTCCATTGATTTTCACCTTCTGTTGGGCAGAAAGGCAGTTATTTTTCCATTTGCACTTTGATTTCAATATTTCTGATATATAAATATGTCTGTTGGATTATCCTTTCAACTGCTTATAATATCTTACCATTTCCTTCATTTAAAAAATTAATCAACTATAAGATTTAATACATGCTCATTTAAAAAAAAAAATTTAACTGTTCTCTCTGGAAAGACACCACAAAGTTGAAGACAAAGAGAAAAAAAAATTGTAACATTTTAACAGTAGAGAAATTTCCAAAATATTTGAAGAATACCCATTAAAATATGTAAAAAGCAAAACCTAACTGGAAAACAAGCAAATGGTTTGAACAAGCAAGTCATGGAAGAAAAAGTGTAAATGTCCATACATTTGAAAAAATGCATGTATAATTTAGTACAGAATGTAAGCTGCTACCAGAAAATGATCTCACATACGGATTCAATAAAAATAGACATTTATAGAGCTGGGCATGGTGACACACACCTGTAGTCCCAGCTACTTAGAAGACTGAGGTGGGAGGATTGCTTTAGGCCAGGAGTTCAAGGCCAGCCTGGGCAACATAGTGAGACTCCAGTCTCTTAGGAAAAAAAAAAGATATTTATTGCTGTCTCACGTAATAGATGGGCTCTGCGCCACAAAACAGTCAGTTGGGCTGGTAGGGAAGCTTTGCCATTCTTACTATATGGCCTTCAACAACGCTCTGGTCAGCACTTTTCCAGCTGCTGGAAAGAGGAAAAGGGGAAGACCAAGGCAAGCCCATACATCACTTTGCTTTCATCCCATTGGCCTGAACTAAGTCACATGACCACAGCAAGCTGCAAAGGCAGCTGGGAAATGTAGTCTTTAACTACTAAAAAGAAGAAGGTCGATACTAGAGGACAGTTAGAGATATCTACCATAATGCAAAGAAAAGTAAATTAAAACAATAAAAAGCCACTTCCAGTAAGATTGTCAAATGTTTAAGTTTTATAGTATGAAAACTGACAAGAATAAAAGGAAACAAATATCCCAATATACTATTACAGAGGGTATAAGTTCAAGACAGTTTGGCAACATCGTTCAAACTTAACACATCTACCACGTGAACCTGAAATTCTCTTTAAACAGACTTACCACATAGGAATCCTTACACTTGTTCTAAAAAAGAATGCACTGTTGTATTCATCGCAGCATTGTCTGTTACAGGAAAAAAAAAGAAAGAAACTTAAATGTCCATCAATAGAGGAAATAATCTTAAATTCTGACATAATTCCTTCTATAGATTACTAAATGGCTGTAAAAGAGAATAATGTAATACTAACAGGAAACTAGCTCTAGGATATACAGCAAACTGGAAGAGCAAGATACACAATAATATACAAATGATCCTATTCATAGGACAATATATAATTGTCCTACGAATATACTAGTATATATGAAACCGCATGGAAATAAAATGGGAATTATGCTCACCAAACAGCAATAACTTATCCCTAGAGCAGGGAGATGAGTGTGCTAGAAAGAAGCAAACTTTATTGTTTTCTATCCACTTGATAATTATTTTAATATTTTACAGTAAGAATGTTTTCATGTATTCCACTTTTTTAAAAAACAAAAGACAGGGAATGAAAAGAAACCAAATTGGGGAAGGAGGGTGTACTAATAAAAAAAAAGTGAAGAGATATAATACAATGGTAGTATCAATGTTGAAATTAAAGCTGATTTTTCTCTCCAAATTTTCTGCAATAGTTTACTTGTTTTCGGAATAAAAAATTTTTTTTAACTTGTCTCTGAGTTGGACAGTAAACTGACTGAGCGCCTGGTATTTCTGCAACTCACTTCCTGAAAAGTAGGCTCGCTCTTCTGAATAGAAACCAACAGACCTATGTACCTTTGGGAAAAAGGATGAGGACCTTTCTACTGCATTTTAGGATGGTTTCCACAAAGTGGTTAAGTAAATTTGCTCTTTCATCTTTTCAGATTATCATTTAATCTTAAAACCATGTGGTGATGATAAAGATGACGATGACAGACTTTGTAGCTATAGGAGGAAATGTTCTTGACGGGTTTAAGTAGAATAAAAAAAGCAAGAAACAAAACTGTAGACGCTAATTACACATGGACAAAGTTAACACATGTAACTCAAAAAAAATGTAGCTCCCTGAATGTTTCTGAGGTAGAGTGATAGGATTATGAATTTTTTTTGGTCAATATATCCTTTAAGATTGCTCTAAGAATAGATAAAAATCAATGATGGAGCAGGGGAAACAGGCAGAAAATAAGTGGGAAACAATTTCCCTGGAATACAATAAAACAGACAAATTCTGATCAATGGTTCAGAATTTTTTGTTTGTTTTTGGTTTGAGACAGAGTCTGTCACCCAGGCTGGAGTTAGGTGGCACGATAATGGCTCACTGCAACCTCAAATTCCTGGGCTCAAGCAATTCTCCTGTCTCAGCCCCACAAATAGCTGGTACTTCAGGTGCGTACTCACTATACGCAGCTATGTTTGTATTTTTTGTAGAAACAGGGTTTCACCATGTTGCTCAGGCTGGTCTCAAACTCCTGGCCTCAAGTGATCCACCCACTTCAGATTCCCAAAGTGCTGGGATTACAGGTGTGAGCCATTGCACCTGGCCTGAAATTGTGTTGTTTTTAATCATGGAAAATAACATCAATACAACATGCAAATAATACCAAAAGTTATTCAAGAAAATAAATGGAATAATTTACACAAAGTAACCCACAAGGATTTGGAATACAGTCAACTCTATTTTATAGGAAAACCTTTCTGAATCCCTACAACACACAGAGTATGAAGCCATCAGCCACCACAAAGAGAATTAATTGCTACAGAGCATCTCTTAGGGCCAGGCTGGTTGCCACAGCTGAACATAAAATGTCCGTCTTCATAAAGCACTGTCCACTCCTACCACTTTGTTAAGAAGTCAGCTCTCAGCACTTTGAGATTCCCCAGAGGACAGAAATTATTTTGTTTTCTTACAAATATACTGCTTAGAAACTCCTGAAATTCCAAGACATTTTTCTTAAGAATTAGAGATGCCAGTGATAATTTTCAGACTCTACAACCTCTGTTAAGGTTCTCAGCCAACTACTAAACAATACCATTTGCAATTTGCAGTCTTTTAAGCAGATTGCAAACCATGTGACTGTTTCTAATTCCAAGCCATCTTAAATTTCACTAGTAAAATTTCCAAACACTGTTTGAAATGTGTTGCTAACATTTACGCATATAACATCTACTGCATTTCCTCTAATTTAAAACCTATCAAAATAAGCTGCAAAATGTTGCCCAATATAACTTTTTTTTCTGCTAAACACTCTGCTTGAAACTCACAGTTTCATTATCTTACTGGTCATCAGCCAGTTCTCTCCATTCCCTTACCATTCATTCAAAAACATCAATGTTAATTTCACATATGAATATTCTCAAGATAACATTCATCTTTATAATATATCTTCTCCTTAACTTCCTGAGCTATCTTTCATGACAGCAAATGAAACATAGGTTTCAACAGGTAAGGGGTAGGCTAAGCCCCAATTTTAGAGCTCACCTGCCCTGCATCATCTAGATGGCTATTCTCCTCCAACCCCAGGTCATCACAAGTGGGCCAGGAATAGAACTTAGGGGTGGCCAACATAGTGTAATCAAGGGTCACAGCCCAAAAGAGTAAAAAACTGGGAGAGAAGAACAAGGTCAACATTCTGAAAGGGGAAAGTCTTGAGCCTAAGCCAGCAAGCATAGTTACCAAAGTCAATCCCTTTGAGAATAAGAATTGAGCGGTAGATTCAAAGAGTAAGGCCAAAACTGAATTAACTGAGTTAAAGCTCCAACAATGCCAAAACAATTAAACAGTTACTAGAATCACTTTAATGGGGGCCTTGGAATTATCTTTATGAACAAATTGACACCTGGTGCACGACTTAAAAGCATATGCTTTAAAAGATGAATAGATCCAAACTTTAGTATGAAGTAGATCTTCCACAACTGATGACACCTGCTTCACAAACTATAAATTTTCTTTCCCTTCTCAAAATTAATTATGCAGAGAACGACTTGCCCAATTAGAAGTAGTCCAACATATCCCTCTTGAGGTATCCTCTCTCCACCTCCTCCACCTCCACTACCTACAGACCTCTTGGAAGCTTACCCAGGTTAAAGTGCTGCGGGCTCTTTCTCATGCCAAGCTGAGAGAAGGCTACAACAGCTCCCATGGCACTGGCAAGGACTCAGGGAAATGGGCATTCTCATACATGGCTAAGGAAAGTTTGACATTCTACAGCATTTTAAAAAAGTTATCTGGCAATGGCTCTTGACTTTCAAAATGCACATACATTTCACACAACAGTCCAACTTACAGGACTCCCCTTTATAAGAACTAAAAGAATTAGCCCATAAGAACATATGTACAAGAATGTGGCCGGGCACAGTGGCTCACACCTGAATCCCAGCATTTCAGGAGGCCAAGGCGGGTGGATCACTTGAGGTCAGGAGTTCAAGAACGGCCTGACCAACATGGTGAAACCCATCTCTACTAAAAATACAAAAATTAGCTGGGCATGGTGGCGGGCACGTGTAATCCCATCTACTTGGGAGGTTGAGGCACAAGAATTGCTTGAACCCGGGAGGCAGAGGTTGCAGTGAGCCAAGATTGCACCACTACGCTCCAGCCTGGGGAACACAGCAAAACTCTGTCTCAAAAAAAAAAAAAGAATGTTTAAAGAGATTTTTTCTTGCCGGGCACACTGGCTCATGCCTGAATCCCAGCACTTTGGGAGACTGAAGCAAGTGGATCACTTGAGGTCAGGAGTTCAAGACTGGCCTGACCAACATGGTGAAACCCATCTTTACTAAAAATACAAAAATTAGGCCGGGAGCTGTGGCTCACATCTGTAATCCCAGCACTCTGGGAGACCGAGATGGGCGGATAACGAGGTCAGGAAATCGAGACCATCCTGGCTAACACGGTGAAACTCCGTCTCTACTAAAAATACAAAAAATTAGCCAGGCATGATGGCGGGCGCCTGTAGTCCCAGCTACTCGGGAGGCTGAGGCAGGAGAATGGCGTGAACCCGAGAGGCAGAGGTTGCAGTGAGCCAAGATTGCGCCACTGCACTCCAGCCTGGGTGACAGAGCAAGACTCCGTCTCAAAAAAAAAAAAAAAAAAAAAAAATTAGCCAGGAATGGTGGTGGACACCTGTAGTCTCAGCTACTTGGGAGGTTGAGGCAGGAGAATCGCTTGAACACAGGAGGCAGAGGTTGCAGTAAGTCGAGATCAAGCCACTGCCCTCCAACCTGGGTGACAGAGTGAGACCCTGCCTCAAAAAATAAAAAAATTTAAAAAATGGAGAGGTTTTTTTACTGTAGAAACTATACAAAGTGGACAAGACACTATGAAAAAGAAAAGATTGGGCAATATTTTCTAAGGAAACAATTTTAAACCTGGCAAAAGAAAAAGCTAGGTGTAGTGGTGTGCCTATAGTTCTGGCTACTCAGGACGCTGAGATGGGAGGATTGCTTGAGCTCAGGAGGTCAGGGGTGCAATAAGCTGTGATTGCACCAGTGCATTCCAGCCTGGGGAACAGAGCAAAATTCTGTCTAAAAAAGAAAGAAAGAAAAAAGAAAAAATTCTGGAAAATATTTAAATACTCATTAAAATTAAAACTCAGTGATGAAATAAGTGGGTTGGCTGGTTTTGTTCTACTGAGAACAGCTATAAAAGCTAGACTAAATATTTTTAACCTGTTTGAAGGCATTGGAGAACTATCAAAATAGTTAGGATTTATAGAACAAAAGACCCAAAATAAAGGAAATTCCAGAAAGGGGACTATAACATAACTTCCTCCCTTAAAGTATTTGCCAATTTGAAAACAATAGCTGAGGAGCTGAACAATCTTTCAGTTGACTTACTGACTTCAAGTTGACTGGGAGCCTAAAAATCGGAGTTAGGCCCACCAAGGAGGTAAGACATTTCAAATGAGACCCTGTCCAACTTACAAGGGATGTGAAGGACCTCTTCAAGGAGAACTACAAACCACTGCTCAATGAAATAAAAGAGGATACAAACAAATGGAAGAACATTCCATGCTCATGGGTTGGAAGAATCAATATCATGAAAATGGCCATACTGCCCAAGGTAATTTATAGATTCAATGCCATCCCCATCAAGCTACCAATGACTTTCTTCACAGAATTGGAAAAAACTACTTTAAAGTTCATATGGAACCAAAAAAGAGCCCGCATCGCCAAGTCAATCCTAAGCCAAAAGAACAAAGCTGGAGGCATCACGCTACCTGACTTTAAACTATACTACAAGGCTACAGTAACCAAAACAGCGTGGTACTGGTACCACAACAGAGACATAGATCAATGGAACAGAACAGAGCCCTCAGAAATGATGCCGCATATCTACAACTATCTGATCTTTGACAAACCTGACAAAAACAAGAAATGGGGAAAGGATTCCCTATTTAATAAATGGTGCTGGGAAAACTGGCTAGCCATATGTAGAAAGCTGAAACTGGATCCCTTCCTTACATCTTATACAAAAATTAATTCAAGATGGATTAAAGACTTATATGTTAGACCTAAAACCATTAAAATCCTACAAGAAAACCTAGGCAATACCATTCAGGACATAGGCGTGGGCAAGGACTTCATGTCTAAAACACCAAAAGCAATGGCAACAAAAGCCAAAATTGACAAATGGGATCTCATTAAACTAAAGAGCTTCTGCACAGCAAAAGAAACTACCATCAGAGTGAACAGGCAACCTACAGAATGGGAGAAAATTTTTGCAACCTACTCATCTGACAAAGGGCTAATATCCAGAATCTACAATGAACTCAAACAAATTTACAAGAAAAAAACAAACAACCCCATCAAAAAGTGGGCAAAGGACATGAACAGACACTTCTCAAAAGAAGACATTTATGCAGCCAAAAAACACATGAAGAAATGCTCCTCATCACTGGCCATCAGAGAAATGCAAATCAAAACCACAGTGAGATACCATCTCACACCAGTTAGAATGGCCATCATTAAAAAATCAGGAAACAACAGGTGCTGGAGAGGATGTGGAGAAATAGGAACACTTTTACACTGTTGGTGGGACTGTAAACTAGTTCAACCATTGTGGAAGTCAGTGTGGCGATTCCTCAGGGATCTCGAACTAGAAATACCATTTGACCCAGCCATCCCATTACTGGGTATATACCCAAAGGACTATAAATCATGCTGCTATAAAGACACATGCACATGTATGTTTATTGCGGCACTATTCACAATAGCAAAGAGTTGGAACCAACCCAAATGTCCAACAACAATAGACTGGATTAAGAAAATGTGGCACATATACACCATGGAATACTATGCAGCCATAAAAAATGATGAGTTCGTGTCCTTTGTAGGGACATGGATGAAACTGGAAAACATCATTCTCAGTAAACTATCGCAAGGACAAAAAACTAAACACCACATGTTCTCACTCATAGGTGGGAATTGAACAATGAGAACTCATGGACACAGGAAGGGGAACATCACACTCCGGGGACTGTTGTGGGGTGGGGGGAGTGGGGAGGGACAGCATTAGGAGATACACCTAATGCTAAATGACGAGTTAATGGGTGCAGGAAATCAACATGGCACATGGATACATATGTAACAAACCTGCACATTGTGCACATGTACCCTAAAACCCTAAAGTATAATAAAAAATAAAAATAAAAAAAATAAAAATAAAAAATAAAATAAAATAAAATAAAAAATGAGACCCTGAAGCGTTATACCCCAAAAGAAAGAGTGAGCCAAAATAGACCAGCCCTTCTAAGGATTGAAGCCTACTGTATTAGTGTTCTCCAGAGAAGCAGAACTAAGGCTGGGCATGGTGGCTTACACCTATAATCTTAGCACTTTGTGAGGCCAAGGTGGGAGGGTTACTTGAGGTCAGGAGTTCAAGACGAGCCTGGGCAACATGATGAGACCCCGTCTCTACAAAAAAAAACTTTTTAAATTAGCGAGGCTTGAGGGTGTATATCTGTGGTCCCAGCTACTAGGGAGGCTGAGGCAGGCAGATCACTTGAGCCCAGGAAGTCAAGACTGCAGTGAGCTGTGTTTACACCACTATACTCCAGCCTAAGATCAAGACCCTGTCTCAAAAAAATAAAATAAAATAAAATAACCACAGAACAAATAGGAGATAGAGAGATAGACAGACAGACAGATAGATGGAGATTTTATTATAGGAATTGGCTCACACAATTATAGAGGCTGAAAATTCCCATAATCTGTCATCCGCAAGACAAAGAACTAGGAGATCTAATGGTGTAATTCAGGACAAGTCTAAAGGCCTGAGAAACAGGGAGGTCAATGGTGCAAGTTGCAATTTGAGTCTGGAAACACCCTCACAAACATACCTAGAAATAATGTTTTGTCAGCTACGTGGTCATCCCTTAGCCCAGTCAAGTTAACACATGCAATTAATCATCACAACTACCTTCATATCATATCAATCTCTAATTTTTTTAATTTTTTAAAAATTTATATTTATTTATTTATTTATTTATTTATTTAGAGGCAGAGTCTTACTCTGTTGCCCAGGCTGGAGTGCTGTGGTGTGATCTCCACTCACTACGACACTTCTGTCTCCCAGGTTCAAGCGATTCTCCTGCCTCAGCCTCCCCAGTAGGTGGGATTACAGGTACCTACAACCACACCTGGCTAATTTTTGTATTTTAAGTAGAGACAGAGTTTCACCATGTTGGCCAGGCTAGTCTTGAACACCTGACCTCAAATGATCCACCCACCTCAGCCTCCCAAAATGCTAGGATTACAGGTGTGAGCCACCATGCCTGGCCTTCAATTTCTAATTGAACTAAGGTTATCTGCCACTAGTCTGCTTGCCAGAAACAAAAGTAAATTCTCTTTGGAAGGAAATTAAATCATTTAGAGACACAATTTATCTCTAAAATTTTTGTGTGTGATCTTTGGCATTTCACCAAAGATAACCAAGCAGATAAAAGTATAAATATTGACTAAAAATCAAGACAAAAGCAAAAACAACAGAAACGAACAAACAGGAAATTCAAATATTTTAGTTATTAGACACAAACTTTAACTCAAACTAGTGATTCCACTTCTAAATGAAAATGGTATTGTGAGGAGCTTCACAGACCTGCCCCACAGTGAAACCACCACAGAATTTTTTTTTTTTTTTTTTTGTTTTTGAGACCAGAATTTTTTATAATTGGTGAAAATTATAAGAAAAAAACAATCATTTAAATTATCTGGAAATGTTCTTAATGGAATATATCAAGTAGAGATCTTTATTCAAGAAATTCTACTAAATCATAGCAGAAATAGCAAGTCTGTGGCACTTCAGCCATGACCCACCCTCTATCCACCCTTGCCCCACAGGTCAGGGTAATGGAAGCTCCACTATGAGTGGGTGTGGCCTAGAAGACAAGCTCCCCGTTCCCTCAGCTCCCACTCAAGGGCCACAGTATATACCTAGGGAAGGCAAGTGGACAACATTTCCCATCCCTGCAGCTCCATGTTGCAAAGGCTAAATTCTGGGCAAGTACAGCCAACAAGCTGGAGGCTCCCTTCCTTCCTCCACACCCTAAATGTAAAGCAGAGGTTCAACATCAGGAACAGCAGGCTGAGAACACCAGGCTCCAGATCATTCAAAGCGTCCATGCCAGGAAAGGCATCATTCAGAGGGCCCATGCCAGGAAAGGGAAGCCAAGAAGACCAGAGGCTACCACTACCCTGGCCCAGTGCCCTACTCTTCAACCAAACTGTCACTGCAAAAGAAGTGGGCTACTATCACTGCTTCCAGCTCCAGAATAGTGGCTCAGAGATTCTGCCCAGCAGACAAGGCAGATTACAAGAATAGAGAGCTCCAAAGCACTTTCCAAAGGAACTGACTTTTTGGGAAAGAATATAGGGAAGTTCAACCTAAGGGCTCTCTCGAAAACCGTGGAAGTTTTGGTGGCAAGCAATTAAGGAAAGGTTGGCAGCTCCATGAGAGCAGCAAGCTAAACTACAGTCCGGCTAAGTTACCAGAAAGTGTCATGAATGGAGACAGCTAAGAGTCCTCCTGAGATTAAAGCAAACCTCAGAGATTGGCCTCAAAAACTACTCCTGCAAAGAAGTTTAATTTTTTTTTTTTTTGGAGGCAGAGTCTCGCTCTGTTGCCCAGGCTGGAGTCCAGTGGCACCATCTTGGCTCACTGCAATCTCCATCTCATAGGTTCAACCAGTTCTCCTGTCTCAACTTCCAAGTAGCTGGGATTACAGGCCCACGCCACCATGCCCAGCTAATTTTTGTATTTTCAGTAGAGACAGGGTTTCACCATGTTGGTCGGGCTGGTCTGAAACTATTGACCTTAAGTGATCCACCTGCCTTGGCCTCCCAAAGTGTTGGGATTACAGGCATGAGCTACCATGCCCGGCCAAGGAGTTTAAATTTAATTGAATAAAACTGTGGAGCAATTTATGCCCTAGGACATTGACAAAAACTAAATAGAGGAATTAGCTAACAGTGGAGCCCAACATCTGGGTGTGATACCAACAGAGGCAGACAGCATAACAAAGAAATGAGGAAAAGAGACAGAGATAGCCCTGCTAAAACTACTTATTCCAGGGCCGGGTGCAGTGGCTCACACCTGTAATCCCAGCACTTTGGGAGGCTGAGGCGGGTGGATCATGAGGTCAGGAGATCGAGACCATCCTGGCTAACATGGTGAAACCCGTCTCTACTAAAAATACAAAAAAAAATTAGCCAGGCATGGTGGTGGGTGCCTGTAGTCCCAGCTACTCAGGAGGCTGAGGCAGGAGAATGGCGTGAACCCAGGAGGCCGAGCTTGCAGTGAGCGAGATCGTGCCACTGCACTCCAGCCTGGGCAACTGAGCAAGACTCTGTCTCAAAAAAAAAAAAAAACTACTTATTCCAAGGTGACCATGAGCATGGCTAAGCCTGCACCCTCTGAGGAGAGACACCAAAGACTTCAGCTGTGGACTACTAAATAGTCCAGCCAAATGAGTAATAAATAATAAGAAAAATACAACAACAAACTCAAGAAGAAGGATCTTTATGCAGAATTACTGCAAAATAAAATATAAAATGCCCAGCTTTTAACATGAAATTATGAGACAGGCAAAGAAACTGGAAGTTGTGACCCATACCTGAGGGGAAAAATCAAGCAACAGAAACTGCCAGTGGGAGGGCCCCAAGACTACATTTAACACACAAAGACTGAAATGCAGCCATTATAAATATGTTTAGAGAACTAAAGAAAGCATGCTAAAGAAGTAAAGTAGGATGACAATGTCTCATCAAATAGAGAATACCAATGAAGAGCTACAAAGTACAAAAAAGAACCAAAGGGAAATTTTTGAGTTGAAAAGTACAATCACTGAAATTTAAAATTCACAGAAAAGGCATAACAGTAGATTTAACCTAGCAGAATAAAGAATCAGAGAACATTAAGTAGATGAATAGAGCTTGTGCAATCTCAAGAACAGATAAAACTTATGAAGAAAAATGAACAAAGCCTCAAAGAATTTGGGACTCCTTTAATTGCATCAACATATGATAAATAAGAGTACCAAGAGAAGAGAGAGAAAATGGTATAAAAAAATTCTTTAAAAAATGGCAAAAACTTCCCAAATTTGATGAAAGCCAGTATTACTCTATATTTCCAAAAAGTTCAAAGAACTCCAAATAGAATAAATGCAGAGATCCACAACCAGACATCTCATAGCACAATTGGCTACCATAAAATAATGCTACTATGGAAACTTGTATACAAATTTTTGTGTGGATTCTATTTAATTTCTCTTAGGTATACCTAGCAGTGGAGTTACCAGGTATATGGTAACTTTATGTTTATCCTCTTGAGAAATTATCAGATTGTTTTCTAAAGTGGTTGCACCACTTTACATTCCAATCAGCAGTGTGTGAAGGTTCTAATTTTTCCTTATCTCATGAGCTCTTGTATTAATAATTATCCATCTTTTAAATTACAGCCATTCTAGTGGTATGAAACAGAGTTTCATTGTGGCTTTCATTTGCATTTTCCTGATGGCTAATTATGTTGAGCATCTTGTCATGCACTTACTGGCATTTGTATGTGTTCTTTGAAAAAAATGTGTATTGAGATCCTTTGACCTCCTTTTAATTTGTTTATGTGTCTTTTTTTTAATCATTGAGTTGTAAGAGTTCTTCATATATTCTAGATGAAAGTCTCTGATTAGACATAAAATTTGCAGATATTTTCTTTCACTCACTCGTTCGTCTTTTTCACTTTCTTGATGGTATCCTTTGAAGCATAAAAGTATTTAAATTTACAAAAAACACAGCAAATTCAAATTCATATGCAAATTCAAAGAATCTAGAATAGCCAAAATTATCTTTAAAAAGAAAAACAAAGTTGGAAGACTGACACTTCCCAATTTCAAAACTTACTACAGTAATTAAGATACTTTGGTACTAGCACAAGGATATGCCTATAGATCAGTGGAATAGAATCGAGAGTCCAAAAATAAAACCGCAAGCCAATTGATTTTAGACAAGGGTGCAAAGACAGTTCAAGGGGGAAAGAATGGTCTTCAAAAACGGGTGCTCCAACAACTGCATATCCACATGCAAAAGAATAAATGTGGACTCCTCTCACATAAAATACACATACAAAAAACATGCAAAATGGACCATAAAACGAAATGTGAGAACTAAAGCTATAAAATCTTAGAAGAAAATATAGGGAAAAGTATTCATGACCTTCATTTAGGCAAAGGCTTCTTAGATATAACATTAAAAGCACAAGCAACAGAAGAAGAATAAGTTGAATTTTATCACAATTTAAAACTTTCATCCTTCAAAGGATACCAAACTTCATGCTTCAAAAGATACCATCAAGAAAGTGAAAAAGACAGCTGGGCATGGTGGCTCACACCTGTAATCTCAGCACTTGGGAAGCTGAGGCAGGCAGATCACTTGAGGTCAGGAGTTCGAGACCAGCCTGGCCAACATGGTGAAACCCTGTCTCTACTAAAAATACAAAAATTAGCTGGGTGTGGTCTGGGATTACATGTCTGTAATCCCAGCTACTTGGGAGGCTGAGGCAGGAGAATTCCTTGAACCCAGGAGGTGGAGGTTGCAGTGAGCCAAGATGGTACCACTGTACTTCAGCCTGGGCAACAGAGTGAGACAAGAAAGGAAAGGGAAGGAAAGGAAAGGAAAGGAAGGGAAGGGGAGGGGAGGGGAGGGGAGGAAGGGAAAAGGGAAAAGGAAAAGGAAAAGGAAATGGAAATTGAAAAGGAAAAGAGAAAGACAGAAAGAGAAAAAAAGAGAGAGACAGACAGAGAGAGGAAGGAAAGGGAGAGAGGCAGGGGGAGGGAGGGAGGAAGGGAGGGAGAAAGGGAAGGAGGGAGGGAGGAAGGAAGGAAGGAGGGAAGGAAGGGAGGGAGGGAGAGGAAGAGAGAGAGGGAGGGAGGGAGGCAGGAAGGCAGGAAGGCAGGAAGGCAGGAAGGAAGGAAGGAAGGAAGGAAGGAAAAAAGACAAACCAGAGAGTGAAAGAAAATATTTGCAAATTGTATGTCTAATCAGAGACTTTTATCTAGTATATATGAAGAACTCTTACAACTCAATGATTAAAAAAAGACATATAAACCAAATAGAAGGTAGCGAAAGGATCTCAAAACACATTTTTCCAAAAAAGGCATACAAATGCCAGTAAGCACATGACAAGATGCCCAACATCATTAGCCATCAGGGAAATGCAAATCAAAGCCACAATGATACTCTGTTTCATATCACTAGAATGGCTCTAACTTAAAAGATCGATAATTACAAGGGTTGGCATGATGAGGAGAAACTGGAACCTTCATATCCTGCTGATTGGAATGTAATGTAGTGCCACCAGTTTAGAAAACAGTCTGATAGTTTCTCAAGAGGATATAGTTACCATATACCTAGTAATTCCACTCCTAGGTATATACTCAAGAGAGATGAAATATACATTCCCACAAAAACGTGCACACAAATATTCATAGCAGCATATTTATAACAGCCCAAAAGTGAGCGGGCGGGGGGACAAATGTCCATCAACTGATGAATGGATAAATAAAATGTGGTATATGTTTACAATGGAATATTATTCAGCCAAGTAAAGGAATGTAGTGCTGATACATGCCACAACGTGGATGAGTTTTTAAAACATTATGCTAAGTGAAAGAAGCCAGACACAGAAGGCCACGTATTGTGTGATTCCATTTACATGAAATGTCCTCATTAGGCAAATCCATAGAGACAGAAAGCAGATTAGTGGTTGCCAGGGGCTGGGAGCAATAGGGAGTATGGGTTTTCTCTTTGGGATGATAGAAATGCTCTGGATTTAAATAGTTGTAATGATTGCACAAATTTGTGAATATACTAATAACCACAGAATTATACACTTTTAAATGGTTAACGTGGTGAATTTTGCTATGTGAATTTTATCACTATTTAAAAAAAAACTCTGGACAATATTTATCTCAAAATCAGGTGACAAGGTGAGGGCACACATTGCCAAAACTCACTCAACATAACACTTCAGATTTGTGCATTTTGTTGTTTGTAGATTATACCTCAATTGGAAAAAAAACGTTGGGTGTTAAGCTAGCCCCACAACATCAACATACACTTGGGGACAAAACTTTAGTAGCCACAAGACCTGCACTAGCATTGGTGCAGAGGAGAGCAGAGAAAAACAATGGGACACACAATAAACCTGAAAACAGGAGATGCCCAAAATATCCAGTAGGCATTGGTTGGAAAGTATATAGGTTAGTTTTAATTTAGCACCTGAAAGAGAGTGCTTTACGCAATCCAATGGCTAGTGAGTGCAAGGGGTCCCCAGTAAGATATGAAGGACCAGAGGCAGTCAACTCTTCATGAATTCTCAAAATTGACCTGCCTCCCTCTAAGGACAGGGCCCCACCTTGCAGGACAATGGAGGTGAAGAAAAGAGAAGATCCATATGAAAATAGAGGAGATGAACAGAGCCACAAAATCTCAGCAAGGACATCACTATATTTTTTAACACTTCACAAAACAACAGAAGAGGGAGCTCTAGCAAGTTAGCAAACCCACTCTGCATCATACCTTCTTCCAAAAGTTTAAGAAATTAATTTTGCATGAAATCGAATAACAGAAAAGCATGCACATCAAAGTCCATATAAAGTTATTATAAGAAAAAAGATCAGGAACAAAATAACATTCCTACAGATCATGAAAATATGCCACTAAAATAGGTCCCAAAATTGATCAAAATGTAATCTTCCATTTCAAAATGAGCTAAGTCGCATTTTTAAATGATATAACACATGCAATAACATAAGTAAGAACTAGAGCAACTTAGAAATGCAGCGACAGCTCATCACTAAAATCCACATACTGGTGACAGGTGTTTCGACAACTGCTCGGCTGAGTCTGCTGCAAAGCCATGTGGTCTGTAAGGCTGCTGGGAGTTTTTCTTTGTTCTCCTGTTCTTTGTTCCCAACAGCAGACCCAGGTTGTTGGACAGAGGGACCTGAGCTGAGCAGCAGGTATTATCTCACTCACCTTTACAGACAGCAGCGGTGTCTGTAGCGGTGAGGGTGGGTTGCAGGGCTGACTGTAGTTCCAAAGCAAGCTGGGATCTTCTGAAAAATGACAGCGTCTTAAGTCTACAGAGCTGCCTCTAGCAAAAGGTTTGTGTGAGTCAGTGTATGCTGGGCTTTTTGTTGTTTTTTAGATAAGAAACAGAAGAAAATCATCCCAGATTCTGTCATTCCCTGGAAAGAGAAGGGGAATTCCAAGTTTCTCAGAGGCTCTTTGGGGTCACTAGCCAACCACCTACACGTAGGAGTTAACACCTGCCATCACTGGCGGTTTCAAAGACCTGGCTTGGAGAACATGCAGTGAGGAGGGCCGGGATGTGCCCATGCAGAGTCCCCTTGGTGTCACCATGGGCGCGTCACAGCCAGCCAGGCTCTGGATTCTACACCATGTCTAGCATGGAGAAGTAAATTCTTGTTGTCATTCATTACTACCTTAAAGAACTGGAGGAATCATCTCCTAGGAAACAGTGCCATGTTTGTGCCCAGCAAACAGTGCCCAGGTGCCATCTGGGAAGGGGCAGTTTTATTGAAAGATGTCTTACTGCTTATTCTAGAGTTTTCAGCAACTCCCTTTCTTGCTTCCACCCCCCAGACCTTACTTTTTACCAGCTTGTCTTTTTTTCTTCTTCTTTATCCCAAAGGTTTTAACCTCCAGTCCCTTCTTGATATCCACTTGATGGAATTCTCCAACACCATCTGCCCCTGTTCACTCATCTGCTTTTCCTTCTCTTCTCCCTGCAAGCACCTGATCACCATCCTATGATGACTTCTCTCCACTCCCACCCTGCCTCCATGGTCCAGTTATCTCTGGATGAGTGTGGGTCTGCTAAAGCCACGCACATTCACCTCTGCCTGTACACTTCAGATATACAGTCAGACCCCCACTCACACTTAATTTGGGTGCACATTATCTGCCAATAGATGAAAAAGAGTTTTCTCACTTTGAAATTTAATAGAACAGTCCTGGATACTATTACAAAGTCAAGGTGTACCCTTTGGGTGAACCTGCTGTCAGAATGACAGTACTTCCTATATGAGAAAAAAGAAAAACAAAAAGATAAAAAAAAAAAAATGAAGTGACACAATTCAGCAAAGAATTCAAATTTTAAAATACATTATTCAAGAATAAATATTATACTATAAGGAACACAAGAGCAAGTAATCACAATGTATAATGTCTTAAGAGAAAATTAGAAAAGCCTTTGAAATAGAAGTTTGCCCCATCTAGCACATAAGGACCTTAGGAGTCATCACTCTGTCCTAACAAGTTAAAACTTGACAAAACAAAAATCAGTAACTCTTCTTAGATTTGTTAGAAAATTAAATTTGTCTAGTAGTCCTAGACAGGAGGATACAGAGAATCAACTTATAGGAGCAGAAACTCATAAAAAGAAATCTGTGCAGGAACAAATACCAGGCTAGAAAAACCTGAACTGTAGTTGATGAATTGCTGGAGGCTCCATGTAGACAAGTCTGGGAGTTAAAGTTCCGGGAGGGCCCACTTGCAAGGGGGATGCCTACACTTTACCTCCAGGAGTTCCTCCGAGTTCTCACAGTGAACATCAGAGAAAAATCTCCTTGGGCTTCCAGCAGGAAGAGGGAAAAGTAATGGTAAGAGGGAGAGCAATAGTAAAGTAAAGGTGTAATTTTGAAATACTCCAGAACATTCTGTTCTTCTTAACAAGGCCTGTCCTCAAGAGAAACTATTTTACCAAAGCCTAACCCTACTAGGATCTTATCAGATCTTATCTGAGGGAAGGCAAATACCCAAATCCAGGCCCCTGTTGCCATCCTGTCCCACCTAAAGTGGTAAAAAAAAAAAAAAAACCTGAGACTTGGCTGGGCACGGTGGATCATGCCTGTAATCCCAGCACTTTGGGAGGCCAAGGCGGGTGGATCACAAGGTCAGGAGATCAAGACCATCCTGGCTAACACGGTGAGACCCCGTCTCTACTAAAAATACAAAAATAAAATTAGCCGGGCGTAGTGGCGGGCATCTGTAGTCCCAGCTACTCGGGAGGCTGAGGCGGGAGAATGGTGTGAACCCAGGAGGCGGAGCTTGCAGTGAGTTGAGATCATGCCACTGCACTCCAGCCTGTGCAACAGAGCAAGACTCCACCTCAAAAAAAAAAAAAAAAAAAAAACAACTGAGACTTAATCACAGGACTATACAACACTTCCCCTCCCCAACACCTTACCACCACATCACTGAAGGCCTATTTACCTCAGTTCCTTTTACCCAACACGTTATGTCTGACTTTCAACAAAAAATTACAAGGCATACTAAAAGAATACCTACACAGTTTGAAGAAACAAAGTAAACACCAGAATCAAACCCCCCAGGAGTGTCAAGAATGTTGGAATTATCAGACCATTAAAATAGCTATGATTAATATGTTAAAAGAACTAATGGCAAAAGTAGACAACATGCAAGAACAAATGGGTAATGTAAGCAGAGATATAGAACTTCTGAGAAACAGCATAAAAGAAATGCTAGCAATCAAAAACAAAAATGAAGAGTGTCTTTGATGAGTTCATTAGTAGACTGGAAAAGAAATTCTCTGCACCTGAGAATATAACAATAGAAACTTTCAAAACTGAAAAGCAAAGAGATAAAAGACTGGGAGAAAAATGGAACAGAGTTTACAAGAACTGTGGGACAACTACAAAAGTTATAACATGCAGAATAGGAATTCCAGAAGGAGAAGAAAATGAGAAAGGAACAGAAAAAAATATTTAAAACAGTAATTATTGAGGATTTCCCTCAAATTAATTTCAGACACCAAACCACAAATCCAGGAAGTTCAGAAAACACCAAGCAGAATAAAAGCCTCCAAAAATGACATGTAGGTATATTATATTCAAACTGCAGGAAGAAGCTGGGAGAGTTGCAGGGGGAACACTTTATCTATAAAGAAGCAAAGATAAGAATTGTATTCAACTTTGCGAAACAATGCAGCCAAAAAGAGAGTAGAGTAGTAGAGTGAAATATTTAAAGAGTTGAGGAAATGAAAGCCAACAGCCTAGAATTCTGTATTCTACAAAATTATCTTTAAAAAGTGAAGGAGAAATACTTTCTCAGACAAACAAAATTGGAGGAATTTGTTAGCAGTAGAGCTGCCTTGTGAGAAATGTTAAAAGAAGTTCTTCAAAGAAAAGAAAAATGATGTAGGTGAGAAACTCAGATGTTTCTCACAGAAAGGAAGAGCATTAGAGAATAGATAAGTGTGAAGATAAAATTAAAAACTCTTTTATTAATTTAACATGTAACAGTTTGTTCAATATAGTAATAGTAACAATGCATTTGATGATTATAGCTTATGTATAAGTGAAATGAATGACAGCAATAATACAGGAGGAGAAAATAAGAATACTCAGTTATTATAAAATACTTGCAGTATCCATGAAATGGTATAGAGTTATTTAAAAGTGAACTTGGCTTAGTTGTAAATGTTATGACAAACTCTAGGGCAACCACTGCAAAAGTTTTAAAAAAAGTATAATTGATATGCTGAGAAAGAAAAATATGGAATCATATAAAACGCTCTGTTAAAACCACAAAAGACAGGAACAGAGTGGAAAACAAAAATAAGGACAAAGAACAAAGGCAACAAACAGCACACAGTAACAATTATGGTAGATATGAGCCCAACTATATCAATAATCACATTAAATTTTAATGGTCTAAATACACCAATTAAAAGACAAAGATTGTCAGAGTGGATGAAAAAACAAGACACAACTATATGTTGTCTACAAGAAACCTGTTTTAAATGTAAAGATACATATCAATTAAAAGTAAAGGCATATAAGGGTTTGGCAATGATTTCTTTGCTATGACACCCAGAGCACATTCAACAAAGGCAAAAATAGATAAATGGTGCTACATCCAGCTTGAAAATATCATATTTGAAAGGACACAATCTAGAGAATGGGAGAAAATAGCTGCAAATTATATATGGATAAGAGGTTGATATCTACAATGTATAAAGAGCTACTACTCCACAACAACAACAACAAAAAGAACTGATCTTAAAACGGTCAAATTATGTGAATAGACATTGCTCCAAAAATGATATTCAAATGTCCAAGAAGCATATAAAAAAGATCACATTTTTATATGATATTCAAATATTCATCTTTTTATATGCTTCTTGGACATTTGAATATCATCTTTGTAAATTATTACAGTAATGAAAATCACAGCTACAATGAGATACCACCTCATATTCACTAGGATGGCTACTTTTAAAAAAGAAACAGAAAATAATCAATGTTCATGAGGATGTGGAAAAACTAGAACCCTTGTGCACTGTTGGTGGGAATGTAAATGGTACAGTCACTATTGAAAACAGTGTGACGGGTCCTCAAAAAATTAGAAATAGAATTACCAAATGATCCACTTCTGGGATCGCCCAAATCCAAAAGAATTAAAAGCAAGATTCTGAAGAGATATTTATGCATCCATGTTCACAGCAGCATTATTTATAGCAGCCAAGAGGTGGAAGCAATTAAAATGTCCATCAATGGGTGAATGGATAAATAAATAAACTGTAAACTTAAAAGTGGTTAAGATGGTAAATTTTATGTTATGTGGATAATTTAATACATTTATTTATTTATTTATTTACTTATTTATTTAAAGACAGGGTCTCACTATGTTGCCCAGGCTGGTCTCAAACTTCTGAGCTCAAGCTTCCAAGTAGCTGAGATTATAGGTACACACCACCATGCTGGGCAATGTGTATTCTTTATCAAAGTTAAAAACTTTTTTTAAAGTAAAGGAATGGAGAGAGATATACAATGCTAACATTAACAAAAGAAAGCTGAAGTAGTTATATTTTCAGACAGAGGAGACTTCAGAGCAAGAAAAATGGTCAGGGATAAAGAGGGGCATTACATAATGATAAATGGGTCAATTCTCCAAGAATACATAACAATTCTTAATGCATAAGAGCCTAACTACACAATATCAAAGTACATAAAACAAAAACTGATAGAACTTCAAGAAGAAATAGATGGATTCACTATTACAGTTAGAGAATTTAACATTCCTCTACCAGTAATGAACAGATCCAGCAGGCAGAAAATCATAAGGACATAGTTGAACTCAACAACACCATTGATAAACTGGATATAATTGACATCTATAGAATACTTTATCCAACAATACCAGAATATGCACTATTCTCAAGCTCACATGGAACATTCACTTAGACCAACATTCTGAACAATAAAATATACCTTAACAAATTTAAAGGAATAAAAATCATACAGTGTATACTCCCAATTAAATTGAACTAGAAATCAATAACAGAAATATTTATACATTAAACAACACACTTTTTTTCTTTTGGCCAGGGCCTCATTCTGTTACCCAGGCTGGAGTGTGGTGGTACAATCATGACTCACTGCAACCTCAACCTCCTGGGCTCAAGCAATCCTCCCATCTCACCCTTCTAAGTAGCTGGGACCACAGGTGTGTGCCACCACATGCAGCTAATTTTTTTTTTTAGAAAGGTAGTCTCCATATGTTCCCCAAGCTGGTCTTGAACTTCTGGGCTCAAGTCGTCCTCCCCCCTTGGCCTTCCAAAGTGCTGGGATTACAGGTGTGAGCCACTGTGCCCAGCAAACAACACATTTCTAAATAATACAAGGGTCAAAGAAGAAATGTCAAGAGAAATTTAAAAATATTTTGAACTAAATGAAAATACAACTTATCAAAATTTGTGTGATGCAGCAAAAGTAGTGTATAAAGAGAAATGTATAGCATTTGATGCATATATTAGAAAAAAAGAGATATGTAAAATCAATAATCTAAGCTTACATCTTAGGAAACTAGAAAAAGAAGAGAAAATTAAATCCACTGTAGGCAGAAGAAAAGAAATAATAAAAATTAGAGCAAAAATAAATGAAATTGAAAATAAGAAATCAACAGAGAAAAATCAATAAAACCTGGTTCTCTGAAATGGCCAATAAAATTGATAAACCTCTAACTAAGAAAAATAGAGATAAGACATAAATTACTAATAAAAACTAGTTCTCTGAAATGGTCAATAAATTAATAAACCGCTAAGAAAAATAGAGATAAGACATAAATTACTAATATCAGAAATGAAGGATGGGACATCACTATAGAGCCCATGGACATTAAAAGATAATAAAGGAATACTATGAAAAAAAATCTACGCCTACAAATGCTAACCTAGATGAAATAGATCAATAATTCCCTGAAAGACATAATCTGCCAAAACTCACATGAAAAGAAATAGACAATTTGAATAGGGCTATATCTATTAAAGAAATTGAAAGCTAAGCAGGGTGGCTCATGCCTGTAATCCCAGCACATTGGGAGGCTTAGATGGGAGGATTGTTTGAGCCCATGAGTTTGAGACCAGCTTGGGCAATATGGCAAAATCTTATCTTTACAAAAAAAATTTATTTTAATTAGCTGGGTATATTGGTATGCATCTGTGGTCCCAGCTACTCAGGAGGCTGAGGCAAGAGGGTCAGTTGAGCCTGAGAGGTGATGCTGCAGTCAGCCATCTTCATGCCACTGCACTTCAGGCAATAAGACAAGAAAAGGAAATAAAAGATATAAAGATTGGGAAGGAATAAATAGAAGCTTCTTTGTTAACAAATGGCATGGTTGTCTATGTAGAAAATCCAAAAGAATTGACCCAAAAAAACTCTTGAAACTAAGTGGTTAGAGAGAGAATGCAGCATACAAGGCTAAATTTTAAAAGTCAATTGTTTTCTTACATATCATCAATGCATAAGTAGAATTTGAAATTAAAAACACAATACCATTTACACTAGCAACACCCCAAAAGAAATACTTAGGTATAACTCTCATAAAGTAAGTATAAGATCTATATGAGAAAAACTACAAAACTGTGATGAGAGAAATCAAAGAACTAAATAAATTAAGATACATTCCATGTTCACGGATAGAAAGACTCAATATTGTCAAGATGTCAGTTCTTCCAAATTTGATCTTTAGGTTAAACGAATTCTAATCAAAATCCCAGCAAGTTATTTTGTGGATTTTGACAAACTGATTCTAAAGTTTACACGGAGAAGCAAAAGACCCAGAATAGCCAACACAATGTTGAAAGCAAAGAATAGAGTTGAAGAACTGACACTACCAAAGTCCAAGACTTATTATAAATCCACAGTAATCAGGACAGTGTGATATTGGCAAAAGAACAGATACATAGATCAATGGAATGGAGTGGAATATAGAGCCCAGAAATTGACCCACACAAGTATAGTCAACTGATCCTTGACAAAGAAACAAAGGCAATACAATGGAGAAAAGATTGTCTTCTTAACAAATGGTGTTGCAACAACTCGACATCCAAGTGCAAAAAAAAAAAGGAATCTAGACACAGACTTTACATTCTTCAAAAAAGTTAACTCAAAATGGATCATAGACCTAAATGTAAGATGCAAAACAATAAAATGCTTACAAGATAAACTGGAAAAATCTAGATGACCTTGAGTTTCATAATTTTTAGATACAATACCAAAGCCCCAATCTGTGAAAGAAATAACTGATAATCTGTACTTTATTAAAATTAAAATCTTCTGCTTTGCAAGACACTGTTGAGAGAATGAGAAGACAAGCCACAGACTGGGGAGAAAACATTTGCAAAAGATATGTCTGATAAAGAACTGTTATCCAAAATTTACAAAAACCTTTTAAAACACAACAATAATTTATAATAGCATCAAAAAGAATAAAATACTTAGGCATTAACTTATCCAAAGAGGTGAAAGACTCGTACAATAAAAACTATAAAACATTGCTGAAATTTTTTTTTTTTTTTTTGAGACGGAGTCTCGTTCTTTTGCCCAGGCTGGAGTGCCTCCCAGGTTCATGCCATTCTCCTGCCTCAGTCTCCCGAGTAGCTGGGACTACAGGTGCCCACCACTACGCCCAGCTAATTTTTTGTATTTTTAGTAGAGATGGGGTTTCACTGTGTTAGCCAGGATGGTCTCAATCTCCTGACCTCGCGATCCACCCGCCTCGGCCTCCCAAAGTGCTGGGATTACAGGCGTGAGCCACCACGCCCGGCCTGAAAAATATTTTTAAACATAAATAAATGGAAATGCATTCTATATTCTTGGGTTGGAAGACTCAATATTGTTAAGACGTCAATGCTGCCCAAAGTGATCTACAGATTCAATGTAATCAAAATTCCAGGCTGGACGTGGTGGCTCATGCCTGTAATCCCAGCACTTTAGGAGGCCAAGATGGGCGGATCACTTGAGGTCTGGAATTCAAGACCAGCCTGGCCAACATGGCAAAACCCTGTCTCTACTAAAAATACAAAAATTAGCCAGCCATGGTGGCACAAGCCTGTAATCCCAGCTACTCAGAAGACTGAGGCAGAAAAATCATTTGAACCCAGGAGGCAGAGGTTGCAGTGAGCTGAGATTGTGCCACTGCACTCCGGCCTAGGTGACAGAGCAAGACTCCATCTCAAAAAAAAAAAAAAAAAAAAAATTAGTGATTTGGTTTTTGTGGAAATAGAAAAACTCACCCTAAATGTATATGGAATATTAAGGGCCCCCAAATAGCCAAAACAATCTTGAAAAAAAAGAACAAAGTTAAAAAACTCACACTTCGTGATTTCAAAACTTACTACCAACCTACAATAATCAAAATCATGTGGTATTAACATAAAAACAGATATATATATAAATAAAATAGAATAGAGAACCCAGAAATAAACCCTCATGTATATGGTCAAATGATTTTTGACAAGGATATCAAGATCTTTCCATTGTGAAGGCAACAATCTTTTCAACAAATAGTTCTGGGAAACCTGGCTATCCACTTGCAAAAGAATGAAGTTTAACATTTACTTAACACCATTTAAAAAATTAACTCAAGATGAATCTAAGATCTAAACATAACATATAAAACTATAAAACTCTTAGAAAAAAACATAGGGCAAAACCTTCATGACATCAGATTTGACAGTGATTTCTTGGATATGACACCAAAGGCATAGGCAACAAAAGAAAAAATAGACAAATTAGACTTTATTGAAATGTTTTAATGTTATGCATCTAAACACATTATCAAAAAAGTAAGAAGGCAACCCACAAAGCAGGAGACAATATTTGCAAACCATATATCTGATAAAGGATTAATATCCAAAATATCTAGAGAACTCCTAAAACTTAACAACAAAAATCAAACATCCCAGTTCACAAATGGACAAAGGAGTTGAACAGACATTTCTCCAAAGAAAGTATAGAATGGCTAATAACCACATGGAAAGATGTTCAACATCATGAATCACTAAGGAAAGGCAAATCAAAACTACTACGAGATACCACCTCATACCCATTAGGATGGCTACTATTTAGAAAACCTGAAAATAATAAGCGTTAGTGAAATTGGAACCCTTGTGGACTATTGGTGGAAATGTAAATGTAAATGTATATGGTACAGCCACCATAGAAAATGGTATGGCTATTCCTCAAAAAATTAAAAATAGAATTACCATATGATCCAGCAATTCCACTCCTGGGTATATACCTAAAAGAACTAACATCACAAAAATACTAATATTCTATGATTCCACTTATATGAGATATCTAGAGTAGCCAAATTCATAGAGACAGAAAGTAGAACAGTGGTTGACAGAAATTGAGGAGTGCGGGGCAATAGGGAGTTATTGTTTAATGGATATAGAGTTTTCGTTTTGCAAGATGGAAAAGCTCTAGAATGGATGGTGCTGGTGGTCGCACAACAATATGAATATATTTAATACCACTGAACTATGCACTTAAAATGGTTCAGATGGCAAATTTTATCTTCTGTGTATTTTAACACAATTTTAAAATTGAGAAAAACTCAACAATAAGAAAATGAACAATTGGGCAAGGCATGGTGTTTCATGCCTGTAATTCCAGCTCTTTGGGAAGCTGAGGCGAAAGGATTGCTTGAGCCCAGGAGTTCAAAACCAGCTTGGGCAACATAGCAAGACCTCATCTCAAAAAGGAAAGGAAAGGAAAGAAAAGGAAAAGAAAGGAGAGGGGAGTGGAGGAGAGGGGAGGGGAGAGGAGGGCGAGGGGGAGGAAGAAAGGAAAGAAAGAGAGAGAGAAAGGAGGGAAGGAAGGAAGGAAGGAAGGAAGGAAGGAAGGAAGGAAGGAAGTAACGAAGGAAGGAAGGAACTCAATTTAAAAATTGGCAAAAGACCTGAAGATGCCTCACCAAAGAAGATATACAGATGGCAAATAAGCTTATGAAAAGATGCTCCATATCATATGTCACTAGAGAAGTGCAAATTAAAACAACAAAGAGATACCACTACACATCTATTGGAATGGCAAAAAAACAAGACACAACACCAAATGCTGGCGAGGATATGGAGCAACAGGAACATTCATTGCTGTTTGGAACACAAAACGACACAGCTATTTTGGAAGACAGTGTGGCAGTTTTTTACAAAACTAAACATACTCTTACCATACAATCCAGCAATCACACTCCTTGGTTACTTACTCAAATGAGTTTAAAACATATGTCTACACAAAAACCTACACACGAATGTTTAGAGCAGCTTTGTGCATAATTGTCAAAACTGGGAAGCAACCAAGATGTCTTTCAGTAGACGAATGGATAAATAAACTGTGGCACATCCTTACAAGGGAATATTATTCAGCAATAAAAATAAATGAACTATCAAGCCATGAAAAGACATGAAAGAATCTTAAATGTATCTTATTAACTGAATGAAGCCAATCTGAAATGGCTACATATTGTATGATTCCAACTATAGGACATTCTGGAAAAGACAGCACTATGAATACAGTAAAATGATCAGTGGTCACCAGGAGTTAGAGGGGAGGGAGGAAGGGAAGGATGAATAGGCATAGTACAGATTTTGGGGACAGTGAAATATTCTGCATGATGCTACAATAGTGGATATATGTAATTATACATTTGTTAGGACCCATAAATGGACAACATCAAGAGTGAACCCTACTATGGACTACAGGTGATGACAAAGTGTCAGTGTAGCTTCATCAAGTCTAACAAATGTACCACTCTGGGCTAATGTTCCTAGTGAGGGAGGATACCTGGGGTAAGAAGGGGCATATGTGGGAACTCCCTACTTTCCTCTCCATTTTTCTGTGACCCTAAAACTGCTGTAAAAAAAAATAAAGTTTGAAAATGGCAGATAAGAGGCAGGACTAACTTGTCGTTCCCACTTGGACAGACAAAGCAGCATATGGAGACTAACATCATGAACTTTTGCTCCAAGAACTACTGTAGGAATGTACCAGGAAAACTAAGAGAATCCACAGACCCTTTGAAGGAAGCAGCTTGCCACTGCAGGCTCCATGAGGCAGCCAATAAACTGTGAGTGCCAAAGCGTGAGAGGGTGAATGTCTGCCCCCAAACACATACCTTCACTGGGAAACCTGAAGGTCCAGATCATAAGAGAAGGATTTGACCTTACCTGGAGCTGAGACAAATACAGAGAGCCACACAAAATATAGGGGTAGAGAAAGCAGCAGCAAGAGCCCTGTGGGCCCTCAGTCCTCAGGGAGGCCATTTCTGTCTTTATCTTGCAGGAGTCCTTGGGGAGGGCTGCCAGTGGAATTGAGGAAAAACCAGAAGGAGAAGAAAACTTCCAGTTGAATTTTATAACAATTTCAACCGAACATGAAGTTTCCTGGACAGAATCTGGGGAAGGGGTCAAACGGGGAGTGCAAATACAAGCACAGAAGCTGTGGCAGGCAGGGAGGCATAAAACCTGAAAGCCCTGCTTGTATTCTCAGCAGGGAGGCTTGTAGCCTGGGACAAGTTCTCAGCCCTGCTTGCCTGCTGCCTGGAAATAAACTTGATGCTGTTGGGGGAGCATGCTGACAGTGAGACCAGCCTTTCCAGGTGCGTGGGAGCTGGATAACACCTGTCACTGTCGGCTTTCCCTCACTTCCCTGGCGACCTGTATGACACAGCAGAGGCAGCCATAATCTCCCTGGGAACATAACTCCATTGGCCTGAGAACCACACCCTTATCCCCTACACTAGTCACAGCAAGCCCCACCCAACAAGAGTCTGAGCTCAGATACAACTAACCCTGCCCCCACCTGATGGTCTTTCTCTACCTGCCCTGGTAGCAGAAGACAAAGGACATAATCTCTTGGCAGCTCTATGGCCCTGCCCATCACCTGAGAAACCCGAATACTTATCCAGGCAACCCTAGGGCAAACTTGTATCCTCTCTATAGTACCACAGCTGATGCTCTCTTGAAAGCACCACCTCCTGGCTAGAGGTCAACCAACACAAAACCAGCACACCAAACAAAAATGCAACCAAGGACCCTCACACAGTCCACTTCACTTCCCTGCTACCTCCACCAGAGCAGGTGCCGGTATCCACGGCTCAGAGACCTGAAGACACATCACAGGACTCTTTGCAGACACTCCCCAGTATCAGCCTGGAGCACAGCAGAGAAATAACAATCACCGCAGTTCAGATCTCAGAAAGCCCTACCCCTTCCCTAGGGGAAGGGGGAGAGTACCACATCAAGGGAGCACTCTGTGGGACAAAAGAACCTGAACAGCAGCCCCTAAGCCCCAGGTCTTCCCCATGACATAGTCTCCCCAAATGAGAAGAAACCATAAAACAATTCTGGTAGTATGACAAAACAAGGTTCCTTAACACCCCCAAAAGATCACACTAAGCTCACCAACAATGGATCACACTAAGCTCACCAACAATGGATCCAAAAGAAAAACAAATATTTAAATTGCCAGAAAAAGAATTCAGAAGGTCAATTATTAAGCTACTCAAGGAGGCAGCAGAGAAAGGTGAATACCAACTTAAAGAAATTTTTAAAAAGTTAAATCATACGGACAGAAAAATCTCCAGGGAAATAGATGACATAAATAAAAAACAGTCACAACTTCTGGAAATGAAGGACATACTTAGAGAAATGCAAAATACACTGGAAAGTCTCAAACAATAAATTCAAACAAATAGCAGAAAGAATTTCAGAGCTCAAAGATAAGGCTTTCAAATTAACCCAATCTGACAAACACAAAGGAAAAAGAATTTTAACAATGAACAAAGCCTCCAAGAAGTTTGGGAATATGTTAAATGACCAAACCTAAGAACAAGTGGTGTTCCCAAGGAAGAAGAGAAATCTAAAAGTTTGGAAGACATAGTTCAGGGAATAATCAAGGAAAACTTCCCTGGCCTTGCTAGAGATCTAGACATCCAAATACAAGAAGCTCAAAGAACACCAGGAAAATTCATCACAAAAAGATCATCATCTAGGCACATAGTCATCAGGTTATCTAAAGTCAAGACAAACAAAAGAATCTTAAGAGATGTGAGGCAAAAGCATCAGGTAACCTATAAAGGAAAACCTATCAGATTAACAGCAGATTTCTCAGCAGAAACCCTACAAGCTAGAAGGGATTGGGATCCTGTCTTTAGCCTCCTTAAACAAAATAATTATCAGCCAAGAATTTTGTATCCAGCAAAACTAGGCTTCATAAATGAAGGAAAGATACAGTCTTTTTCAGACAAACAAATGCTGAGAGAATTCGTCACTACCAAGCCAGCACTACAAGAACTGCTAAAAGGAACTCTAAATCTTGAAACAAATCCTTGAAATAAACCAAAATAGAAACGCTTTAAAGCATGAATTTCACAGAACCTATAAGAAAATAACACAATGAAAAAAAACACACAAGGTATTCAGGTAACAAACAGTACAATGAATAGACTAGAATAGTACCTCATATCTCAATACTACTTTTGAATATAAATGGCCTAAATGGTCCACTTAAAAGACACAGAATGGCAGAATGGATAAGAATTCACCAACCAAGTATCTGCTGTCTTCAAGAGACTCACCTAACACATAAGGCCTCATATAAACTTAAGCTGAAGGGGTGGAAAAAGATATTCCATGCAAATGGACACCAAAAGCAAGCAAGAGTAGCTATTTTTATATTACACAAAACAGACTTTAAAACAACAATGGTTAAAAAAGATAAAGAGTGACATTATATAATGATACAAGGACTAGTCCAAAAGGAAAATTTCACTATCCTAAATATATATGCACCTAACACTGGAGCTCCCAAATTTATAAAACAATTACTACTAGACCTAAGAAATGAGATAGACAGCAACATAATAATAGGGGGGGACTTCAACACTCCACTGACAGCACGACAGGTTATCAAGACAAAAAGTCAACAAAGAGGCCAGGCTCAGTGGCTCACACTTCTAATCCCAGCACTAGGGGAGGTGGAGGTAGGTGGATCACCTGAGGTCAGGAGTTCAAGACCAGCCTGACCAAACCCCATCTCCACTAAAAAAAAAATACAAAATTAGCTGGGCATGGTGGCACATGCCTGTAATCCCAGCTACTCAGGAGGCTGAGGCAGGAGAATCACTTGAATCCAGGAGGCAGAGGTTGCAGTGAGCCAAGATTATGCCATTGCACTCCAGCCTGAGCAACAAGAGTGAAACTCCGTCTCAAAAAAAAAAAGTCAACAGAGGAAAAAATGGACTTAAATTATACCCTAAAACAAATGTACTTAACAGTTATTTACAGAACATTCTACCCAACAACTGCAGAATATACATACTATTCACCAGCACATGAAACATTCTCCAAGATAGACCATATGATGGGCCACAAAACAAGTCTCAATAAATTTAAGAAAATCAAAATTATACCAAGAATTCTCTTAAACCACAGCAGAATAAAATTGGAAATCAACTCCAAAAGGAACCCTTAAAATCATGCAAATACATGAAAATTAAATGATCATTGGGTCAACAATGAAATCAGGATGGAAATTTAAAAATTCTTTGGACTGAACAATAATAGTGACACAACCTATCAAAACCTCTGAAATACAGCAAAAGCAGTGCTAAAAGGAAAGTTCATAGCATTGCATGCCTACATCAAAAAGTCTGAAAGAGCACAAATAGACAATCTAAGGTCACACCTCAAGGAACTAGAGAAACAAGAACAAACCAAACCCAAACCCAGCAGAAGAAAAGAAATAGCAAAGATCAGAGAAGAACCAAATGAAATTGAAATAAAATAAACAATACAAAAGACAAATAAAACAAAAAGTTGGTTATTTGAAAAGATAAATAAAATTGATAGACCATTAGCGAGAAAAGAAGAAAGAAGAATCAAATAAACTCAACTAGAAATTAAACAGGAGGCCAGGCACAGTGGCTCATGCCTGTAATCCCAGCACTTTGGGAGGCTGAGGCAGGCAGATCACAAGGTCAGGAGATCAAGACCATCCTGACTAACACAGTGAAACCCCATCTCTCTAAAAATACAAAATATTAGCCAGGTATGGTGGCAGGCACCTGTAGTCCCAGCTACTTGGGAGGCTGAGGCAGGAGAATGAGGTGAACCCAGGAGGTGGAACTTGCAGTGAGCTGAGATTGCACCACAGCACTCCAGCCTGGGTGACAGAGCAAGACTCTGCCTCAAAAAAAAAAAAAAAAAAAAAAAAAAAAAAAAAAAAAAAGCAATGAAACAGGAAATATTACAACCCATACCACAGAAATACAAAAGATCATTCAAGGCTACTATGAAAACCTTTGTACACAAAAACTAGAAAATCTAGACGAGATTGATAAATTCCTGGAGATATACAATCATCCTAGATTAAACCAGGAAAGAATCGAAACTGAACAGACTAATAATAAGCAGCAAGATTGAAGTGGTAATTTCAAAAATTGCCAACAAAAAAGTCCAGGATCAGATAGATTTGCAGATGAATTCTACCAATATTCAAAGAAGAATTGGGACCAATCTTATTGACACTATTCCAAACAACAGAGAAAGAGGGAATCCTCCCTAAATCATTCTGTGAAGCCAGTATCACCCTAATACGAAAACCAGGAAAGGACATAACAACAACAACAAAAAACTACAGACCAATATCCCTGATGAACACAGATGCAAAAATCCTCAATAAAATACTAGCTAACCAACATATCATATCAAACATATAAACAGCATATCAAAAAGATTATCCACCATGATCAAGTGGGTTTAATACCAGGAATGGAGGGATGGTTTAACATATGCAAGTCGATAAATGTAATACACCATATAAACAGAATTAAAAACAAAAATCACATGATCATCTCCATAGACACAGAAAAAGCTTTTGACAAAATCTAGCAAATCCTTTATGACTAAAATCCTCAGCAAAATGGACACAGAAGGGATGTACTTTAAGGTAATAAAAGCCATCTGTGACAAACCCACAGCCAACATTATACTGAATGGGGAAAAGTTAAAAGCATTCCCCCTGAGAACTGGAACAAGACAAGGATGCCCACTTTCACCACTTCTGTTCAACATAGTACTAGAAGTCCTAGCCAGAGCAATCAGAAAGAGAAAGAAATAAAGGGCAACCAAATCAGTAAAGAGGAAGTCAAACTGCTCCTGTTCATTGATGATATGATTACATATCTAGAAAACCCTAAAGATTCATTCAAAAAGCTCCTGGAATGGATAAATGAATTTAGTAAAGTGTCAGGATACAAAATTACTGTATGCAAATCAATAGCACTGTTATACACCAACAGCAATCAAGGTGAGAATCAAATCAAGGACTCAAAAAGATAAAATACTTAGGAATATACCTAACCAAGGAGGTGAAAGACATCTACAAAGAAAACTACAAAACACTACTGAAAGAAATTGTAGATGACACAAACAAATGGAAACACATCCCATGCTCATGCATGGGTAGAATCAATATTGTGAAAATGACCATACTGCCTACTGAATCTATAAATCCAATGCAATTCTTATCGAAATACCATCATTCTTCACAGAACCAGAAAAAATGATCCTAAAATTCATATGGAACCAAAAAAGAGCCCCCATACAAAGCAAGACTTGGCAAAAAGAACAAATCAGGAGGCATCACAATACCCAACTTCAAACTATATTGTGAGGCCATAGTCACCAAAACAGCACGGTACTGGTATAAAAATAGGCACATAGACCAGCGGAACATCATAGAGAACCCAGGAATAAAGCCAAATACTTACAACCAACTGATCTTTGACAAAGCAAACAAAAACATAAAGTGGGTAAAGGACACCCTATTCAACAAACGGTGCTGGGATAATTGGCAAGACCCATTTAGAAGAATAAAACTGGATCTCATCTCTCACCTTTACAAAATCATCAAGATGGAGCAAAGACTTAAATCTAAGACATGAAACCATAAAAATTCTAGAAGATAACATCGAAAAAACCGTTCTAGACATTGACTTAGGCAAAGATTTCATGACCAAGAACCCAAAAGCAAATGCAACAAAAAGAAAGGTAAATAGATGGAACTTAATTAAACAAAAAACTTCACACAGCAAAAGAAATAATCAGCAGGGTAAACAGACAACCCACAGAGCGGGAGAAAAATCTTCACAATCTATACATCTGACAAAGGGCTAAATTTTTACATCTGACAAAGGACAGATGTAGATTCAGAATCTACAAGGAACTCAAACAAATCAGCAAGAAAAAAAAAGAACCCCATCAAAAAGTGGGCTAAGGATATGAATAGACAATCCTCAAAAGAAGATATACAAATGGCCAACAAACATGAAAAAAAATGTTCAATATCACTAATGATCAGGGAAATGCAAATCAAAACCACAATGAAATACTACTTTACTCCTGCAATAATGGCCATAATCAAAAAATAAAAAAATAATAGATGTTGGCATGGATGTGGTAAAAAGGGAACACAAGGGTGGGAATGTAAACTAGTATAACCACTGTGGAAAACAGTGTGAAGATTTCTTAAAGAACTAAAAGTAGATCTACCATTTGATCCAGCAATCCCACCCAAAAGAAAAGAAGTCATTATACAAAAAAGATACTTGCACACGCATGTTTGTAGCAGCACAATTCGCAATTGCAAAAATATGGAACCAGCGCAAATGTCCATCAATCAATGTGTGGATAAAGAAAATGGTGTGTGTGTGTGTGTGTGTGTGTGTACACACAACATGGAATACTACTCAGCCATGAGAAGGAATGAAATAATGGCATTTGCAGCAACCTGGATGGAATTGGAGACCATTATTCTAAGTGAAGTAACTCATGAATGGAAAACCAAGCATCGTATGTTCTCACTCATAAGTGAGAGCTAAGCTGTGAAGACTCAAAGGCATAAGAATGATACAATGGACTTTGGGTTCTTGTGGGGAAGGGTGGGAGGAGGGTGAGGGATAAACATAAATGACTACACACTGGGTACAGTGTACACTGCTCAGGTGATGAGTGCACCAAAATCTCAGATCAAAATCTCAGAAATCACCACTAAGGAACTTATTCATGTAACCAAATACCACTTGTCCCCGAAAAACCTACTGAATTTTTTTTTTTTTTTTTTGAGACTGAGTCTCGCTCTGTCGCCCAGGCTAATAGTAAAATTTTTAAATAAAGTCTATTTTAAAAAGAAATTTTCAAATGATTTAAATGATGAGAGAGAAACTAACAAATATTGAAGACAGTCAAAGAAGATTCAAAATATGGGTAATAGGAGTCTCCAAAGAAGAAAACTAAAACAAGAGAACAAAACAAATGCCAAAATACTGTAATTTAAGAAAACTTCAAATTAAAAATAAAAGCTCTGAAACTATATTTTAGAAGAACACACCATGTTGGATTGCAAAAATATAGTTAGATAAAATGAACAAGATCTAGCTGTTAATAGTACAACAGGGTGACTATAGCCAATAATAATTTATTGTGTATTTAAAAATAACTAAAAGAGTGGAATTGAAATGTTCCTAACACAAAGAAACAATAAATGCTAAGGTAATGGATACCCCAACTACCCTGATGTGATTACTACACAATGTATGCCTCTATCAGAACATCACGTGTGCCCCATGAACATATACACCTATTATGCACCATAATATTAAAAAAAATTTTTTTGAGATGGAGTTTCACTCTTGTTGCCCAGGCTGGAGTATAATGGCACAATCTCGGCTCACCGCAATCTCCACCTCCCAGGTTCAAGCAATTCTCCTGCCTCAGCCTCCCGAATAGCTAGGATTACAGGCATGCACCACTACGCCTGGCTAATTTTGTATTTTTAGTAGAGATGGGGTTTCTCCATGTTGGTCAGGCTGGTCTCGAACTCCCAACCTCAAGTGATCTGCCTGCCTCAGCCTCCCAAAGTGCTGGGATTACAGGCATGAGCCACTGCGTCTGACCTTAAAAATTAAAAAAAAAAAAAAAATTAACACACCATGTAGGCCAGGCATGGTGGCTGACACTTGCAATCCCAGCACTTTGGGAGGCTGAGATGGGAGGATCACTTGAGTCCAGGAGTTGAAGACCAGCCTGGGCAACATGGTGAAACCCCGTTTCTACAAAAAATACAAAAATTAGCCACACATAGTGGTGCATGCCTGTGGTCCCAGCTACTCAGGAGGCTGAGGAGGAAGGATTGCTTGAGCCTGGATGCAGAGGTTGCAGAGAGCCAAGACCATGCCACCATACTTCAGCCTGGGTGACAGAGCAAGACCCTGTCTCAAAAACAACAACAAAAATGCCCAAAAAACAAAACAAAACAAAACACCATGTACCTGAGAATATTGACCCAGAATGACCAATATCACAAAATATTCAAATAAAATTAGTAGACTTTAAAGAAAAGAAGAAAAATCCTTTGACATCTAATCAAACAGTGAATAAGTTATGAGAAAGAAAATTAGGTTATCCTGAAGCATTTCTATACCAGTGTTTCTCCAGAAGCAAATGGAGCACATATTTAAGATACTCAGAGAAAGAAAATGCAAGCCAAGGATTGTATATGCAGCAAAACTGACATTCAAGTGCAAAGGGCATAAACTGTTATCAACATATGCCAAAAAAAGTAGGGAATATTGGTCCCATGAACTCTTTTTGAGAAATATACTACAGAGCTTCAGCCATGCAAAATGACTAAAGAAACATTTAACATAATGACTGGTGACGAGTAATAAACATGCAGTTACAGTATTAGTTATATAACTAATACTAAATGAGAGCTAAAACGGGAAGATTATAGTATACAATGGCTGTTCAAACAATGTAGATAATTATTCTTAAATAGGGGTAGAATGAGGATACAATATGCAACAATGTTTTGTTTGTTTGTTTTGTTTTTTGGGGTTTTTTTTATTGTTTTGTTTTGTTTTTTGAGACGGAGTCTCACTCTGTCGCCCAGGCTGGAGTGCAATGGAGTGGTCTCAGCTCACTGCAACCTCCGCCTCCTGGGTTCAAACGATTCTCCTGCCTCAGCCTCCTGAGTAGCTGGGACTACAGGCGTGCGCCACCATGCCCAGCTAATTTTTTTGTACTTTTAGTAGAGACAGGGTTTCACTATGTTGGACAGGCTGGTCTCTAACTCCTGACCTCATGATCTGCCCACCTTGGCCTCCCAAAGTGCTGGGATTACAGGCGTGAGCCACCGTGCCTGGCTGCAAAAATGTATTTTAACTGCTCTCAGTAATAACATTGGTGGCAGTGGTATTACTATTATTCTGAGGGTAATTCGTGTAAACATGGGGTGAAGTAAATGATTATGGCATATTCTAACTTTATCATGTTTTGTGTCCTTGAGAAACAAGATTCTTGGTGTAAAAGAAAGGAGGTACAAATGTGATACAGAAGAGGTTGAATTTTATAACTCTGTGGTTATGAATTAGATGTATCAATCTGAACTCAGAAGATACAGTCACGCACTACATAACAATGTTTTGGTCAACAATAGACCACGTGTATAACGATTGTCCCAGGAGATTATAATGGAGCTTTCATATCATATTTCTACTGTACTTTTTCTATGTTTGGATACACAGAAACTTACCACTCTGGTACAACTGCCTACAGTACTGAGTATAGTATCATGCTGTATAGGTTTATAGCTCAGGAGTATTAAGACATACCACACGACCTAGACATGTGTCCATTTCACATAGCCTAGGTATGTGATATGTCCAAACCTAGGCTATACCATCTAGGTTTGTGTAAGTACACTCTGTGATATTCACACAGTGATAAAATAGCCTAACAACTTATTTCTCAGAATGTATCCCCATTGTTTAAGAGATGAGTAATTGTATTTTATCTCTTTTTTGGTTTGGATTTTGTTTGTTTGTTTGTTTGTTTGTTTGTTTTTTGAGATGGAGTCTCGCTCTGTCCCCCAGGCTGGAATACAGTGGCGCGATCTTGGCTCACTGAAACCTCCGCCTCCCAGGACCCAGCGATTCTCCCACCTCAGCCTCCTGAGTAGCTGGGATTACAAGTGTGCACTACCATGCCCGGCTAACTTTTTGTATTTTTAGTACAGACAGGGTTTCACTACGTTGCCCAGGCTGGTCTGGAACTCCTGAGCTCAGGCAATCCACCCACCTTGGCCTCCCAAATGTATCTTATCTTTTAAAAGGAAAAAAATGTACACATACATATAATATCTTAGCTCTGTTCACTAAAGGAGCCTGAAGATGATGACCAACCTAATAGCATTGATTATCCCTAGCACCCAGATTGGTTGAAATACTATTTTCCACTAAATAAAACTAAGACTTCTTGGGGAAATTGTTGATTCCTGATTTGGGGCAGAAAATGTGGAAGATGGGCCTGGGGCATTTTCTTACACTGGAAAAGAGGGAGTTACCAAGCTACTAAGGTGTAAAAAGGACTCAGTGCCAACTTGAAGGGGCTCCCATCAGCCAGAGATAGGAAAATTTGAGCTTCTAAAGGATAATAATTGCAATTGATTAAAACCCATCAATCAGTGAGTTAATAATATTTAAAATGATTTTTTAAAAACTAATGGGTAACCTTGAGAGAATGATATGAAACCAATTCATTATCTTAAATGAAGCATTTATTCTGCCTTCCTGTATAAACCATACCATGGGTAATCAAATACTAATGAGGATATGTGTCTCTTTATAAAGGTACTCTGTCTAATAAATGAAAAAATTAAAGAATTCAAATACCACCATTTTTCCATCCCCAATGAATTAATAAATGTAAGTATGTAGAATTAATGGCTGCTAGTATTACAAAAAGAGAGATAATCAGAAATTATGTGCCTCCTGATGAAAGAGCACAGCAGCCCTGTAGTCCCGTCAAAGGTATTGAACCCCAGTCTTACCAAACCTCTGGATTCAGCTGCTCATTTGCAAGAAATACAAAAGACTACAACAATGTGTTGAATTGCACTGCAAACGTGCATCAGCAAATTCCAGACAGTGGGAAACTATAGGTCAAATGGTACAGGTCTTCAATAGATAAAATGAAAGAAAAAGAAAGGGATGGAGAAGGATTCTGTATGTTAGAGATTTAAAAGATATATAATAATTTTTAGTAGGTGAGACTAAACTACAGTGTCTAGAAATGTACACTGAGGTGATAAAACTACAAAGTAACATAAGGAAGTGATCACTGTAAAAAGTCAGGATAAGGACTTCTGCTTCTGATTAGGATGCAATACAGGGACCAGATTACTTTCCTGCTCAAAAGAACTAAAATACTAGACCAAATACATGGAAAGAAACAAATCTCTGTTTTCACACATTGGATATCTGGCTTCAAATAATAGTGATCCCTGAGAGAGGGGTAAAATGGCCCCAGCTTACTCCCTGGAGAGAATATTCAGGCCAGAACACAGAGAAGGGGGACCCAACAGTCTCCCTGAGTTGAGAAGGCAAAACTGGGAGTTCATGGAAGTCATGTGGCTAGGGTCCACTGAGCAAAGTACTGGTGAGGAGAGAGGTGCCCAGAGAGAGCTCCAGAGATGTGCATGTGGCACCCCTTGTATATTCATCAGCACATGTGTGTGAGGCAACTACCCAAAGCTTGGAAAAGAACCACTCAAAACAAGTAAGATAAACATTTCTGGAGCTTGCATAGAACCAGAAAAAGTCCATAGTCTCATCTATCAGAGTGGACAACCTCAAAATTCATGAGGCATTGAGTAGTGAGGCAAAATCAGCCCTAGAACAAAAGCTGCTCTGATCCCACCTAACAAAACTGAAAAACAAGCACCAAAATAATTAAACTGTTTCCATACTGAGTAGATAGAGAAATGACACAAAAAATGATAGAATTAGTAGATAAGAACATAAAACTGTTATAATTATAGTCCATATATTCAATGATGCAGAAGGAAGATTGAGCATATAGAGATATGAAAGATAGATTTTTTTATAAAGATCCAAATGAATTTCTAGAGATGAAAACTACAACATAAGAGATTTTTAAAACACATTGGGCCAAATGAACAGCATATTAGACACTGTAAAAGCGTAATGAACTTGAGGATATAGCAATTGAAATTATGCAAAATGAAACACACAGGAAAAAAAGACAAATAAATAAAGCATCACTGAGCAGTGGGATAACTTCCAGCAGCCTAAAAATGGAGTCCCTGAAGGACAGAAAACAGGAGGAAGTAGGGCCAAAAAAAAATTTTCTTTAAGAAATAAGGGCTGAAAATTTTTCAAGTTTGGTTAAAATTACTGAACCCACAGATCCAAGAAGCTCAATGAACCCAAAGCACAAGAACCTCTACCAAGGCATATCATAGCCACATTGCTTAACACTGGTGAAAAAGATGAAGTCTTATAAACAGAAGAGGAACAAAGATAAGAATAGAGCTGACTTCTTGATAATAAATATATCTTGAAAATAATACATTCCAGAATACAATGAAACAACAATTTTTAAGTACTAGAGAAGGAAAAAAAGCTGTCATCCAATAGTTTTATACCCAGCAAAAATATCTTAAAAAACAGAAGTGAAATAAAGACTTTTTCAGGCATAGAAAACTGAAAGAATTTACTAGCTGTAGACCTGCACTTCAGGAAATGTTAAAGTCCTTCTGGAACAAAGACAATTATAACAGACAGAAATCTGGTCAATACAAAGAAATGAAGAGAACCAGAAACAGTTAATATGTGGGTAAATATAAAAGTGGTTTTTAAAAAATCTCTTTAAGAGATCATTGACAGTTTAAAGAAAAAATAACAACAATGTATGATGGGGCCTATAACATATATGTAGAAGTTATAAATGATAAAACATTAACCTATGATAAAAGCCAAGGCAGTGACTACTCATGTGGGAAACCAGGTGGTTTGAGCTGGTGATAGGGCAGATTCAGGAATTCCTGGAATGGCTGACAAGGTTCTATTTCTTTATGTGGGTATTGGTTACAAATGTGTTCACCTTGTGATAACTCATGTTAAGCCATACATTTGTGTGTTTTATAACACAAAATCTTTAAGAGCAATTGAAAGTGAATAATTTCATTTTTGTGAACGATATAGATGTGTAGAAGAAAATACAGAAAGGATATGAAATAAGATTAATAGTAGTTATTACATGGGTATTGAGATTAAGGATGAGGACTACTTTTCTATTTTTTCCAAAATGCCTATATAAATATTATTTACTTTTGTAATGAGGAAAAATAAGTAAAAACAAATATTCTCAATGGAAATACTTTCATTGTATATGTTTCCTTGGGAACAAAATTTATACCTTTGTGCTTACTTCACTACCTTGGCTTCTTTGCTTTCATTTTTACATCAGTCCTGTCCATCCCTATCTGCATTGCTCTGTGGTATGTACTAGCAACCAGAATTAAGGAACCGGCAGGCATTTTTAAAATTTTGTGTACAGTCTTGGCACAGTAGCTCATGCCTCTAATTCCAGCACTTTAGGAAGCCAAGGTGGGAGGATCACTTGAAGCCAGAATTTTGAGACCAGCCTGGACAACAAAGTGAGACCCTACCTCTACAAAAACTAAAATTATTGGCTGGGCACAGTGGCTCACGTCTGTAATCCTAGCACTCTGGGAGGTGTATCACTTGAAGTCAGGAGTTTGACACCAGCCTGGCCAGCATGGTAAAACCCCATCTCCACTAAAAAAAAACAACAACAACAACAAATTAGCTGGGTGTGGTGGCGTGCGTCTGTAATCCCAGCTACTCGGGAGGCTGAGGCAGGAGAATTGCTTGAACCCAGAAGACGGAGATTGCAGTGAGCCGAGACTGTGTCACTGAACTCCAACCTGGGTGACAGAGCGAGACTCCATCTCAAAAAATAAAAATAAAAATATAAAAATATTAGCCAGATGCAGTAATGCATGCCTGTAATCTCAGCTACTCAGGAGGCTGAGGCAGGAACATCACTTGATCCCAGGAGCTCAAGGTTGCAGTGAGCTATGATTGCACCACTGCACTCCAGCCTGGGAAACAGAGCAAGATCTTATCTCTAAAAAAAATTAAAAAATTAAAAAATTAAACTTTTATGTACAGAATCAAAATAAAAACAGCTACAATTACACTTTTAAAGAACTTCTTGTTCTAGCTGATAATAATGTTTGGCTGAGAGAAGGGAGGTGAAGAACAGTTATCTCAAAGCCAGTTTGCAATCTGCTACCCTGGAGATTTCTTTGGGAGACTTTGCATGGTTCAGAGGATCTTGTGATTGTTTTGTAAGCAAGGAGGTGCTGCATTTACAAATGCTGTAGAAACAGCTCTGTGTTTTTAATACTCTAAACAGAAATATAGAGTGCCTCTAAATTTCATCTGACAGAAACCTTATGCCTATATTAGCTGTATCCAAAAATAAGAACAAGCCTAAATGAAGACTGCCACAAACCTTTAGCATCAGCAAAAGGCTGTATCTCAAGGGAGAGAATATCAGCACAAGGAAAATACCAGGTTTAACTATAAATCAGAGGACCTGATAAAGACATATCCTACTGCACAGTTAATTGCTCAGAGAGCAAGCAGGAAAGTGAAAAATATACCATTAATGTCCATTGTTTGTGAATGGCTAGGGTTGAGTCAAGTAAGGCTAGCCATATAGAATATCAGCCCTATTATAGTTCCCAAGAGAACACCACACACATTCTAAAGATTAGCAAAGGGACTACAGCACACTAAAAAGGTGGGGGGGGGGTGAGAATGCCCCGTTTGATTATTGATTTTCTTTTAATTTACAAATGTGAAAAGGAGTATAGTATGGTACATGGGATGTCATGTATTGTAAGTATATATAACGCAGGGTCTGTTTCATGGTAACAGAATTCAAAAATTAGGATTTTATCTAACCTTTGAGCAATATAAGAAAATTTTAGGCCTGGTGCAGTGGCTCACACCTGTAATCCCAGCACTTTGGGAGGCTCAGGCAGGAGGATCTCTTGAAGCCAGGAGTTTGAGACTAGCCTGGGCAACAAAGCAAGACCCCATCTCTACAGATGAAGAAAGAAATGATAAATTAAGAAAATAAAATTGAAACTAGTTCCACAAGAGGCATTGGGGGCTATTAATTTAATTGAATCATGCATAGATACAACCATTTTAAGGGTGTATCGGTGTGAGCTAAAGGTTATCTGGACACTCATTCTGTTTGGAAAATAGAAACATGTACACGTGAGAGTTACTCTAAGGGTTTATTCTAAAAAGAAAAAATCTGATGGGTGAACATTTGCTTCCTTGGGTTATGTGCCATAATGTCCCCAACATAATTTTCCTGAAAAATGACTATATGGGTTACCAAAACAAACATATACATCACTGCAACACTTTGTAGTAACATATGCAGTGCTTTAAGCCAACTCAAAGATGTATAACGTAGAACTGGAATCATTTCCTAGACAGAGAACCACTAGCAATAACCCTTAATAGCCCAGGGTCTCCAGGGGCACATTTAAAGCAGGATTCCTAGAGGCTGCATTTCGGCAGCCACTGTATAATGAAATAAACACTTTGGAGCAGAGCAGGAAGTCCTGCTGTTCAGCACTAGCTGGTTTCAAGCCAATGGTTCCTAATCTCAATGAGCAGCAGCTGTCATAGTCATTCTGCAGGGATATCTTTTTGAAAGTTCTTAAAGATCTTAATTGTGACCTTCCCCTCTGGCTCTAAGTAAGGTTCTTATTGCTCACCTGTCATATAATTAGGAGCACTCAATTTCATGATCAGCAACACAAAATGAAGTGGCGAATACTCTTATCAAATAAGCCAGAAGAAAGGGACAATCAGAGAGACAGGCAGCATGATGTACTAGAAAGAGAAGTGGGCCTCCTGACAAAACCTGATGCAAGGGACAGGCTGCTGCGACCTTGCATAGATAACTCATCAGTAAATCTACTTAACATGCCTCTTTGAAGAGTATTGTCTTAGTCCTTTTGAGCGGCTATAACAAAATGCACTCGTCCCTTGATATCCATGGGGGACTGGATCCAGAACCTCATGTGGATACAAAAACTCGATGATGCTCAAGTCCCTGTTAAAAAATGGTGTAGTATTTGCATATAATCTAGGTACATCCTTTCATATAACTAAAATCATCTGTAGATTACTTATAAAACTTAATACAATTTAAATGCTAGGTAAATGATCATCATACTGTGTTGTTTAAGGAATAATGACAAGAGAAAATTCTGTACATTTTTAGTACAGACGCAATAATTTTTCCAAATATTTTTGATCCATGGTTACTTGAATCCACAGATGCAGAATCCACAGATATGGGGGGATGACTGTACCTTAGACTAGGTAATTTATAAACAATAGAAATTTATTGTTCACTGTTCTGGAGGCTGAGACGCCTAAGATCAAGGTGCCAGCAACTTCAGCATCTGGTGAGGGCTTGCTCATCAGAGATGGCACCTTCTTGCTACATTCTCACATGGCAGAAGAGAAGACAAGCTTCCTCTAGCCTCTCAAAAGGACACTAATCGCATTCATGAGGTCTCTGTCCTCATGATCTAATCACCTCCTAAAGACCCCACCTCTTTTAGTACTATTACATTGGAGGTTAGGTTTCAACATATGAATTCTGGGGGATACAAACATTCAGACCACAGCAAGTATCTTTTTATGAAAATAAGCATGTGTAAATAAGGCAATCGGGCTGTGTTAACTTCTCAACATAAAGCACACTTGCAAAAATTCTTAGTTGAATCACTTTGGAGTCTATTCAAGATAATTTCTCATATTAAGGCCTCAGCCTGCCATTCCAAAGATACTTTCCTGTGAACCTGCTCTCAGGCAGGTTGAATGAACTGCTAGGCTGGCACACCAGCCACACCCCCACCTGGCCAACTTCCAGTCTCTGCCTCTAATCCTGCCTTCTCCCATCTCCACCTACTGAAATCCCATGCAGCCTTCCACATTCAGCTCGAATGCCATCTTCTTTATGAAATTTTCTATCAAAGGGGCTGGGAGACAGAAAAGGGAGAGGGATGAGAGCCAGAGAGACATTTGCTGCCACTTGATGGCTTTAGCTTTGCAAAGGCAGCAAGAAACACAGGGGCTTGAGTCTGAAAACCAACATTGTTGAGATTTCCCAACAGTGGCACAGGCAATAAAAAAGCAGTGGAAGCTCAGCCAGTGAGGTGTTAAAACGCAGGCAGGGTGACCATCTGTCCAGGCTAACACAGACAGAATTTTCACACTGGGTGGGGGTTACAAGGGATGACCCTACATCCCTTCCATGATTCTAAGTTTTGTCATGGCCGTGGGTTCCAAACAGTAAGTTTCAAGTTAGAGGCAAATCTTGCTGAAGGTTCAGTTTATGATTCTCTAATCTTACCTACCCATTTTCTTGATAAATTTTTTATTTAAAAAGAAATACAGGCTGCAGCTAGCTACTTGGGAGGCTGAGGTGGGAGGATTGCTTGAGCCCAGGAGTTCAAGGCTGCAGTGAGCCATGATTGCACCACTATACTCCATCATGGGGCAACAGAACAAGACTCTGTCTCTTTTTTTTTTTTTTTATACTTTAGGGTTTTAGGGTACATGTGCACAATGTGCAGGTTTGTTACATATGTATCCATGTGCCATGTTGATTTCCTGCACCCATCAACTCGTCATTTAGCATTAGGTGTATCTCCTAATGCTGTCCCTCCCCACTCCCCCCACCCCACAACAGTCCCCGGAGCGTGATGTTCCCCTTCCTGTGTCCATGAGTTCTCATTGTTCAATTCCCACCTATGAGTGAGAACATGCGGTGTTTGGTTTTTTGTCCTTGTGAAAGTTTACTGAGAATGATGTTTTCCAGTTTCATCCATGTCCCTACAAAGGACACGAACTCATCATTTTTTATGGCTGCATAGTATTCCATGGTGTATATGTGCCACATTTTCTTAATCCAGTCTATCGTTGTTGGACATTTGGGTTGGTTCCAACTCTTTGCTATTGTGAATAGTGCCGCAATAAACATACATGTGCATGTGTCTTTATAGCAGCATGATTTATAGTCCTTTGGGTATATACCCAGTAATGGGATGGCTGGGTCAAATGGTATTTCTAGTTCGAGATCCCTGAGGAATCGCCACACTGACTTCCACAATGGTTGAACTAGTTTACAGTCCCACCAACAGTGTAAAAGTGTTCCTATTTCTCCACATCCTCTCCAGCACCTGTTGTTTCCTGATTTTTTAATGATGGCCATTCTAACTGGTGTGAGATGGTATCTCACTGTGGTTTTGATTTGCATTTCTCTGATGGCCAGTGATGAGGAGCATTTCTTCATGTGTTTTTTGGCTGCATAAATGTCTTCCTTTGAGAAGTGTCTGTTCATGTCCTCTGCCCACTTTTTGATGGGGTTGTTTGTTTTTTTCTTGTAAATTTGTTTGAGTTCATTGTAGATTCTGGATATTAGCCCTTTGTCAGATGAGTAGGTTGCAAAAATTTTCTCCCATTCTGTAGGTTGCCTGTTCACTCTGATGATAGTTTCTTTTGCTGTGCAGAAGCTCTTTAGTTTAATGAGATCCCATTTGTCGATTTTGGCTTTTGTTGCCATTGCTTTTGGTGTTTTAGACATGAAGTCCTTGCCCACGCCTATGTCCTGAATGGTATTGCCTAGGTTTTCTTGTAGGATTTTAATGGTTTTAGGTCTAACATATAAGTCTTTAATCCATCTTGAATTAATTTTTGTATAAGGTGTAAGGAAGGGATCCAGTTGCAGCTTTCTACATATGGCTAGCCAGTTTTCCCAGCACCATTTATTAAGTAGGGAATCCTTTCCCCATTTCTTGTTTTTGTCAGGTTTGTCAAAGATCAGATAGTTGTAGCTATGCGGCATCATTTCTGAGGGCTCTGTTCTGTTCCATTGATCTATGTCTCTGTTGTGGTACCAGTACCATGCTGTTTTGGTTACTGTAGCCTTGTAGTATAGTTTAAAGTCAGGTAGCGTGATGCCTCCAGCTTTGTTCTTTTGGCTTAGGATTGACTTGGCGATGCGGGCTCTTTTTTGGTTCCATATGAACTTTAAAGTAGTTTTTTCCAATTCTGTGAAGAAAGTCATTGGTAGCTTGATGGGGATGGCATTGAATCTATAAATTACCTTGGGCAGTATGACCATTTTCACGATATTGATTCTTCCAAGCCATGAGCATGGAATGTTCTTCCATTTGTTTGTATCCTCTTTTATTTCATTGAGCAGTGGTTTGTAGTTCTCCTTGAAGAGGTCCTTCACATCCCTTGTAAGTTGGATTCCTAGGTATTTTATTCTCTTTGAAGCAATTGTGAATGGGAGTTCACTCATGATTTGGCTCTCTGTTTGTCTGTTATTGGTGTACAAGAATGCTTGTGATTTTTGTACATTAATTTTGTATCCTGAGACTTTGCTGAAGTTGCTAATCAGCTTAAGGAGATTTTGGGCTGAGACAATGGGGTTTTCTAGATATACAATCATGTCATCTGCAAACAGGGACAATTTGACTTCCTCTTTTCCTAATTGAATACCCTTTATTTCCTTCTCCTGCCTGATTGCTCTGGCCAGAACTTCCAGCACTATGTTGAATAGGAGTGGTGAGAGAGGGCATCCCTGTCTTGTGCCAGTTTTCAGAGGGAATGCTTCCAGTTTTTGCCCATTCAGTATGATATTGGCTGTGGGTTTGTTGTAGATAGCTCTTATTATTTTGAGATACGTCCCATCAATACCTAATTTATTGAGAGTTTTTAGCATGAAGGGTTGTTGAATTTTGTCAAAGGCCTTTTCTGCATCTATTGAGATAATCATGTGGTTTTTGTCTTTGGTTCTGTTTATATGCTGGATTACATTTATTGATTTGCGTATGTTGAACCAGCCTTGCATCCCAGGGATGAAGCCCACTTGATCATGATGGATAAGCTTTTTGATGTGCTGCTGGATTCGGTTTGCCAGTATTTTATTGAGGATTTTTGCATCAATGTTCATCAAGGATATTGGTCTGAAATTCTCTTTTTTGGTTATGTCTCTGCCAGGTTTTGGTATCAGGACGATGCTGGCTTCGTAAAATGTGTTAGGGAGGATTCCCTCTTTTTCTATCGATTGGAATAGTTTCAGAAGGAATGGTACCATTTCCTCCTTGTACCTCTGGTAGAATTCAGCTGTGAATCCATCAGGTCCTGGACTCTTTTTGGTTGGTAAGCTATTGATTGTTGCCACAATTTCAGAACCTGTTATTGGTCTATTCAGAGATTCAACTTCTTCCTGGTTTAGTCTTGGGAGGGTGTATTTGTCGAGGAATTTATCCATTTCTTCTAGATTTTCTAGTTTATTTGCATAGAGGTGTTTGTAGTATTCTCTGATGGTAGATTGTATTTCTGTGGGATCGGTGGTGATATCCCCTTTTTCGTTTTTTATTGCATCTATTTGATTCTTCTCTCTTTTCTTCTTTATTAGTCTTGCTAGCGGTCCATCAATTTTGTTGATCTTTTCAAAAAACCAGCTCCTGGATTCATTAATTTTTTGAAGGGTTTTTTGTGTCTCTATTTCCTTCAGTTCTGCTCTGATTTTAGTTATTTCTAGCCTTCTGCTAGCTTTTGAATGTGTTTGCTCTTGCTTTTCTAGTTCTTTTAATTGTGATGTTAGGGTGTCAATTTTGGATCTTTCCTGCTTTCTCTTGTGGGCATTTAGTGCTATAAATTTCCCTCTACACACTGCTTTGAACGTGTCCCAGAGATTCTGGTATGTTGTGTCTTTGTTCTCGTTGGTTTCAAAGAACATCTTTATTTCTGCCTTCATTTCATTATGTACCCAATAGTCATTCAGGAGCAGGTTGTTCAGTTTCCATGTAGTTGAGCGGTTTTGACTGAGTTTCTTAATCCTGAGTTCTAGTTTGATTGCACTGTGGTCTGAGAGACAGTTTGTTATAATCTCTGTTCTTTTACATTTGCTGAGAAGAGCTTTACTTCCAACTATGTGGTCAATTTTGGAATAGGTGTGGTGTGGTGCTGAAAAAAATGTATATTCTGTTGATTTGGGGTGGAGAGTTCTGTAGATGTCTATTAGGTCCACTTTATGTAGAGCTGAGTTCAATTCTTGGATATCCTTGTTAACTTTCTGCCTCGTTGATCTGTCTAATGCTGACAGTGGGGTGTTAAAATCTCCCATTATTATTGTGTGGGAGTTTAAGTCCCTTTGTAGGTCACTGAGGACTTGCTTTATGAATCTGGGTGCTCCTGTGTTGGGTGCATATATATTTAGGATAGTTAGCTCTTCTTGTTGAATTGATCCCTTTACCATTATGTAATGGCCTTCTTTGTCTCTTTTGATCTTTGTTGGTTTAAAGTCTATTTTATCAGAGACTAGGATTGCAACCCCTGCCTTTTTTTGTTTTCCAGTTGCTTGATAGATCTTCCTCCATCCCTTTATTTTGAGTCTATGTGTGTCTCTGCACGTGAGATGGGTTTCCTGAATACAGCACACTGATGGGTCCTGACTCCTTATCCAGTTTGCCAGTCTGTGTCTTTTGATTGGAGCATTTAGCCCATTTACATTTAACGTGAATATTGTTATGTGTGAATCTGATCCTTTCATTATGATGTTAGTTGGTTATTTTGCACGTTAGTTGCTATAGTTTCTTCCTAGCCTCGATGGTCTTTACAATTTGGCATGTTTTTGCAGGGGCTGGTACCAGTTGTTCCTTTCCATGTTTAGTGCTTCCTTCAGGAGCTCTTTTAGGGCAGGCCTGGTGGTGACAAAATCACTCAGCGTTTGCTTGTCTGTAAAGTATTTTATTTCTCCTTCACTTATGAAGCTTAGTTTGGCGGGATAGGAAATTCTGGGTTGAAAATTCTTTTCTTTCAGAATGTTGAATATCGGCCCCCACTCTCTTCTGGCTTGTAGAGTTTCTGCTGAGAGATCAGCTGTTAGTCTGATGGGCTTCCCTTTGTGGGTAACCCGACCTTTCTCTCTGGCTGCCCTTAACATTTTTTCCTTCATTTCAACTTTGGTGAATCTGACAATTATGTGTCTTGGAGTTGCCCTTCTCGAGGAGTATCTTTGTGGCGTTCTCTGTATTTCCTGAATCTGAATGCTGGCCTGCCTTGCTAGATTGGGGAAGTTCTCCTGGATAATATCTTGCAGAGTGTTTTCCAACTTGGTTCCATTCTCCCCATCATTTTCAGGTACACCAATCAGACGTAGGTTTGGTCTTTTCACATAGTCCCAAATTTCTTGGAGGCTTTGTTCATTTCTTTTTATTCTTTTTTCTCTAAACTTCCCTTCTCTCTTCATTTCATTCATTTCATCTTCTATCAGCGATACCCTTTCTTCCAGTTGATCGCATCTGCTACTGAGGCTTCTGCATTCTTCGCGTAGTTCTCGAAACTTGGCTTTCAGCTCCATCATCTCCTTTAAGCCCTTCTCTCCATTGGTTATTCTAGTTATCCATTCTTCTAATTTTTTTTCAAGGTTTTTAACTTCTTTGCTATTGTTTTGAATTTCCTCTCGTAGCTCAGAGTAGTTTGATCATCTGAAGCCTTCTCTCAACTCATCAAAGTCGTCCTCCATCCAGCTTTGTTCCGTTGCTGGTGAGGAACTGCGTTCCTTTGGAGGAGGAGAGGTGCTCTGTTTTTTAGAGTTTCCAGTTTTTTTGGTCTGTTTTTTCCCCGTCTTTGTGGTTTTGTCTACTTTTTGTCTTCGATGATGGTGATGTACAGATGGGTTTTTGGTGTGGATGTCCTTTCTGTTTGTTAATTTTCCTTCTACCAGACAAGACCCTCAGCTGCAGGTCTGTTGGAGTTTACTAGAGGTCCACTCCAGACCCTGTTTGGCTGGGTGTCAGCACCGGTGGCTGCAGAACAGCGGATTTTCGTGAGACCACAAATTCAGCTGTCTGATAGTTCCTCTGAAAGTTTTGTCTCAGAGGAGTACCCGGTTGAATGAGGTGTCAGTCTGTCCCTACTGGGGGGGTGCCTCCCAGTTAGGCTGCTCAGGGGTGAGGGACCCACTTTAGGAGGCAGTCTGTCCGTTCTCAGATCTCCAGCTGCGTGCTGGGAGCACCACTACTCTCTTCAAAGCTGTCAGTCAGACACGGACATTTAAGTCTGTGGAGGTTCTCACTGAGTTTTTGGTTGTCTGTGCCCTGCCCCCAGAGGTGGAGCCTACAGAGGCAGGCAGGCCTCCTTGAGCTGTGGTGGGCTCCACCCAGTTCGAGCTTCCTGGCTGCTTTGTTTACCTAAGCAAGCCTGGGCAATGGCGGGCGCCCCTCCCCCAGCCTCGTTGCCGCCTTGCAGCGTGATCTCAGACTGCTGTGCTAGCAATCAGCAAGACTCTGTGGGCATAGGACCCTCCGAGCCAGGTGCGGGACACAAGCTCCCAGTGTGCCGTTTTCCAGGCCCGTTGGAAAAGCGCAGTATTAGGACGGGACTGACCCAATATTCCAGGTGCCGTCTGTTTCCCCTTTCTTTGACTAGGAAAGGGAACTCCCTGACCCCTTGCGCTTCCCGAGTGAGGCAATGCCTCGCCCTGCTTCAGCTCGCGCACAGTGCGCTTCACCGACTGTCCTGAACCCACTGTTAGGCACTCCCTAGTGAGATGAAACCGGTACCTCAAGCAGAAATGCAGAACTCACCCGTCTTCTGTGTCGCTGGGGCTGGGAGCTGGAGACCGGAGCTGTTCCTATTCGGCCATCTTGGCTCCACCCCAGACTCTGTCTCTTAAAAAAAAAAAAAGAGAAAGCAATATAGCAGCATAAGAGCAAAGGCTTTAAAGTCAGCCTGCACATGGATATGAATCCTTGTCTTAGACAAGTTACATAACCACTGCCGGTCTCACTTTCCTCACCTGTAAAGTGGGCTTAATAACAGAACATCATAAGGGGTTGATGTAAACAGTATATGAGCTAATACACATAAAGCAGTTAGTGTAGTATATAGCATATAGCAAGCATGCAATAACAGTTCATTACTATCAACATCACTACCATTATTAAAGTGCTTTGCAGGTCCTGACATATGGAAAACGTATAATAAATAACAGCTATCAAGAATTTTAAGTTTATTTTTCTTTTTTTATAGAGATGGGGTTTCCCTATTTTGCCCACACTTATTTCGAACTCCTGAGCTCAAGTGATCTGTTCACCTCAGCTTCCCAAAGTCCTGGGATTACAGGCATGAGCCACTGCCCCCAGCCCATCAATAATATTACAATACATGTAAGTTTATATATTAAATGCCATTCATTTTAAGTAAAATAAATAATTCATTTTAAAGATTAATTTTAGATTCATTGTAAATAAATGAATTTGTAAAGCAAATATTTAAAGACATCATTACAAAAGTAGAATCTGGTATACAGCCCCCCTCTGGTTAAGGGATAATAGTGGTTAGCTATTATCATTTTGTAGATGATAAAACTCAGAGATTCTATTAATTGCCCAAGGCAATTAATACTAGAACTAGACAATTAAAACTAGAACTGAGTCTTTAGTTTCTAAGCTCCTTCTTCCTTCCACGAACCATGCAAATAAAAATAAAATAAATTGGAAGTATGGTAGCATGCCAAGAGTTCATCTATTCATCCAGCTGAGAGATACGTTTCTTCCTCCACTGTTTAACATTTTTGAGGTTTTTATTTCCTTTATGTGAAAAAGACAAGAAATCTTTATTCTACATGTAATGAAGGATCTCCTCCAGTACAACTTGGCAGATTAAACACATGTAATGGATTAGTCAGGATGCAGATTCTACTGATAATGAATGAAATAAAATGGAGTTGTACTTCTCTTCCATATTACAAGAAGCATTAGAAGGCCTAGATGGCCAGGCACGGTGGTCCATGCTTGTAATCCCAGCACTTTGGGAGGCCAAGGTGGGAGAATTGCTTGAGGCCAGGAGGTCTAGGCCAGCCTGGACAACATAGCAATACCCTATCTCTTAAAAAAAAAAAAGGCCAAGTCTAATAGGGTACCCTACAATGTTGGAAACTCATATCCTTCCCTTTTGGTGCTCAGCCTTTCCAGGATGCCACTCTCTTCTGCATGGTTGAGGCTAGCTCACCACTATAGCCATGTTCCTTCCAGGCAACAAGAAAAGACATGCCTCTTGCCTTTAAAAGCATGATTTAGGGCCAGGTGCAGTGGCTCATGCCTGTAATCACATCACTTTGGAAGGCCAAGGCAGGCAGATTGCTTGAACCCGGGAGACCAAGGTTGCAGTGAGCTGAGATCTCACCACTGCACTCCAGCCTTGGTGACAGAGTGAGACTCCGTCAAAAAAAAAAAAAAAAAAAAAAAAACCTAATACAAACAGTATTTCACTGTAGCAAGCTGAAAGGATATGCTGCCAGGAATGAAGGAAAGAAAGATGTCAGCTGTTTGGGGTAGGGGATGAGGGTGGCTCCTCAAATTTCCAGGTCCTCACAGGAGACATGCTCAAGGTGGTGAAGACCTTCTACTTGCCTACAGTAACATCCTGCAGGAAGCCTAAAGGGGCATTTGCAAAGTCTCTGCTGCTTCCAATCTGGTCATCCTGAAACTTCAACATCATTACTATACATGATTGCAAAACCACCTTGCATAAGTTGCAGAATCTAACATCTAGGTCAAGGGTACAACTTCATACCACACCACAGCTCCATCTTGCTACACTGTTACCAGTTATACTGAAAATGACAGGCATCACCCATGCATAGTTGTATGGCAGCATTGTAGCAATATTACTAGGCACAGTTATCTCCAGCATTACATGGCCTGGGAGGTTGTGAACAGGATCTGCCAAAAAGCACAAAGATACTTAAGCCAAAGTGGGTAAAAGGCAATTATTATTTTCAGGAAAAACAAATATTGGACAAGATAGGAAGTATAGTATACTATATGGCTCTGCTGTAATAACTATATGATTACAATCATATTAATTTAACCAAAAACTATGATATAACTGTATCAAGGGGATAGGAAAAAAGGAAGTGGGAAGAAAAGAAAGAGTGTAAGAGAATTAATCCTCATTTCACAGTAATAAATCAGTAGGAATAGTGTCTCAAACTGATACGTCAAGAAACAGTGTTACATTCCTTTTTCTTTTCTCTTCTTTGTTTCTTCCCTTCCTTCCCTCCTTTATTTCTTTCTAGATGTATGTAGATAAATATCAGAAGAAACAGCTAAGAATTTACAGTGCTTACCTTTGGAGATGAGCAGTGGAACAGGAAAAAAGTAGAGCAGGAAAATGCTGTTTTTTGCTAAAAGCCATTTAGGATTATTTGATATTTAAAGCAAGAGGAAGAGGAGAAAACAAATGAGTATAGCATAAGTTGTGGTGAGTACTACAAAGCAAAGGTCGGCAAATGATGGCCCTAAGAACAAATTTAGCCCACAGACTATTTTTGTGCAGTCCATAAGCTAAGAATGATTTTTACATTTTTAAATGTTTCAATAAAAATAAAACAAACAGGCCAGGTGTGGTGGCTCCCACCTATAATCTGGGCACTTTGGGAGGCAGAGGGAGGCAGATTGCTTGAGCTCAGGAGTTCAAGATCAGCCTGGGCAACATGGCAAAACCCTGTCTCTACAAACAATGCTAAAAAATTCACCAGGCATGGTGGTGCAAGCCTGTGGTCTCAGCTACTCATAGGAGATGGGAGGATCACTTGAGCCCAGGAGGTTAAATCTTCAGTGAGCCATGATCATGCCACTGAACTCCAGTCTAGGTGACAAAGCAAGCCCCTGTCTCCAAAAACACTTAAAAATAAATAAAAAATAGAAAAATAAACAGAATATTTGATGACACATAAAAATTAGGTAATATTCACATTTTATTTTTAAAAATTTAATATATAAAATTCATTACTGTCCAACATTAATAGATGAACATTTATGATCAGTTTTGATTATAGCAAACACTAAATTTGACTTCCAATTAAGAGAAATGTTATAACCCCTAAAACAGAACTCTATTATTCTCATTGGTAGGCCTGTACTACAAAAAAAAATTGTACTCCATTATTATTATTATTATTATATTTAGAATTTTATTAATAAAAGTGGTAGAAATTTGTTTTCTCTTGTAATGTAAGTACTTACATAACTTTGCCTCTTGGCTCACCGATCTAAAATATTCACAATCTGGCCCTTTATGTAAAAAGCTCGTTCATCTCTGCTGTAAAGGAAGGAATGAAGTTTCTCAGAGCACATAACAAAGGAACTAGGGCTCGGCTGGTAAGAATGGGGGCCTGGGAAGGTCAGGCACAATGGCTCACACCTGTAATCCCAGCACTTTGGGAGGCCGAGGTGGGCAGATCACCTGATGTCAGGAGTTCGAGACCAGCCTGGCCAATATGGCAAAACCCCATCTCTACTAAAAATACAAAAATTAGCCAGGCATGGTGGTATGCACCTGTCGCCCCAGCTACTCGGGAGGCTGAGGCAAGAGAATCACTTGAACCCAGGAGGAGGTTGCAGTGAGCGCCACTGCACTCCAGCCTGGGTGACAGAGTGAGACTCTGTCTCAAAGAAAAAAAAAAAACACACACACAGAATGGGAGCCTAGGGAAAGGCAAGAAGATGAAATGATTAGCTACCTTAAGTAGTGGAAATCCCTTTGAGAACCTGCCGAAAAAAGCATAAGATGGATCTTTTCAACAGATATGCACATACATTCAACATTTCAGACCCTTAGTATCTTCCAAGAGCCCTAACAGATCTCAGTGGACCTTTAAGCGTCCAAGAGCCCTAGTAAGGGGAAGGAAGGAAGGAGGGAAGGAAGGAGGGAAGGAAGGAAGGAAGGAAGGAAGGAAGGAAGGAAGGAAGGAAGGAAGGAAGAAGATGGAGGCATAAACCTATGTGATAGCAATGAATAACTGAGCTTCCTTTGTTGTAGGAAGTCAGGGACCCCAAACAGAGGGACCGGCTGAAGCCATGGCAGAAGAACATGGATTGTGAAGATTTTACGGACATTTATTAGTTCCCCAAATTAATACTTTTGTAATTTCTTATGCCTGTCTTTACTGAAATCTCTAAACATAAATTGTAAAGATTTCATGGACACTTATCACTTCCGCAATCAACATCCTTGTGATTTCCTATGCCTGTCTTTACTTTAATCTCTTAATCCTGTCAGCCGAGGAGGATGTATGTCACCTCAGGACCCTGTAATAATTGCATTAACTGCACAAATTGTACAGCATATGTGTTTAAACAATATGAAATCTGGGCACTTTGAAAAAAGAACAGGATAACAGCAATTGTTCCGGGAATAAGAGAGATAATCTTAAACTCTGACCGCCAGTGAGCTGGGCGGAACAGAACCATATTTCTCTTCTTTCAAAAGCAAATGGGAGAAATATCGCTGAATTCTTTTTCTCAGCATGGAACATCCCTGAGAAAGAGAATGCGCACCTTGGGGTGGGTCTCTAAACTGGCCCCCCCAGGGTGTGGTCGGCTCTTATGGTTGAGGCTGCAGGGGTGAAATAAACTCCAGTCTCCTATAGTGCTCCCAGACTTATTAGGAAGAGGAAATTCCCGCCTAATAAATTTTGGTCAGACGGGTTGATCTCAAAACCCTGTCTCCTGATAAGATGTTATCAATGACAATGGTGCCCAAAACTTCATTAGCAATTTTAATTTTGCCTCCATCCTGTGATCCTGTGATCTCGTCCTGCCTCCACTTGCCTTGTGATATTCTATTACCCTGTTAGGTACTTGATGTCTGTCACCCACACCTATTCGCACACTCCCTCCCCTTTTGAAAATCTCTAATAAAAACTTGCTGGTTTTTGTGGCTTGTGGGGCATCACGGATCCTACCAACGTGTGATGTCTCCCCCGGATGCCAAGCTTTAAAATTTCTCTCTTTTGTACTCTGTCCCTTTATTTCTCAAGCTGGCCAACGCTTAAGAAAAATAGAAAAGAACCTACGTGATTATCAGGGCAAGTCCCCCGATATCCTTTGATGTGCACTCTCTCCCCCTCAACTGAGTACTCTTCCCCAACCCAAATAAAACCAAAAGACCAATTCGGTGAGGTTGGCAGTGGTGTGTAGAGGCCCAGGAGCAGAGACAGAAATTCCTGTATAAAAGGTAGGAACAGGGTGCAGGTAGAAAAGTTGCTGAGACCCATACCTGCAGCAAATATGGAGAAGGCCACAGCTGAGTGGCTGCAGGAAGCCATGGGCTGCCTCCCATCTCCATTATTTCTGAAACCCATGCTCCCAGGGTGCCTTGGTCACATCAGTCTCCTGTCCATGCAGCCCCCAGGGCAGTGTATGCCCTGGCCCACTACCCTCAGATCCCCCAAGGGCTGAGCTGAGGCCCAGACCCCAGATGGAAAGGTTGGCAGCCCAAACTAGAGAGCAGCACTCCAGATGCAGGTGACTCTGCCTGTGGACCCCATGTTTCAGAGGTCCCAGGTAGACATGACTTTGGATGTGATCCCAGCCAGGATCCATCACATCATTTCTGATGCTTTTTACAGCAGGGAGCTTAGGGGCCCACAGGCTTAGTCCAACTGTCCTGAGACTTGTCCATATAATGGGCAGTGCCTGGACAGTGCCACTTCATCTCTGGCACCATTGCTAGGAGGCATTTTTGGGAAATAAAGCAGAATGGCATCTGAGCATCCACAAGGATGTATCAGGAAGAAAGGAAGGGTCCTCTTATCTTCAAAGCTATAAGCCTGAGACCTAAAACATAATTCAGTACCAGCTGTGTCCCTGGGTTGCCCCTCATATGAGCTTCGATTTATGCCATGGGTGGGGGGGGAATTGTCAGGATTTCTAGATCTGGACATGGAGATTTTTTACTTTGCAGCCCTGCAGGAGATCCCGCAACCATACCTTCACCAAAGTCTCACTCTGAGCCTGTGCATCCACTCTTCTGCCTGAGACCTCACAGACAAGAAGTAAATATGCTGTCTTAAAAATCTGTCTCTTGAGGGATTCAAATCTTAAGACTCCCCCAAAATCCCCCAGAGAAGAAAAATAAGACCTATGTCCACAGGGAGAAACATGGGAGAAAAATATCCACTTAGAAGAACATAGAAGAAACTGAACTTTGGTCACCTTAAAAAGGACAACTGGTGGCCTGGGAGACTGATATAGTTTGGATATTTGTCCCTGCCCAAATCTCATGTTGAACTCTAATCCCTAGTGCTAGAGGTGGGACCTCATGAGAGGTGTTTGGGCCATTGGGGCAGGTCTTTGATGGCCTAGTGTTGTCTTCGAGACAGTGAGTGAGTTCTCACGAGATCAGGTCGTTTACAAGTGTGTGGCACCTCCCCACCCTCTCTTGTTCCTGGTTTTGCCATGTGATGCATAAGCTCCCGCTTCACCTTCTGCCAAGAGTGAAAGCTCCCTGAGGCCTCCCCAGAAGCAAAGAGATGTGGGCTCCATGCTTGCACAGCCTGCAGAACCATGAGCCAGTTAAATCTTTTTTTTTTTTTTTTTTTTTTTTTAGTTTTTAAATTTTACTTTAAGTTCTGGGATACATGTGCAGAACATGCAGGTTTGTTACATAGGCATACATGTGCCATGGTGATTTGCTACACCTGTCAACCCGTCATCTAGGTTTTAAGCCCAACATGCATTAGGTATGTGTCCTAATGCTCTCCCTCCGCTCGCCCCCCATCCCCCAACGGGCCCTAGTGTGTGATGTTCCCCTCCCTGTGTTATCATTGTTCAACTCCCACTTATGAGTGAGAACATGTGGTGTTCGGTTTTCTGTTCCTGTGTTAGTTTGCCGAGAATGATGGCTTCCAGCTTCATCCATGTCACTGCAAAGGACATGAACTCATTCTTTTTGATGGCTGCATAGTATTCCATGGTGTATATGTGCCACATTTTCTTTATCCAGTCTCTCATCGATGGGTATTTGGGTTGGTTCTAAGTCTTTGCTGTTGTAAATAGTTCGATCTCTTTTCTTTATAAATTACCCAGCCTCAGGTGTTTCTTAATAGCAATGCAAGAATGACCTAATACAGAGACATAAGAGAAAGGGTCCCTTGGACTGTCTACCTTTGTACCATGTTCAAGTATTACTTATGTTTTTAAATATTTGAAAAGCAAAAATAAATAAAAAGTAAATAAAGTAAGACATCTGAGGAAGAAACCTGGTTTAGCTGATCTTAAGAATGCTTCAGAAAACTTAAGATGTTAACTTAAGAAAGATGTTTGGAGATAACTACTGACTCTTGTTAACCACTTTTCATGGACAATTTCAAGGGGATTTGTCTACCTATCACCAAGCTCTGAGTTATCAGGTAGACTGCAAGTTTCCAGAGAGAAGAAGGCATGGGTTTTTGTACTTCTCCTGTGACCTAGCCAAGCCTCTGGAAGAGAATATGTACTTGAGAAATATTAGGTCCCATTCAAAAATAAATATTCCAAAATAAGTAAATATTTAATACAGTAAACTGATCTTTGACAAAGGTGCCAAGAATACACAATGGGGAAAGGACAGCCTCTTCAATAAATGGCATAGGAAAAACTGGATATCCACATGCAAAAGAATGAAATTGAGCTTCCGTCTTACACTACTCACAAAAAATAACTTGAAATAGATTAAAGACTTCTACGTAAGACCTGAAACTGTCAACATGTAGAATAAAACCTAGGAGAAAGCTCCTTGACATTGGTCTAGGAAATGATTTTTTTGGATATGACCTCAAAAGCAGAGGCAACAACAACAAAAATAAACAAATGGGATGGCATGAAACTAAAAATCTTCACAGCAAAGGAACAATCAAAAAAATGAAAAGGTAACTTATGAAATAGGGAAAATATTCACAAAGCATATGTCCCATTAGGATTTAATACCCAAAATATATCAGGAACTCCTCATACAACTCAAAGGCAAAAAAAAAAAAAAAAAAAAGCCTCATTTAAAAAGGGGCAAATGACCTGAATAGACATTGTTCCAAAGGCAGATAAATGGCCAACAGGTATATGAAAGGTGCTTAGCATCATTAGTCATCAGGGAAATGCAGATCGAAACCACAAGGAGATATCACCTCACATCTGTTAGGTTAAGCTGTTATCAAAAAGACAAGATTAAAAGCATTGACAAGGATGTGGAGAAAAGGGACCATTGTATGCTACTGGTGAAAATGAAATTTGATATGGCCAGTATAGAAAACAGTATGAAGGTTCCTCAAAATATTGAAAATAGAACTATCTTATGATCCAGCAACCCAACCTCTGGGTATATATCTTAAGGAAATAAAAACAGTAGCTTCAGATATATCTGCACTCTTATGGTCATTGCACCATTATTCACTATAGCCAGGACATGGAAACAACTTAAATGTCCATTGATGAATTAATGGATAAAGAAATTGTGTGTGTGTGTGTGTATTAGGTTGGTGCAAAAGTAACTGCAGTTTTTGCCATCATGTACAGTCATTAAAAAGAAGGAAAGGAGGAAATCCTACCATTGGTGACAACATGGATGGACCTTGAGAGCATTATGCTAGTAAGTGAAACAAGTCAGACAAGGAAAGAGTGGAATCTAAAGAAGACAAACTCAGCCAGGTGCAGTAACTCACGTCTGTAAACCCAGCACTTTGGGAGGCTGAGGCAGGAGGATCACTTGAGGTCAGGTGTTCGAAACCAGCCTGGCCAGCATGGTGAAACCCCATCTCTACTTTTAAAAAGACAAAAAAAGTTAGCTGGGTGTGGTGGTGCATGCCTATAGTCCCAGCTACCTGGGAGGCTGAGGCACGAGAATGGCTTGAATCTGGGAGGCAGAGGTTGAAGTGAGCCGAGATCGCACCACTGCACTCCAGCCTGGGCGACAGATAAAGACTCTGACTCAAAAAAAAGTCAAACTCGAAGAAATGGAGTAGAATAATGGTGGTTGCCAGGGGCTGGGAATTGAGAAAAATGAAAAGATGTTGGCCAAAGAGTGCAAACTTTCAGTTATAAGGAACACATTCTGGGGATCTAATGTACAACATGGTGACTAGAGTTAATAATACCATATTGTATACCTGAAGTTTGCTAAGACAGTAGGTCTTAAATGTCCTCAGCGCACACATACAAAGGTAACTATGTAAGGTGACCGATGTGTTAATGATTGTGACAATAATTTCACAACATATATGTATATGAAAGCATCATATTGTATCCCTTAAATACATAAATTGTCCCTCAGTATCCACAGAGGATTGGTTCTAGAAACTCCTGCAGATACCAAATCTGAGGATGCTCAAGTCCCTTATATAAAATGGTCCATATTTGCATGTAACCTATGCCCATTATCTCTAGATTACTTATAATACCTAACACAATGCAAATCCTATGTAAATAGTTGTAATACTGTATTGTTCAGGGAATAATGATAAGGAAAAAAGTCCTTACAAGTTCAGCACAGATGCAACTATTACAGGCCTAACTACATTTTCAAACCGTGGTTGGTTGAATCCATGGATGCAAAACCCACAGAAATAAAGGGTCAACTGCAGCCATCCCATTACTGGGCATATACCCAAAGGGTTATAAATCATGCTGCTATAAAGACACATGCACATGTATGTTTATTGCAGCACTATTCACAATAGCAAAGACTTGGAACCAACCCAAATGTCCATCAATGATAAGACTGGATTAAGAAAATGTGGCACATATACACCATGGAATACTATGCAGCCATAAAAAAGGATGAGTTCATGTCCTTCGTAGGGACATGGATGAAGCTAGAAACCATCATTCTGAGCAAACTGTCGCAAGGACAGAAAACCAAACACCACATGTTCTCACTCATAGGTGGGAATTGAACAATGAGAACACTTGGACACAGGGTGGGGAACATCACACACCGGGGCCTGTTGTGGGGTTGGAGGAATGGGGAGGGATAGCATTAGGAGATATACCTAATGTAAATGACAAGTTAACAGGTGCAGCACACCAACATGGTACATGTATACATATGTAACAAACCTGCACATTGTACACATGTACCCTAGAACTTAAAGTATAGTAATAATAATAAAAAGAAATAGAAGTTCAACTGTACAGTTTTATCTGTCAATTATACCTCAGTAAACTGGGGGTTGGAGTCCAGGAATAATCGATAAACAGATAAATAGTTTGAGTATCTCTTTTCTGGCAGGGGTCAGGGGCTGGGGAGAAGTGGAGATAGGGCAGAGAGCCTTCCCTTCTTTTCCATTTCGATTTCTCCTAGCCTAGAATCTTCTTTTCTTTTATTTTAGTATTAATAGAAAGTTCTAATTTTTAATGAGGGCCATCCATGGTGCCTAGAGATAAAGTAGCCATGGTCATTCAAGAGTGATTTGTCCCCTTGTCCTCCAGAAAACAATCAAAGCCTTGAGATCAACCCCATGGGCCTATATCTACCCAATCAGAACAGTGAGTTATCACAGAGCCACTGCTCTATGAATGCTTTACTTGGATTTTTTTTTCCAGAAGGAACATGTTTCTCATGCAGCAATCTTAATAAATGCAAGTGGGCTCCATTTCTTGGCTTTGAGGTAATGAAAAATTAATTACCATACTTTACAAGTAATAGTTTCCACTCACAGCACTCCTCTAGAAGTAAATATATCATAAATAGTTACTATTATACCAATGGTTGGTGGATTGGGCAGCCTGTCGTCCATAAATCTTTTTTCAACAGACATGTTATTTCTTCTGGGGGAACAAACAGATTTGTTTTAGATCAGAGAGTCAACTGACAGATGGCCTTTGTAAAAACACACCATTTGTACAAATAAATTATAGTTTCACTATGGTATTCTGCATTTGCGGATTTGGAAAATCAATGCCCCCATTCTCCAGACTGGGCCTAAACTGTAAAGAGCAATTTTGTTTAGGTGTGAGGTCACATTGCACAGATCTGCCAACACAGATGCTAAAGTCCAAACTCTCTGGATGCTTGCTGCCACTTCTCATCACAATTGTCAAAAAGAACTCTGCCTGGAGGTAACAGGATGATCTCCCAGAGAGCTCCGTAACCGATCAGAGCAAGTTACCAACTGGCACACTCCCCTTAGCTCTGGGCTCTGTTTCCATTAAATGTAATGATACCACGTGCCTTATTTTCCTAACCACAACTTTGCATAATTGGGGCTGACAGTGTATTTGTCTTAAAAACCTGAAACACTTCATTTTCTTTTATAATATAGTTCATCAGTTAAATGCTAAACATTCGGTAGATTTCTTTAAAATCCAAACCAGCCTTAACTCTGAGCACACTAGAATCTCAGTCATTACTCATCTTACAAGGTATACACATGTAACATATGCATCAAATATTTCTTGATTCATATATAAATGTATATATCTAAATATGCATCTATACACACACATACCTACTCATGCAAATCCCCTTTCCCAGAACCAAAGGGTCAAGACTTAGTATCAAAAAAGACATAGTTTGTCACTGTTTTTAAGAACCAGGACTAGTAAAATGTTTCTTTTGTTAGGAGACCAAGACATTTATTTTAGCCAGAAATTCTAAGCACAATCTTTATTGGCCTAATGATTGCCTGCGTGTCCTTTTTTTTAGAGGATATTATTCCCTCTCCACACATGATTAAGATCCTAAAGTCATCAGTCGTGATCAAGGAAATAAAAGTTTAACACCAATCATGTTCACTATTCAAAATATAACAACAGGAAAGACTTTGTAAGTTTCCAGCTTAAAAAAAAATTTGTGTGTCAAATTGCCTAGTATTTTCCTAGCTATAAAGTACTTTTGGAAGCTGTGTTTATTCTTTCACAGGGTGAGATACTGTTAGCCTGGTGCTTTGTCTGCATTCATAACCTCAAGCTCCCACATTGCTATTTAGAGTTATACCAGTTGGTGCCTTGATAAAATTAATACAGTGTCTAGAGTTCCTAACTTACATCCAAAGAAGTGCATAAACCAATGATTTCCATCTGTTTCTATGACACCCCCAGGGAATCTCAGGTTACTTCAAAGGAGATCACAAATTCCCAAATAAAATTAATTTAGATCTACAAATCTTACACATATACTTACATATGCCAGATATAAACATATACCTACATGCACATAGTACTTCTGGAAGATGCAAAGCCAGGAAATTACTAAGGTAATTGCATACTGAGATCTTAGGAGGGTAAAATGATCACAAATTACAATATATATCGTAAACTAGATTAGAACTAATCATGAAAAATAAAAGTCCACTCAATTTACACAAAATCACAAATTTGGATCAAGAAAAAGGGTTTGGTGGGTAAATCAATGAAGCTATTTTTGAAGTAGATGATTTTGTGGATGAATTACTAGCAACCCAATAGGATACAAATCTGGTTAGATGACTGATCCATTTGATTCTTTTTTTTTCATCTCTAAATTATGCTACATGCCTCTCTCTAAATAGAGAAGTGCTTCATCCTGCATCTCAATAAAATTATTAAAGACATCTTTGCTGTAATGGAGTCAACTCACAATCAATACCTGTATTCATAATATTATGCGCACATACAGGTCAAGGGTTAAGAAAATGTTTTCAGTGCAACTGTAATCAACCAGCCCTCCTGTAATTAGGCTGTTTGCTGACTCCTTGGGGACATTTATTGGGAGGGGCCCAAGGGCCCCTCTTAGACTCAGATCATGTGACTGAGTGCAAAATTCCTTTGCTTAAAACAAATGCACTTCTCCACCTTCAGATTAAGGCAGTGATTAAGAGCATGGATCTGCCACTTCCTACTCTACAACTGTGGGAAAGTTTCTCATGCACTCCCTGCCTCAGTCTGTAAAAAGGAGAAAACAGTGCTTGCCCCATACAAGTGTTGAAAGGATTAAATAAGTTAGTAAGGATAAAGTGCTTAGTACAGTGCACATAGTAAACATTCAATAAGTGTAAGCTCTTATCATTCTTTATTATTCAACTTGTCAGAGGTTCCCCGAGCTAGAGACCACTGCAGAACTCTAGATTACTTATCAACTTATGATCATGTTGACTTTTTAAAATGTATTTTAATTTTACATAATATTATATGATACTGTCTCAGTGTTAAATTTTTATGTGTTAAATGTTTGGTATTAAACATACATAATTCAGCTAGATCTGCATATTAAGTGGCATATTTTTCCCCTATACATCCTGAAAAGTTTGGAATTGGCGGAAACTGCATTGACTGGGTATCTGGACATGCATTGGAGGATCTCCCACTAATGTCCTGCGAGGCCATGGCTGAGTCATTTCACCCATCCAAATGCCAGATTTCTTCCTACAACAAAGGTTTGGACTAGGTGAACTCTAAGAACCCTTTTATCCTAAGAATCAGAGTATTATGAAGATGACATCCTCCTTGATTTTCTGAGTTGTGACAGCATCATCTGTCTGAAGAAACCAACCAGTATGAAATGGGAGAATCCTAACCAGTAAATTTACTAGATCCAGCCTCTCTCAGGATAGCACATAACAAAATGCTAGAACGAACTCTTATATAAAATTCACATAAAAATGACCACATATGCCACTTTTATTGGGAAATTACAAGGAGAATGTGAATTTAATATCTACTGATGAATTATTCAACTATATTTCAGTCAGCCTGGCTGACTGGATGACAGAGTATGAGTATTTTTCAAGCACTCATAGAAAACTCCTGAACTCTCTTGAATGTTGGCCTGATGGTTATTTCTGGTGAAGAATGGACACCTGAATGTATAAGAAGAGAGACCCTTTCTCTAGGAATGGGAAAGGACATCATTATGGGATGCCCCAGGGGATCATTTGAAACCCTTTAAATATACAACTTGGGGAAAGAAGACTTTATCCTGACTGGATATCCGACCTGGAAAATACCTTCCAAGACAAAAGAACAGTGCGGTCATACACAGAGGGCGTGAAAGGCTTAGGAAAAGAGTAAAGGAAGCCCCAAGAAACAGAGACTGTTGAGTCCAGGGGAGTTTGAGAAGCCATACGAGACCGAAATAGAGGTTTACGCATATGTTGATGATATATGCGTGATTTGGAGGAAGTCAGAGAGAAAGATGGCTGATTTCTCAGCAAACACACTTTAAAATGCACATGGTCTAAACCTAACTCGCTATCTATAAATGCCAGCAATAGCCATGATTAACTAGTAGAGACGCAGTGGGTGGTAGGCATGAGTTCTTCCCACTCAGGCACTGGGAGGCTTTCAGTCACTCCAAAGTCCCCACTGCCTAAATAGTTACAAGTTTGTAGTAGCAAATATACACAATATTACCAAATGTAACAGCTTTAAAAATCACCCATTTGGCCAAGGCTGGAGAATTCTGTTTGCATCGGTTTCTCTTTTTGGAAGAGATCAAAATGTTGCCTCTCACAGTCCTTTGACTGAAGGAGAAATCAGAGGAAACCTGGATGGTCCACAGCAAGTTAGCATTTCCCACTGAAATAAACACATTCTTTTGACTCCCCTCCAGCCATGGAGCCCTGGCCAACATCTCACAATACAAAGCCGAGACTGGCTTCAGTAGGAACACAGCAACTGCTAATCCCCATTATCACACCCGACAGTGTCCACCACACCCCCATAAAGATGCATTTTCTAGTAACTAATAAAAACTGGTCCTGAAGACAATAGCCTCTTGCTCATCTAAATACCCGTTGGGATATTACAAATTAACACCTTGTAAAGCAACCCAATTAAAAACTATGCCCATACACACAGTCTCACCCACCAAAACATACATCTGCCTCTCCAAATATTATGCAACGCTGGATTCTAACTCGGTCTTAATTTCTAAAAAGCCTACAGGCACGGATATAAATTCGCAGTTCTTGTGGCTGTGGCCGCCCTATGCACTCTTCCCTGTGGTGGACACAAACGTTAATGTACTTGTTATTATTTAAGGACACAAAAATATAGAAGGTGGCATTTTTCGCTTTCCCCTTCGAAGACTCTCCCCAGAGCTGCCAGATGAACGCCCACGCCACCTTCTCCCACCAAAGGTGGATCCGGCTAACAGGAGACTGGATCGCGACCACAGCGCGTTTGTGCCCAAGTCTGGGGAAAGCCTCATCTTAGCGAGTGGCCCTCGGCTCGTCTCGCAGATCGGCCAAGTACACGGAGGCCGCGCGGTTTCACCATTAATGCTCCTGAAGGACAATAGCTCATCAAGCCCCACCGAAAGCCCCGGACCCGTCGTGGAGCCTGGGCTGGCGGGGGATGAGGCTGAGCGACTCCTCCTAGAGGTGGTTATGTGGAGAAGGAGCAATCCCTTCTCCCTCCTCCTCCTCCCCCCCGCTACTATCCGCGGCCCAGAGAACTGCCGCTTGCCGCCATTGACACGCACAGATAGAACCCAAAGAAAGGCAAAGAGTCCTGCCCGGCACCGGCGCCGCGTGGGCCGAACCTGCGCCCGGGGAGGGGCGCGTAGAGGGCACCGGGCGCCCGGAGCAGGCGGCGCAGCACCAGGTGAGCCCGCCATGGCCATGGCATTATTGTTTAGGGTGCTCCGGGGTCTGGAAACAAAACGCGCCGCCGGGGCAGTGCAGGGGCCGGAGAGAACCACCTCTGCCTCTCCCCCGAGCCCCTGCGGGCGCACCCTCGATAGCCGACCCACCCCCTGCAAAAACAAATTCTTAAATCCAGCTGCCCAACTTGCTTCCTTGGGCGATAAAGGGGGGGCTGCTAAAGAAGTGGTCAAATTCCTGCGGCCAGCGAGGGGCCGGGGGCATCGAGGGTACTGAGGGGGTGAGGAGGAGGGATGCGAGATTCAGCAGCGGGCCCCAGGCGAGGCTGGACCCGGAGGAAGCGGAGGGCTCCTGGGAATGCGGAGTTTCGGGCGCAGGAGCGGGAGGAGGGAGGCGCCTGGCCGCCAAGGGGCACGGGGCGATGGGTGGGGGGCTGCGCAGGGCCCGAGGGAGCCCGGGGAGGGCCGCTCGGGGGCCTCTGAGGGTACCCAGGCAGGGCGCCGGCGGCTCCAGACTGACAATGGAGGGGGCGCGGAGCAGCCGGGCGGAGGTTAGGGACCCGAGTCCGGGGGCGGGCCGCGCCCGGGAAGGTCAGGCCGGGGACGCCGGGCGGCGGGGCGAGAGCTGGGGGTTGCTGCGCGGACACCCCGGCACCGCAGGCGGGCGTGCGCCCCGGGGCCGGCGCGGAAGAGGGCGCGGGGCCGGGCACTCCCCTTCGGTTCCCTTTCCGGGGCGCCCGGTGCCGACGCGCGCTGCGCTTTCACCGGGAAATGGCGGCCCCGCCGTGGCTCGCCTGGGCAGTCTGGCTCCCGCTTTGCGCGGGAAAAAATAATAATAATAAAAATATCGAAAAAGGGAATAAAAGTAAACTGGCTGCGGCACAGGAAAGGGCTCTGCCGGGCGCCGGACGCCGTGCGTATCGCTCGCGGGGCGCGGCGGTTGGGGACCAGCCCTGCCTCCCCCGGCTCCCAGCCTGCACCCCCGGCGCACCTCAGCCCCAGCCCGGCCAGCCCCCCGGATCGCCCGTGGGTGTCCTCCCCCGCCTTTCCTCGGGGGGGCGCCCTCAGTTCTTGCCCTCTTTGTTCCTTACAACAATGGCCAAAGGGGCATTGGTTCCCCAAGGGCCAGACGAGCCTCCTCCAGGAGTTTCCCGTGGCGTGCAGTGGACCACCGTGGGCCTGACTGAGGCCTGGTCCTTGGCAGGGTTTTTTGGCAACGGCCCTGGATGAGTGAAGGGATGAAAGGCGCGAGAAGAAATGGGCTGAGAAACCAAAGTGCGGGGCCCTGAGTGTTTGAGGGGACGCGATGGGAACCGTGGCTCCGCTGCCCTGATTTTAAGGGTAGTTTCCCTATCACAGCCACGCTGGAACTGAGGTGTCCGTCCAGCCTCTGTCCACCTCAGAGGAATTCAAAACAAGGGCCCAGTTCTAAGCCCCACAGACCCCAGGATCCCCTAGGGGCGATGAGCCCACCACGGCAAATAGTTTCCTCACTTTGCTCATTTGTGTTTGTTTTGAAATCCAATTGTCACCTCACTGGGCTGCACAGTTGCTACTGAAACGGTTCAATAGGTGAGAGAAAAAGAAAACATTATTAAGAGCGAGAACGTGTCTTCGTGTGTGTTGTTTTGAAACACAAACTAAGCTACACATAATTCTCAGTCCGTTTTAACACACTTCTTATTTTCAAACTAAATGTTCAGAGCTCCAAGATTTGGAAACATACTGGTGATTTTTAGAACTGTTTTAGCCTAAAATTACATATAAATAAATAGAGGCACTGCCCGGCAGAAAAGTTTATCTTGAGTCGCATAATTCACATCTTCATAACCCCCCTTTCCCGTAGCCAAATTTCCTTCTAAAACATGCCCAGTTCTCCTCTTCTCTGGTTTTTCCTACCCTACCACAGTTACACCTCACCTGGATCCATTAATTGTCAGACTTTACACATTATTAGTGGTTTCCTCTATATCAAAACTCCGTAAAAGATTTTACCTCCTTGAATCCAGAGTGTCCCGAGGATTCTGACCCTACTCCCTCACCATTCCATCTTCTGTCTGGTTCCCAGGATTTTTAAGGCGCCTCTGGTCTGCCATTTCCCAGTGGGTGGGACACCCTGCTAGCTATTGTCTGAGACAACCACATCTGTTTTCACTGCCTCCTGCCAGCAGAACAGGAGGTGAGTCCTGTCTTAGGCAACTTTAAATGAAAGGTATCTATAACTTGTTACTGGGGAGGGATGTGCAAAAATTCAGCCAACTTTCTTGAGAATGTTTTTCAACCTTAAGAAATAACCTCCAAGTTAGATGCAGTCTTGGTAAATGGAAAGTATATTGCACAGAGATTAACAAAGAACTTATGGTTAGAGATCATTCAGCAAACACTTATTGAGCACCATTCTTTTGTTGTTTGTTTTATTGTTTTGAGATAGGGGGTGTCGCTATATTGCTCAAACCGGTCTCGAAATCCTGGGTTCAAGGGGTGCACCTGTCTCAGCCTCCTGAGTATACACCAATTCTTAAACACCTCTAGATAGGGAAGGAAATGAAATAAAATATAAGGAAGTCATTGGGCCCTTCTCTCATAAAGCTTACAACCCCAAGCCTAGGAGATAAAATATACATGAAGGTAAAACAAGGTAAAAAGTGATTTTGGCAAGCTAGTGGGAAAACAGGTACTTTCATATACTGCTGACTGGTGTGTAAATTGATATAACCAATTGAAAGAGCAGTTTGGCACTATAAAATTAATAATGTGTACATTCTGTGACTCACCATTCCATTTCTCAGTATGTCACCCAAAGAAGCAGGCATCTATGAGCTCAGCATGTACAAGGATGTTCATTGCAATTTTGGTCATTCTGAAGTAGAAAACAGCCTAACAGCCGTCAACAGGGAATGGCTAAATAAACTCTGGTGCATCTGTCTTCTGGAATATTAGGCAGCAGTTCAAAAGAATGAAGCAAATCTATATATACTGAGACAGAAAAAGATCACCAAGATATACTATTAATGAAAAAAGCAAATTGCAGAACAGTACATACTATATGGTACTATTGATATTAAAACAATATAAAATTATACATCTCTGTAAGTAAAAATGCATACAAAATGGACAGAAAAAGTATAGAAGATGTCCACTAAGAGAGACAAGAACTAGAGGAATTGTCAAGAAGGGCTTTGGCCATATCATTATTAATACCCATCCATAACCTTGTTATAATATTTGAAGTTCTGTAATTTGTTTTGTTGTTTTGTTTTGTTTTGTTTTGTTTTGTTTTGTTTTGTTCTGTTGAGATGGAGTCTCACTCTGTTGTCCAGGCTGGAGTGCATTGGCACAATGTCAGCTCACTGCAACCTCCATCGCCTAGGCTCAAGTGATCCTCCTGCCTCAGCCTCCCTAATAGCTGGGACTACAAGCTTGTGCCTTCCAAAGTGCTGGAATTACAGGCGTGTGCCACCGTGCCTGGCCAAGTTCTGTAATTTGAATTAATGTATGTCTTGCTTGGATAACTAAATACAAGTAATCATTTTAAAGTGATTGATAATACGTAATGATAATACATAATTAATACATAACGATATACACAAAAAATTTACTACAACAGTTTGTAAAGGGAGAAGAGAGTTTTGGACTTGAGGGAGGGGGTTGGGCTAGGCTTCGTAGAGAACATGGCAGGATATGGATGAAGAATGGTAAGGGAGTGAGGCAGGTGGAAGGAAGCTGGATGCAGATGCTGTGTTCCAGCTAGTCCTCGTTCTTCAACATGATTATGAGATTCCCTTGCAAGGCTGAGAGTCCTGGCCTAGCCTACCCTGCCAAGGTTCAGGTTGAAGGGTGAACTAAAAGAACCCTCACAATTTTTTTCATTGCCATTTAAGTCTGTGACCACCTTAAATTCTATATATAGAAGAAAGAGAAAAACGAACCAGTAGAGAAGTATGTGAGTTCCAGTATGGTATTGGAAGATCATGTTTTTAAAAGGAATGTAGTAAAATCTTGAAGATAGAATTTTTTTCCCCAATATACACTGGGATGTATATTGGGAATTAGGTTGGAGGGAAAGATAAGTGTTTGGGAGGATAATTCATTTCCCTCAAAAAATCACAAAAGAGACCTTTTGAAACAAAATATTTAAGGCTGGTTTCATTTATTCAAACACTAGTTGAAGGAATATTTATTGAATATCAACTGTGACCTAACACTATGCTAGGTGGCATCTGGGGGTAAAACATGCAATAGTGTGTTGGAAGAACAGCCCAGTTGCAGCAGTTGAGGTAAGGGGGCTGGTTCTAGTTTGGTCTCACAGGCCGTGGACAAGTCATTCAATGAGCACGTTCCCTTCCAAGCCATTCCTTTCATTGTAACTACATTTGGGTGGGGGCGGGGGGTGGGAGAATGCTAAATGATTGATCACTCAAGTCCCTTTCAGTCTTAGATTATGATTTTGTGAAATCCTGTGATTTCCAACATTGCAATGACTATGAATTCAGGCAGATGGAATTTGGAGACTACAGGATTAGACCGAGGGGATCTGAAAGTGCCCAGCCTTGGGAAAAACAAAACTATTTGCTGTCATGAGGGTTCTCAGCAGATGATGTGGCTCTCAGGGTTTTCCTAGAGTTAAACTTTCATTATTATCCCTTTACACACATACAACCTCAAGTACCATAATAATTGTAGCAGTTGGTTTTGAAATAGAGTGGACAAAGAGGCAGAAATATGCCCAATAAAATGTCAGATTGCATTTCATGAAAATAGTTCTCTATAATGATTTCTTTTGTGGAAATAAATCACAGTAGTTAATGTTTATTAAATGTCTGCTACCTGCCAGGTACTGTTCAAGCACCTTACATGTATTAACCCATTTAATTCTGACAGCAGCCCTATAAGTAGGTACTGTTACTACATCAATCACAGGAAAACGAAATGGTGGGGGGATGGTGAAGAACATGACCCAAAGTCACCACACAAGGGACTCCAGGCCAGGCAGCCTGACCCCAAAGCCTTACATCCTTATGCCCATGTGGTAAGAGAGGAGCTGCTAGCTTTCCAGTGATTCTCAGATGATGCTCAGCTTAATGTTTGTCTAGGCAAATTTTTATTTTCAAAACTTATTTGTCTCACTACTTTATCCAACTATGACAAATGAAAGAAAGAATATGAGACTGAGCCACAGAACTCTGTACTTTAAACTGTCTTGTCACAAAGTATTAAATAAGATAAATTTGGTGGTTTCTCTGAAGCCCTTACTGTTCATTTATCCATCTCACCATCCATCATACTTTGCCCGATTTATTTGACTGGCATTGCCAATTTGGACTTGGAATGGAGTAAGTAATTCAAGTCAAAATTCTCATGCTTTGATAGAAATATGCATAGACCACCAGTGTACAGACATTTACTCCAACTGATTCTGAGATGTCAGAAGGGTTAGATACACTGACCACATTTATTCACTCAAAGTTACAACACATGATCTGGCCAAAGATTTAGGGGTTGTTTCTGGATATGAAAGGCGGTCCTGATGATAAGAGTTTAGATGCCCAAATCTGGGATATTTCTATGACAACAGGATAAAAGCAGCACAAGATAAAATCAAACTTACCCTGGAACCCAGGCCCCATGCTGGCTGGGCTGGCACTGCCAATTTTATACACACACACACACACACACACAGAGAATTTTGTAACTTGTATTTTGCACTCCTGCCTTCACTGCTCAATAAGACCATTAAAATTAAATAGTGGTGGTGGACCACAAAGAGGCAAACCCCAATAGCTTATACAATATGCAACATAAACTTTTAGGTCAGGTGGTAATTCACTGGGTTGCTCATCCGAGTGGTAAACTTCCAAATTGAGCTTTCTTGCAGAATTTCAATGAAGTGATCATTGACTTAAGTCCCCCGTACCCCCACCACCCCACCAACAACCCTATCACCACTAAACTGAATTTTCACCTCAGCTGTTCCGTAGTAAACAATGTAGATTATTGTTTTGGGGTGAAGAAAAGGCAGTCCTAGATATAAAATCAAGCAGATTTTTTCAGGTCCAGTTTTTCTTTTCTATGGTTATCCTGGGTGAAGAAATAGCAACTTCAAAGGAAAGATCCTGTGAATGTGACTTACTTATCCTAGTTGCTCCATCTCTGTGAATGTAAGTGACGGGTGGGGCTCAGAGGGAGTCTGTTTTGAGCATCTTATAGGTTGGAGAGGACCTCAGAGGCGAGCTGGTGCATTGGTTCTCAGGTGGGGCTCCACAGAACCCAGTGCTCCTTGGAGGCCCAAGGCAGGAAAGGTGGGGACCAAGCTGTTGAAGTTCCCAGGCACTTGCCCACTCCAGCGAGGACAGCTCCCCTTGCATCTCTTTTATATATTAAAGCATAATTTTTTTTTTTTTTTTTTTTTTGAGACAGAGTCTCACTCTGTCACCCAGGCTGGAGTGCAGTGGCGTGGTCTTGGCTCACTGCAACCTCTGCCTCCTGGGTTCACGATTTTCCTGCCTCAGCCTCCTAAGTAGCTAGGATTACAGATGTGCGCCATCACACCTGGCTAATTTTTGTATTTTTAGTAGAGACAGAATTTCACCATGTTGGCCAGGCTGGTCTCGAACTCCTGACCTCAAGTGATCCTCCCGCCTCGGCCTCCCAAAGTGCTGGGATTACAGGCGTGAGCCACCACGCCTGGCCTCCTACAAATTTTTGTTCAAGCAAAAAGGGAGCCCTAAAAGGTCTACTGGTTTGCCTACAGGCCACAGCTAGTCACAGCCAAACTGGAGGCTCCCTCCCCATGGTCTACCACACCTTCCATTCTACCACCTTGATGCCCCCTTGAGCTTTGGCAGGTTTCACCCACAGAGGGGATGGTGTGGTGTGGCCAGTGGCTGGTTACACCCACAGAGAGGATGGTGTGGTGTGGTGTGGTGTGGTGTGGCCAGTGGTAGCCCTTAGCTGAAGCAGCTGATACAACGTGCCGGGGCCCAGGAGCTACAGGGGACCCACACACGCATAACCAGGGAGCAACACTGTCAACAGCACAGAACACAGAACTGCAGCAAAAGACCCAAGCCACTTTTCCCCACAGTGCAGCCACTGCCTGAGGACTGACAGCAGGGCCAGGTGCGGTGGTTCACAACTGTAATCCCAGCAGTTTGGGAGGCTGAGGCAGGCGGATCACTTGAGGTCAGGAGTTGGAAACCAGTCTGGCCAACATGCCGAAAACCCATCTCTACTAAAAATACAAAAATTAGTGGGGCACAGTGGTGGACGCCTGTAATCCCAGCTATTTGGGAGGCTGAGGCAGAAGAATCGCTTGAACCAGGGAGGCAGAAGTTGCAGTGAGCCAAGATCGCACCACTGCACTCCAGCCTGGGTGACAGAGCCAGACTCTCTTAAAAAAAAAAAAAAAAAAAAAAAAAGAAAGAGAAAAAGAGAAAAAAGGACAGACAGCAAGAAAAACTGGGTAGGGAGGTGCAGGCAGAGGAAGGGATGGAGGAAGAGGGTTTCCAGAGCAGTCTGTTGTTCTAGCTTTGAGAGCAGACAACTGGCCCCACTGATGTACTCAGTTGCCCAGCAAACATGGATGTCTCTGGAAGCCCCTGGTGGATGAGGCTCACCAAGGCATACAGCCCACCTGCTGTCTGGTACTGGAACATTCACCCTAGACCCTAAGGGTGCTCCTACACACCTCTACTCGCATTTGGAAATCTCATCTTGGCTCAGACAAAGCCAGTGCCCTGCTCAGAGAAGTAAAGAAGGTGCTGCTTATAACAATAAACTGCATTACTAATTTGGATCTGTTAGATTTGCAGGAAACAAGATAGTTTACCCACTGTTATACTTGATAAAGAACTTATTTAAATTAAAAGAAAATCTTGGTCAAGCTGGTCTCAGTGGCTCATGCCTATAATCTCAGCACTTTGGGAGGCTAAGGTGGGAGGACGATTTGAACTTAGGATGTCAAGGCTGCAGTGAGCTATGATTGGGCCACTGCACTCCAGCCTGGGTGACAGAGACTCTGTCTAAAAAAAAAGAAAGAAAAAAAAGAGAATATTGGTTTAAAGAAACCAGACTACTTCGTCTTTTTATGAAGGCCATCAGCATGTTAAATAAAGTTTATTCTTTCTCCCCAAAAGCAATTCATTCAATAAGGGCACGTGCTAAGGGGTTTTTCTTTCTTTCCTCTCCTCCCTTCTGAGATCCCAGTATAATTTTAAATATTGTTTATGGAAATCCCACTGTTCCTATTTGTCAAGCCTCAAAGAACAAAAAGACAAGAAGAGACCAGGCTGGACCCAGTGAGGGTGTTTTTGTTTTGTTTTCTGTGAATGAATAGATTCAGGAAGGCAGACTGGTTCATTTTCTGGTTGGCTTTCTTTAGGAATGCATTGCTAACTCAGATTCAAAGAAAACTGAAATTATTTTTATTCATTTCTCATCCAAGTACCACAGGTGGCCAAACATATTTATATTAGAAAATAGCGTAAGGCTAATAATAAAGAAACAAGCTACATTATAGATCAAAAACTTCTGCTTTTCTCTTTTTTAAAACAACCATAGCTCAGGTTCAACAGAGACAACAAAACATGTTAAAATGTCTTAGTATCCTGCAGTAGCAGCAGATATCCTAAATCTATCCCTTAAACCCCCCTACCCCTTGTCCCAAGCTCCTCTAGAGTGACCCCACATGCTCTGCCTCTGAATGACAATGTGCCGGCAGTTGAACTTCCCGCTCCACGATGTGACTTGAAATACTTTTTTAAAAGGGAATGATTTGTTATTCAATAGTATAATTTAAATAAATTGGATTAATGCTTGGTTCTAACATTCATGGTTGGTTAATTTGGTTAATTTGATCTGCGTGTCATTTTGATGAAATTGCATTTGATATAGCCCTTTACGTTATAAATTGTTAATGTGCTTTAACATATATGACGATAAAATTATTGACTATTCTCATTCACTTAAAGGTGGCCTTGAAAGAAAATGGTTTGGAAAGTATTATACTATAATGATTTGCCCTTGGAGTTCATAAATAGAAGTGTAATAGAGCCAGTGATTTAGCTTGTATTACTGAAAATGGTTTTTACAGCTACAAAATAATGCTAACAAACTATTATTATTTTAATACAGTACTTAGGGTAACACACCAAAATACAGTCAAACTCTATTAGGTGGGAAGCTAAGATTTTTTTCATACCCTTTAAAATATATTTCAATGTATAGTTAATATATTTATATTGAATCCCCTCATTTCCTACCTAGTTTTGTTTTATTTCCTCTCAATGTATTCTCCCAAAGGATTATTTTGAACTGACAAAGATGCTTCATTGCAGTGTCTCCATCACTTTTCATAAATATTTACAATATAAAATATTCTGAAGCACAATACCACAGATTAGGGAAATATCATAGGGGATAAGAATGAATAAATTGAATAAATTTCAGCAATTTTAAAACAGTACACGAGTCCATTAGGGATGACACTGTGAATTTCATGTTCATGAAAACAATGTTTAAAGTTTTTTTTTAAATTTCAATTCCATCATTAAAAGCTCTAAGATCTCTTATTTCTAGATTTAAAATAATGTATGATGAAAGCATTTTGATTTGCATACTTCTGAAGAGAATGATCTCTAAAGAGTGCTTTAAAATAAGCTGTCTTGTGATTCTAGATCCTTTGTCAAGGTGATTCATCGGTGTGACTGAACCCCACCTGTGACACCCTGGCCTATAATTATAGCTCCCAATCCTCAAATTACTGACTGCTGTCTCTTTTTCAAAGCCTCGTTGTAGAAGCTTGACTGTAGAAAAAAATGGTCATTTAAGTCAGGATGCTGTTGTATGTTCTCACCCATAAGTGGAAGCTAAACTATGAGGGTACAAAGGCATCAGAACGACATAATAGACTTTGGGTACTCAGGGGAAAGGTGGGAAGGGGGTGAGGGATAAAAGACTACAAATCAGGTTCAGTGCACCAAAATCTCACAAATCACCACTAAAGAACTTACTCATGTAACCTAATACCACCAATAAAAAATTTAACAAAAACAAAATAAATAAATAAATAAATAAATAAATAAATAAATAAATCAATCAATCAATCAGGACGCTGGAGGTGTCAATGGCCCACCTTGCTGGCTGGCAGAGGGTTTGTTGCAGCCCTCCACAGTTTACAAAAAAAATAAAAATGTGGAGAAGTTGAGGTGTAAAATATTGCTCACTGTATAACAGCTCCTTATACTTGATAAAGAAATTATTTGAATAAAAAGAAAATATTGGTCTAAGGAAACCAGACTATTTTGTCTTTTGATGAAGGCCATCAGGGTGTTAAATAAAGTTTCCTGTTTCTCACCAAAAGCAACTCATTCAATAAGGGCACATGCTAAGGGGTTTCCTTTCTTTCCTCTCTTCCCATCTGGGATCACAGTATAATTTTAAATATTGTTTATGGGAACCTCATATGCTGTAATTGTGCAAATACAGACACACTGAGTTGGATTCTATTCTATTAAGGAGTCTTTATCGTCTCTTGATACAAAATTTTATATTCTTCAATTATCTCAAGACCGGTTAGTTTTCAGGGACTCACCTGGTGATGAAGGTGATCTTAATTTTTTAACATGACATTATTACTCAATTATAAAACAGTTGAGCTGTTTCTCCTCAGCAGCATACTCATTTCTAGGCTAATCCACAAATGAGGTTTGTTAAAATGTTAAAGTAAAATGACATTTTCAGTTTCCAGTTCAAAATGATGGACTGAGCACATGTGCTTTCCTTCAAATCCCTCCTCTCCAGAGCCACAGAAATAATGGTAAAGAAGTACAAATAAAATAAACAATAACAAAGGGGTAGGGGCTGGTGTGGTTAGTCAACAGCAGATGGGAGATTTCAAGAAATTTCCAGAAGACTGAAAGTGCATAAGAACATATGCACGTCACAGGGGAAGCCACGACTGAGAGTAAAAGCAAGAGGGAACTGCGGCGAAGGTGGGGAGGGTGATAAGCGGGGACTCATTGAAGGTCTGTTTCCAGGACAGCTCGGTGAATTGTCCTTTCTCCCTCCTTTACTACTAGAAGAGTTTCCAGCAATTTGGTGTTTAGCCCTTAAGCTAACAATCTGAGAGTTCTTCTCTAAAGCAATCAAACAACTACAAGAGGCTGGGCATGGTGGCTCATGCCTGTAATCCCAGTATTTTGGGAGGCCAAGGCAGGCAGATCACCTGAGGTCAGGAGTTCGAGACCAGCCTGTCTAACATGGTGAAACCCTGTCTCTACTAAAAATACAAAAATTAGCCAGGTGTGGTGGCAGGCTTCTGTAATCCCAGCTACTCGGGAGGCTGAGGCAGGGAGAATTGTTTGAACCCGGGGGACGGAGGTTGCAATGAGCCAAGATTGTGCCACTGCACTCCAACCTGGGTGACAGAACAAGACTCCATCTCAAAAAAAATTAAAAAACTACAAGGCACACGTAGAATTTCTAGGATAAATATCGCACCACAAAATAAAGCTCCCCGCTCATTCTGGCATTTGGGGATTCTCAGTTCCTAACTGGACACCCTAAAGCCATGCCTACTGATGTGGTTTGGCTGTGTCCTCATCCACGTCTCAACTTGAATTGTGTCTCCCAGAATTCCCACATGTTGTGGAAGGGACCCGGGGGAGGTAATTGAATCATGGGGGCTGGACTTTCCTGTGCCATTCTGCTGATAGTGAATAAGTCTCACGAGATCTGATGGGTTTATCAGGGGTTTCTGCTTTTCCTTCCTCCTCATTTTTCTCTTGCCGCTGCCACGTAAGAAGTGCCTTTTGCCTCCCGCCCTGATTCTGAGGCCTCCCCAGCTATGTGGAACTGTAAGTCTAATGAAACCGCTTTTTGTTCCCAGTTTTGCGTGTGTCTTTATCAGCAGTGTGAAAATGAACTAATACAACTAGCTCCTAACTGGACACCTAAAGCCATGCCTGCTAATTAGCATGCCCTGCACACACACACCCAGAGATCCCAAACGGGAAGCATGCCCACCAAACAATGGTTGAAGAATTGAAGAAAGCTCTTCTATCTGCCTATAATCATCAACCTTGTCCTTCATTTTTTTTTTTTTTTTTTTTGAGACAGAGTCTCACTTTCTCGCCCAGGCTGGAGTGCTTGAAAAAGGATCGTTGCAGTGGCAGGACCTTGGCTCACTGCAACCTCTACCTCCCAGGTTCAAGTGATTCTCCTGCCTCAGCCTCCCAAGTAGCTGGGATTACAGGCACGCACCACCATGCTCAGCTTTTGTATTTTTAGTAGAGGTAGGGTTTTGCTATGTTGGCCAGGCTGGTCTTGAACTCCTGACTTAAGTGATCTGCCCACCTCAGCCTCCCAAAGTGCTGGGATTACAGGCGTAAGCCACCATGCCTGGCCTTGTCCTTCATTCTTAAATACAAACGCATAGCCAAAGATCACCAGACATTTAAGAAAAGCCTACATGAAAGTGAAAGATGAAAATCAATCAATCAATCAATAGAACAACTGCCTGATAAAATAATTTAGAGGACAGAAGATAAATTTAACACATTCTAATTAGTTTCAGAAAGATTTGAAGACATGGTGCATTCATAAAAGTACAGGATGCTATAAAAAAGGAATAATCTGAGAACAAAAAGAGCTCTTGGAAATTAAAAATACGATTACCAAAATTAGATAAAGACTGAAGAAAAAATAGAAGAAAAAAGATAAGAGACTTGGACTATTAATCTAGGAGATCCATTACCTGGTTTACAGGAATCTCAGTAAGAGACAAAGAAAGGGGGTATTGGGAGAAATAAAGAAATTGGCAGTGGGTCAAGGGGGGAGGGATAATCAAAGACATAATAGAAAAAAAAATTCCATGTTATAAAAGTCTAAGTTTTCAGGTTGAACCAACTTATTGCCAAATGCTGAGCAGGGTTCAATGACTTCAAAATATTGAAGCAAAATGATTTTGACACTAAACATGATAATACTCTACTAAATGATAACCTAAAGATCTTTCAAGTAAGATAGTTCTGTTTCTGTAAGAAAACAAAGTTTAGGCCAGATGTGGTGGCTTATGCCTTTAATGCCAGCACTTTGGGAGGCTGAGATGGGAGGATCACTTGAAGCCAAGAGTTGACAGGCAGGGGGATCACCTGAGGCCAGGAGTTCAAGACCAGCCTGGGCAACATAGTGAGACCCCATCTCTACAAAAAAATTAGCTGGGTGTGGTGTACACCTATAGTCCTAGCTATTCAGGAGGCTGAGGTAGAGGATTGCTTGAGCCCAGGAGGTCAAAGCTGCAGTGAGCCATGATTATACTACTGCACTCCAGCCTGGGTGACAGAGCAAGACTGTCTCAAAAAAAGAAAGAAAGAAAACAAAGTTTACTTCCCTGTCCTGTTTCTGAAGAGTTACGTCAGGTGGATACTAACAAAACAAGGGAGAAAACCAAGAAAGAGGAAGTCATAGGGCCAAGGATGAACAGAGAAGATAGGTCCCAGAAAGACCAGTCCCAGGAAGACCGCTGGCTAAAACAACTCCATTCCAAACTGGAGCTGGAGGTCAGAGGGCTTTGAAAATAACCCCTCTGCAAAGGGTTCTCTGGGAAAAACAGGGTCTCTACAAAGAACAATGTGATTGAGAAGCTGAGTGATTTTGAGGACATGGTAAAGGAACATCTTTTGTCAACACAGAAAAATACAGTCCACGTTCCTATTTGTGGATCCTATATTTGTGAATTTGCCTACATGCTAAAATGTATTTGGAGCCCCCAAATCAATACTTGCGGCACTTTCATTGTCATTCTAAAACACGCACGTACACAGAGCAGCAAAACATCTTAGTCGCCACAAGCACACCTTCCCAGCTGAGGTTGCACCAGGTGACTGCCTTCTTGTTTCAGCTCACACTGCAATCAAGTGCCCTTTCCATGCCCTATTTAGTGCCATGTTTTTCACATGTTTGTGCTTTTTGTTGGTGATTTTGCTGTTTAGAATGGCCCCCAGGTGTAGTGCTGAAATGATGTCTAGCATTCCCAAGTGCAAGAAGGCCATGATGTGCAAGCTTCCTTCAGGCACGTGTTACAGTGCTGTCAGCCGGAAGCTCAATGTTAATGAGTCAACAATATCTATTAAACAAGTTGTCTTTGAACACAAACATACATAAAACAAGGTGAAGTATTGATTAGTTGATGAAATGTTGTGACCAGAGGCTTGTAGGAGCCTAACCCTGTATTTCCCCTAAGCGCAGTTTTTCAGTTTTTGCTAATTCTGTGTTTCTGACTACTTTATAGAACATAACTACCCCACATATTGAGAATCAACTATAATTAATAAATTCAGGGTTAGAGAGGAGCTATACAAGAAAGACATGGTCCAAATGTGAAGCCACGGAAAATGTGGAATGGTTTTGAACATCAGGTTTTCAGAAAAAAAAAAAGAAAAATTCTTCTTGACATGAGGACTCAAGGATTCCGATGCTGGACCACAGAGAAGAAACTGTGATGCTAGCATCACGCTTGATTCTGCAGAAAATATTTACAAATGTGATGAGCACTATACTCAGTTCTGCAAGGAACAATATTTAGAAAGTCTTAACCATGTAAATGGAGTTTAACTTTCAAAATAAATCTAGAGTCAAAATGTGAATGATTTTATTGTGATTATAGAATAAAATATATATGTTATGAACTAAGACAATAGCAAGTATAGAAGACAGAGGTAGAGCTTAGGGAGGTGATGTAGGGAGGAGAGGACCAGGGAAAGATTAGGGCGCTCATATCCTCATCTCATATGATGATGACATGAGAGATAATCCCCAAAGTTGATGAAGTCAGAAACAGAGATTGGAGTGTACAGTATTACTTCAAGTTTCCAAGGCAATCAGTGGGGAAATAAAACTGAAAAAATAACTGTCAACAATTGAAAAGGGAGGAGGAAGGTGGGTTAAGGCCTCATCCTTCTTCGGCACAGGTAGAGACTGTCTAAAAATGAAAATACATCAAGAAGTGGAGGTATAAGCATGAGAGTTTTGGAGGTAGCCACCAGAACTGAAATTAACCCTTGTCACCTGTACTTGTCTCTTTCAATGAGACCAATGAGTGAGAAACTGTTGCTCTTCATTTTATACATTTTGGTTTCTTTTTGCTATTTTTTTTTTTTTTACTTTGTGCAAATATTCCTCAGATTTAAAGATAAACTCAAAATATTTAAATAATTTCTTTAACTTTCTTGTTTTCCTTGCTTTAGGGTAACCTTGAGCAAGTCAGAAGTATAGGTTTAAGCTTGTTGGTGGTGGGCCCTAGCATAGAAATTCCCTCACTTTCTCAGAGTTCTTAATGTCTCCAGCATGTTCTGGATACCACTAGGGCAGAGGAAATGCCTGCCTGTTCCATTTATGAAGTGTTGAACCCAAACAACTTAATAAGTTTTCGTGTTCTAACATTGTACTAGCCATTTGGGAAAATAATACACATGAATTAAAAGGAAAAAGTATTCTTATTCTGTTCTTAAATAACCACAATGAATTACAAATAGGATGTGTACATCTGTTGGGCACTGCACAGGTACCCAGACCTTGGAGTCAGATTGGACACTGCCACCCTCATTTTCTGTTCTGTATTGACTTTCACCCAACACTTGCTTTTAATCACAGCAACAGCCAAAAACCCAGCTTTGCAAGAAAAAAATGGCATCATCTAAAGGAACATAGTGCACCCTACTGTTGAAACTGAACCATCGGGAGCTGGTAGTGGTGGGGTCTCACAGAGGCCAACTATGGCTGTATTCAAGGGAAAGCTTAAACCTTCCTGCAGTGCTTCTGTGGGTTTGTTGATTGCCCCAGTGTACCCTGGTGCACAATTTGGGAACCATAGCTCTGACATCTATTTGAAACTTCATTTTGGTCTGTCAGGCAACTTCACTGGAAAATATTGGAGGACAAGGGTCATATAAATTTAACAACATCTAATGTAGTTTCTTGTTCAATAATAAATGCTCCATAAATACTGTCTTACATTGAATCTATGATGGTATCGATTGCAAGAGGCATACCAACTTCTAGAGACAGTAAAATGTTAAAAAATAAAAGTGCATCATAAAATCAGTGAAATACGGTAGTTATTTGAATAGTCTGGTGTGAGTTTATTGCCCGTGTCTGAGTCAATGCTGCAACTTCATATTTACCCGGTGTTATATATAAAATCTAACCTGTCGGTGTTGTTATGGGCTTAAAAGCTAAACCTAGAAATAAATCCTGAAACAACAGAGTCTGAATACGCCCTCTTCCCCAGCACACACAAGACCAATGATGTGCTTCCACTTGCTGTGCTCCTGGGGGTTGGGGGGAACAAGCCAGGAGCCCTACATTCTCTCTCTTCTTCTCTGAGTCTGGAGTTTTACCTCCCTGTTTCTCACCGTTAACATGCTTGAAATGCTCTGATCCACTCTACTAATAATTATAAGACTGTATACCTTGGTCTTTCTGCTATGAAAGGACAGGTACATTGCAGATCCAGGGTTTGTCTGGTTTCCTCTATATCCCATGTGTGTCTGGGAAGATGGGGCCACCTGAACAGAGCCGCATGGTCTCCAGGGATTGCCCACACGGTGTCTCTGAGGACACCAAGAGGTGCGTCCAGCCATATTCACTCTCCAAACGTGTAAACTTAGTGTATCGTAGTCCTTAAGCTTTGCCTAATCAGAGTGAAATTGTCTTAGAGCAGAAATTGTTTCCTTCAGGCTAATACTTAAATGTTTAAAATTTGTTTCCCTCAGGCTAATACTTAAATGTTTACATTTAAGTATTAGCCTGAGGGAAACAAATTTTCACCTTGCAGTGGTTCTTTTTAGACAGTAGGCCTACACCGAGACTCCAATTACCAGGATGTGGATAAAAACCCATTCAAGTTTTTGACTCCTGACTTCCCAAGACGGAATAGAGTTGGAGGAAAGGGTGGCCTGGGAAAGAAGGAAGTTCAGAGTTATAATTTATCATAACTCCAGGCATAATCCAGCACAGGCTTTGGGGAGAAGTGGTCTTTAGAAAGCAGGGTCTTCTCTGGAGTGGCCCCAGAGGCTCAGCACTTCCTGCCGTCGGTGGGCTCTGATAGATGTAACATGTCAGCTCCATCAGCCCCTCCTTGCTTCCCCTAGGGATTCCTGGATGTGCTCTAATTCTTACTGTCCGTGTGCGGGGACCTCACAGCCCTGAGTCCCCAGGAGGGCCTGGGAGATAGGTGCCTGGCTGCTTAAATTCCACACAAGACCTGAAAAGATGGGTTTGGCAGGCATAGAGAACTCTCCAGTCCTGCTTAAAATACATGCGTAAGTCAATCCATCTCACACTTAGACTTCAGATGGAGCTGCATCCCCCACCCAGGGGAATCCCTCTAAGGCCGTCACTTAGAGGGAAGTCTGGAAGCCACAGAGAGAAAACCTTGTTATAAAGTACCATGTTCGAGATGATTCTTACATTTAGGTTCTTTTTTACAATGTGCAGGTGGTATGTTTCTCTACTTGTTCCTACTTTGATTTTCCTTACTTGGCTATTTTATCTTCATGAGTGTTGGGTTTTGTTTGTTTGTTTTTGAGACGGAGTTTCGCTGTTGGTGCCCAGGCAGGAGTACAGTGGTACAATCTCGGCTTACTGCAACCTCCACCTCGCGGGTTCAAGTGACTCTTTTGCCTCAGCCTCCAGAGTAGCTGGGATTACAGGCACCCGCCACCACGCCCGGCTAATATTTTGTATTTTTAGTAGAGTCGGGGTTTCATCATGTTGGCCAGGCTCAAACTCCTGACCTCAGGTGATCCACCCACCTTAGCCTCTCTAAACGTAGGGATTACAGGCATGAGCCACCGCACCTTGCCTCTTCATGAGTGTTTTAGGCATCCGTCCCCTAAAGTCACTTGCTTTTCTTATACTCCTAGTCCTAAGTTCAATTTTTAGGGCAATTTGTGACTTCTCTTGGCGGCTAATAGTAGGAAAGTCCCTAAATGGCTTTATCCTGCATACCTAGTCATTCTCTGGCTGTTTTGAGGAAAGTGTGTGTGTGTGTGTCTGTGCGCACGTGTGTGTGTGCATGCATGTATGTGTGAGCACGTGCGTGTATGCGTGTGTGTGCGCGTGCATGCATGTGTGTGTGTGCGTGCACACAGGGGGTGTCCCTGGCCTTGTGGTGTTTGTACTTCATGTAGCATTCTCTGGTGGAAGCATGGTAGGGAGAGATTAAGACCAGCCAGCACACACCATATTCACAGAGCACGTCCACCCTGTGATGGGCTTTTCGGGTGGTTTTCTTGACAACCAGACTTACTAATCATCCTCCAATCCCACTTACCGTTAACTGAGAAAAGCACATAATTGGCTTAGGAGAGTCACTAATGCACCTTTATGAGCCTGCGTAGGCTCTTAAGTCTTTAGAACCGACTGCTTAAAGAGCCTAAGCTTCTCTACCAAAATCATTGAAAAGTGCCTTTCAGAAAAATCAGGATGTTTAAGAGCAGAACAACTGTAAGGATGTTAGCCACCTGCCCTGTTTTACAGATGAGGCCACTGAGGTCCAAAAAAATAACATGAAGCTCACATAACTACAGTCATGCATCACTTAACGAAAGGGGTACATTCTGAGAAATGCATCGTTAGGTGATTTTGTCATTGTGCAAACAGCATAGAGTGGACTTCACAAATCTAGATGGTACAGCCTCCTGCACACCTAGGCTATAATCCTATGATCTGTTGCTTCTAGGCTACAAACCTGCTCAACATGTTACCATACTGAATACTGCAGGCAATGGTAACACAGTGGTAAGTTTTTGTGTCTCTAAACTTAGAAAAGGACAGTAAAATACAGTATAAAATGTAAACAGCAGTACACATGTATAGGGCACTTGCCATGAATAGAGCTTGCAGGACTAGAAGTACTCTGGGTGAGTGAGTGAGTCATTCAGTGATGAGTGAGTCATTCAGTGATGAGTGAATGTGAAGGCCTGGGACATTATTGTACACACTGTAGACTTCATACCGTACATGTAAGCTACACTACATTTAAAAGAGAATATTTTCCTTAATAATAGATTAACCTTATCCAATAATAAATTTTCCAATAATAAATTAACCTTAGCTTACTGTAATTTTTTTTACTTTATAAACTTTTTAAACTTTTTAAACTTTTTGACTTTTGTAATAACACTTAGCTTAAAACACAAATACATTGTACAGCTACATGTATTTTCCTTCTTTATAGCCTTACTCTATAAGCATTTTTCTATTAAAATTTTTTTAACTTTTTAAACTTTTGTTAAAAAAAAATAAGACACATACACATTAGCCTAGGCCTACACAGAGTCAGGGTCATCAATAACACTGTCTTCCACCTTCACATCTTGTCCACTGGAAAGTCTTCAGGGACAATAACACGCACGGAGCTGTCATCTGTAATAATAATGCCTCCTTCTGGAATACCTCCTGAAGAACCCGTTTAAGGCTGGTTTACAGTTAACTTTGTTTTTAATAAGTAGAAGGAGTACCAGTAACATAGTCATTTGTTATCAAGTATTATATACTATACATAATTATATGTGCTAGACTTTTATATGACTGGCAGCACGGTAGGTTTGTTTACGTCAGCGTCACCACAAACACATGAGTAAGGCATTGTGTTACGCCGTAGGATGTCACTAGGTTGGCCGGGTGTGGTGGCTCACACCTGTAATCCCACCACTTTGGGAGGCTGAGGAGGATGGATCCCTTGAGGTCAGGAGTTTGAGACCAGCCTGGCCAACATGGTGAAACCTCGTCTCTACTAAAAATACAAAAATTAGCCAGGCGTAGTGGTGCACGCCGATAGTCCCAGCTACTTGGGAGGCTGAGGCAGGAGAATCGTTTGAGCCCGGGAGGCAGAAGTTGCAATGAGCTGAGATTGCACCACTGCACTCCAGCCTGGGCGACAGAGCAAGACTCCTTCCCAAACAACAACAGCAGCAACAACAACAACAACAACAACAAAAAGATGTCACTAGATCATAGGAATTTTTCAGCTCTGTTATGATCTTATGGGACCAGCGTCATATGTGCGGTTGTTGTGGGGTGCATTACTGTAGTTATGTAGAAGTGGCGCTATGTCCAGGACTTTCTGTTCCACAGTCCTGGGCTCCTTCCACTATAGCAAGAGCCACCTCCATTTAGAGCACCACAACCCAGCTAGCAAACACGTGCTATGTGAGGACAGGGACAACTTAGCAATGCTGTCTGTTTCCCCTCTTTCCTGTGACAGTGCTGACTAACAGCAGGCCCTCCATACATTTACCTAACACATAGTCGCTTGCTTCCTCAAAGAGAAAACCCCTACAAGTGGATTTATGAGAGTGAGCAGCCACAGACAGCAGCAGCACAGCAAATGTGGGAGATCTTGTTTCTTCCAGATGAGGAAACAACATGATAAAACAACATGGCAACATTGCCTGACCCTGGGCCTTGCGGTCAAAGAGATAATAGTCTAAGGCACTTCTCTCATCTTTGCTTGTACCTAACTGATGAATAGCTACATCCTTTGGTGGCAAAACTACATATAAAGTATAAAATAGGGGAGTAGTAAGTACGTATGAGCATTTTAAATAATGTATATGAAGTATATACTAAAATGCCCCAAACTTGAATCATTCACTTCGGGGACAGGTGAGAATTGAGAAAGGGCTTTGTTGCTAATTTCAGAGCTTTTAATATAGTCTCCTTGGTCATAATGGAGTTATCAGATGCTTTAGAAAATTGAAATCTGTTCACTCTTTCACCTAGATTAAGTAAATCCCACTTTTGTATCTATTTCGTATTAGCCAAGCATTCATTTAGTATCTTCTTCTGTCATATATTTAGCGACTTTCTTGGGCCCTCCTTTCCTTTGCCATCTTGCCTGTTGGTATGATGACCTAACCAGGATCAAGGGATAGAACCAATTTCAATTTGTTCCTGACTTTCTCATTTTTCATCTCCAGAGGAAACGGCCCCTGAGAACGCCATTGACCTTGGGGAAGAGAGCTTTGATATATTAACACATTTCCTAGAAAATGTCATTTTCCTTTTCTTTGCTCCTGACCGTTTGTCCCTTGTAATTTGCTTTTACTTACTGAAGATTATATTCCATTTGTCAGTTACAATACTCTGTCAACCAGCAGACCAAGCCTACCCAAGGTCTACTACAATTTTCTAGATTGTGGGTGGGCTTACAAAGACTGTGTCCAGGAATATGTGATTATTTTATCTTCACACAAAAGATAGCTTCCTTAAGCAACAGTAAATGTTTCTCTCTTAGTTCCTGGTGCTGAATTCACCTCTTTGTGCTGACTGTGAAGTTTCTCCCCAAAATCAACCTGGATTCCTCATTCCAAGGAACAGACGCTCAGGCCGCATTATGGCTTTTCATTTGCTATGTTTGCATACCACACATATTCAGTAAAACTGCCTCTTCTGGCCTGTTTCCATTTCTAAGAGTGCTACATTATTGCAGGATTTAGAAAAGTGTCTAAAAAATACACATCAGCTCTCAGTTATGTCTGTCAAACCTAACAGATATGGTTTGGCTGTGTCCCCACCCAAATCTCATCTTGAATTGTAGCTCCTGTAATTCCCACATGTTGTGGGAGGGACCTGGTGGGAGATAATAGAATCATGGGGGTGGTTTCCCCCATACCATTCTCGTGGTAGTGAATAAGTCTCACGAGATCTGATGGTTTTATAAGAGGAAACCCCTTTCGCTTGGTTCTCATTCTGTCTTGTCTACTGCCATATAAGACATGCCTTTCACCTTCCACTATGATTGTGAGGCCTCCCCAGCCACGTGGAACTGTGAGTGCATTAAACCTCTTTTTCTTTATAAATTACCCAGTCTCGGATACATCTTTATTAGCAGTGTGAGAACAGACTAATACACTAACCATTATAACGGGCAAAGTCATATAAGCCAAGAGGAATTGTATTAGTTTTCTTGTTGTTGCTGGAACAAATTACCCCAAACTTAGTGTTTAAAACAATACAAATTTATTCTCTTATAGTTCAGGGGTCAGAAGTCCAAAATTAGCCTTACTGGGCTAAAGTCAGGGTATCAGCAGGACTAATTCCTTCTGATGGCTTTGAGGGGAAAATCCTTTTCCTTCTGTTCTCACATCTCTTACTGCCCACTCTGACCCCCTGCCTCTGTCTTCTAAGGCAATTACGTTAGCCCCACCCAGATAATCCAAGATAACCTCCCCATCTCAAGACCCTTAGCTTAATCCCATCTGCAAAGTCTCTGTCATATAAGATAACAGTCACAGATTCTGGGGATGAGGAAATGGACATCTTTGGGGATCATTGTTCAGCTGACCCCAGGACCGAGACCTCCCTATTCAGTGACAGTTTTCTGTGGCCTTTCCTCTTGAGGTCAGGCTGCCTTGGTGGGGGAGGGATGTTTGTGGGTGGGCTTGCCCATGCCCTTCAGAGACCCCATGCCTGACTCCATGCCTCCTGCACCTGCAGTAGCAGCCAGGTTTCAGCTGCCTCCCAAGGACAGTAAGAGGTGTCACAGTGGTGCCCAAGGGCCATGCCACTGTGCCCAAGATGTTTGCCAACTACCCTTCCTCAACTCTGTCTTCTTTCCTTTTTTCCTTTTCAGCATTGTGTTAGTGCCAGGAGGCCACTGTGTCAGCAAGCTGAGAGGGAAACTGAAGCAAGATGTCAGGCCGGAGCGGGAAGAAGAAAATGTCCAAGCTGTCCCGTTCAGCCAGGGCAGGTGTCATCTTTCCAGTGGGGAGGCTGATGCGTTATCTGAAGAAAGGGACGTTCAAGTACCGGATCAGCGTGGGCGCCCCTGTCTACATGGCGGCAGTCATTGAGTACCTGGCAGGTAATGAGGACACGCAAAGGAGACTGCCTGCTCCCAGGTCCCCACCCTCCCCTGGGTCCCCCTCGCAGGCTGGGGAGGGATGCTCCAAATTGCCTTTTGGCTGGCTCAAGGCTACTGTGGGTGGTGACAGGGTTGCAACTGGCCTGCTTGGCTAAAATCAACTTCTGCAGACTTTAGGGGAGAGAAGAGGGTATAGGAAGGACAGGTGATCAGCATGGAAGGCAGAGAACCCAGAATCAAGTAAGTGGCCCTCCTAGACCAGTCCTGCAAAAGATGTGTCTTGCTTTAAGCGAATGCAATATATAAATAAGCTCCTGAAGAAAATAAACTGCAGGGAGAATGGGGGATTTGATACTCATTTTGTAAAAGGGAGTCTTTTTACATCAAATTGCTCATTAAACATTAGTTTTCCTGGTATATTTAAACTGGGACTCAGTGTCCATAAATAACATTTATCTGATCATTAAAAGCATCTTTCGGGTGCTGCCATGAAGCTGATGTAATATTGTAATTTTGCTCTCCTTCACTGAGGTGATTCTCGTCTAATAGGGGTGCACAGAAAATAGTTTCACGTATTTGTTGTTAAAGTTAATTTTTTTACTGAAAGATGAGATTTTGCTGTGTGTGTTCTTTATCTTAGTAACTTTCTCTTTAGCTTTTTTGTTGTTGTTCTCTTATGTCATAGTTAAATAGAAACCAAACTTTACAATATCAGGGGTGCTTTTCAGAAATATTTACAAATAAAATATATAAATATATATATACAATAAGTGTGATTTAGTCCCTTGTTGGGTAATAGCCACGAGCAACAATGTCTCTGACTTTGCCCAAGGTTAACAAATTCCCTAGACACCAAGGTTAAGTTCCTTGGAAATTCTGCCAGATTAAAAAGCAAACCTCCCCAGACAGTCTAACACTGGGGAGGCAAGCCTCACTGCATGAAATCCTCTGGGCTGTGGCAGGGCTGGTCCTCTCTTCTGTCCCCAGATTCCTCTTTTCTGCTGGTTTTTCCTCTTTTGATGCTCAGTCCTGCCCTGCCCTCTTAGTCCCCGTCGCTCACCAACCAACATTTATTGGTGAAAGGTTTTCCTTGATCTGTGCATGGAAATGTCCTCCCCCCAGAGCTTCCATCAGGCAGACCTCTGCGTCGTGAGCCTTCCTCTTATGAAATGAAAGCCTTGCTCCTGAGCTAAAAGTCCTTCCCTCCTTTAGGAGGTTGGGGAGAGCTGGAGGGCTCTGAAAAGCAGTGCTTTTCAAAGTGGGGTCATGCAGGGATCTTGTTGACAAGGGCAGGATGGCACCTGAGACTCCATTCCTCAAACTCCCAGGTGATACTGATGCTGCTGGTCCAGGGACCACATGTTGAATAGCAAGATTGTAGCCAGTCTTTTAACCTCAAGCCAAAAGATGTGGGGAATGCTTGTTTAAAATGCAAGTTCCCGCCAGGCACGGTGGCTCACACCTGTAATCCCAGCACTTTGGGAAGCTGAGGTGGGTGGATCACCTGAGGTCAGGAGTTCGAGACCAGCCTGGCCAATATGGTGACACCCCATCTCTACTAAAAATACAAAAATTAGCCAGGCGTGGTGGCAGCTACTGGATTCTTAAAAGCTCCCCCAAATGATTCTGATGGGCAGCCAGGTGAGGAAGGGAGTCAGCCAGATTCAGATGGGGGGAGGAGGGCAGGTAAACTACAGGAAGATAGTAAAGGAGGTAGGGAGTAAGGGGGAAGACTCCAAGTTTAAAAGAGTGTGTGGCCCTTTCTAATGTGCCAAGAGCAGAGCTTGGAAATGGGAGGAGTGAGAGATGAAATGGGGGCAGGGCAGCAGGCGCTAGACTGTGACAGGCCGGTAATCCCAGCTACTTGGGAGGCTGAGGCAGGAGAATCACTTGAACCCAGGAGTTGGAGGTTGCAGTGAGCTGAGATCACACCACTGCACTCCAGCCTAGGTGACAAAGCGAGACTCCGTCTCAAAAAATAAAGGCCAGGTGCAGTGGCTCATGCCTGTAATCCCAGGACTTGGGAGGCCGAGGCAGGCGGATCACGAGGTCAGGAGATCGAGACCATCCTAGCTAACATGGTGAAACCCCGTCTCTACTAAAAAAAAATAATAATACAAAAATAAAAATAAAAAATAAAATGCAAGTTCCTGGATACACTCTCAAAGGGTCTGATTCACTGGATCTGGAGTGAGGCCAAGGAATCTGATGGGAAAACCTCCTAGCTGAGGAAGGGAGAGAACAGACTTTGAGAAGAGTTTATGAAGCTTTAGAACAACCTGTTAGGTGTGTGTCACCCACTGGGACTGGAAGACACTGAGTAACTCCAAGATCCCACAGCTTCCAGATGGGGAACTAGGACTCCCTCAGGCCCTCGACCTCGAGCCGCGCAGTTTTGCTGCCCTACACTGCCCCAGTATTTGTGTGATGAAAATAACTAAGTACTTCCTGTGCCTCCATTTGGCAAAAGTCTAACCCAGTGCATATACAAAATTTGGCCTTTGGAATCCCTGGCATCTCTGTTAGTCTTTGGTTCAGATGTGTGAGATAAACGAAGCTTACCTCTTCCTGTTCGTTCATCCATTCAAAGAGCATTTGTTGAGCATCTCCACGTCAGCGCACACAGTAAGTCCTTAGGCAGAGTTCCCGCAATAGAATTGGGCCATTTATACGGTGGGTTGAACATGGAGAGGATGAGCACCTGCAAGGGTGCCATTGCCAAAGTCCTCCTGCCCCTGGCCAGTCCCAGTGTCCAGACCATCCTGGGCCATGTGGAGGAGGAGAAGGTGACATTGGTCTCCTGAGGCCCAGGCCTGTCCTCTGTGTCCTTTCCCTCCCTTCTTTGTGCCCTTTCTCTCCCCCAAAGGCAGGCAGGCACTGAGAGAGTGCAGGCTCAGATGTCGGTTCCAATCAGGATGACTCATTGGCCAGCTCTGTTACCTTAACCTCTCTGAGCTCCAGGTGTTTCCAGAACTAGCCCATTTAACCTCATTCAATGAGCTAATATGTGTAAAACACCTGGCGTATAGGATGCACTCAATAAATGGTAATTCTTCTCCTCCCCCCTCTATTAAGAGCTGACAAAATCATTCAGGACAAAGTATAAATGACTAATTCCATTAAGGTGGTGTATTTTTAGGCTGAATTTGCATTTTAATGGGATAAGGTGTTTTAATCCAAAGGAATGAATCATATTAGTGGAATTGCAAGCTACTGTTGAGTAAGTGACATGGGGGATTTTAGTCTGTTTTTTGGTTTGTTTGTTTTTTAAAGAGGTATCCATTGATTCTGTTTAGGGAAGGGGGGTCAAAGTGTGGAAGCCTCCTGTCACCCTTGAAATGACTTCCACATTCATGAAACAAATCTAGACTGAGTGCCTCATTTGTATCAGGTCTTGAAGATACAGCAGAAAACCAGCTAACTTGGTCCTTCCCATTGCTGGACTTAGAGCCTAGTGAGGAGGACAAGAAGGAAATGCCTCACAATACGAATCAGGTGCTGTCGGGCAGGGAATGAGAGGAACTTCGGGAAGTGCGGGTTGGGGGAAGGGCTGCCTAATCTAACATAAGTGTTGTTAAGACCTAAACCAGGCTGTCAACCCTGCATTTTCTCCTATCAATTGATTTCAAATCCTGATGCCTGGGTCCCACCCCCGAGATTCTGGGGTATTTTCCGTGCATCAGGATTCTTAAAATCTCCCCCGAATGATTCTGATGGGCAGCCAGGTGAGGAAGGGAGTCAGCCAGATTCAGATGGGGGGAGGAGGGCGGGTAAACTACAGGAAGATAGTAAGGGAGGTGGAGAGTAAGGGGGAAGACTCCAAGTTTAAAAGAGTGTGTGGCCCTTTCTAATGTGCCAAGAGCAGAGCTTGGAAGTGGGAGGAGTGAGAGATGAAATGGGGGCAGGGCAGCAGGCGCTAGACTGTGACCGCCCTTGAAGGCCACGTTGAGGGTTCACGCACACACACACAGACACACAGACACACACACACACACACACACACACATATGGCAGAGGAGGCATCAAAGAGAGGTGGCAGCATCTGCGAGGCATCACTCTGGCTTTAGGTAGAGATCAGTTGTCAAGGAGCAAGAACAGATTCCAGGAGACCAGTGGAGTTGTTTTAGTGTCACTTTGTAAAGAACTGACAGTGGCCAGGACCAAGGGTGCACAGTGGGGATGGTGAAAAGAAATGGAAAATCTGGGAGCTTTCTGGAGAGTGGAGTCAGCTCCGCTCCGTAATGGATTGGATCCGCAGGGAGAGGCATCAAGGTTGACATGAATCCTGTAAGCATGGACTAGCTACTTTCTCTCAGGCCACACTACCATGGGGTGAGAAGTAGACTGACGTGTGGACTTGGAGACAAAAGGAGTAGGGAATGGGTAAAAGAAGTCTGGCCAGCTGGACGTGGTGGCTCACGCCTGTAATCCCAGCACTTTGGGACGTGGAGGCGGGCAGATCACCTGAGGTCAGGAGTTCGAGACCAGCCTGACCAACATGGAGAAACCCCATCTCTAATAAAAATACAAAATTAGGCCGGGCGCGGTGGCTCACGCTTGTAATCCCAGCACTTTGGGAGGCCGAAGCGGGCGGATCACGAGGTCAGGAGATCGAGACCACGGTGAAACCCCGTCTCTACTAAAAATACAAAAAAATTAGCCGGGCGTGGTGGCGGGCGCCTGTAGTCCCAGCTACTCGGAGAGGCTGAGGCAGGAGAATGGCGTGAACCCGGGAGGCGGAGCTTGCAGTGAGCCGAGATTGCGCCACTGCACTCCAGCCTGGGTGACAGAGCGAGACTCCGTCTCAAAAAAAAAAAAAAAAAAAAAAATACAAAATTAGCCGGACGTGGTAGTGCTTGCCTGTTATCCCACCTACTCGTGAGGCTGAGGCAGGAGAATCACTTGAACCCAGGAGGTGGAGGTTGCGGTGAGCCGAGATCGTGCCATTGCACTCCAGCCTGGGCATCAAGAGCAAAACTTCATCTCAAAAAAAAAAAAAAAAAAAAAAAGAAAAAAAAAGTCTGGTCGAGAGGAAGGAGAAGAGAGAGCAAAGCAGCTAGTGGATGGAGAATGGTGCCTGTACCTGAAGTAGGGAGCAATGGATGAGAACCAGGCTGCAGCAGGAGGGGCTCAGTTTGGGACCTGTTGAGCTTTGGTGTCTATAAGATGTCTAAGAGGGCTGGGCAGAGTGGCTCGTGCCTGTAATCCCAACACTTTGGGAGGCCAAAGTAGGAGGACCACTTGAGTCCAGGAGTTCCAGACCAGCTTGGGCAAGATGGTGAGACCTCGTCTCTACAAGAAATTAAAAAATTAACCAGGTGTGTGCTGGGCACAGTGGCTCACACCTATAATCCCAGCACTTTGGGAGATCGAGGCGAGTGGATCACCTGAGGTCAGGAGTTCAAGACTAGCCTGACCAACATGATGAAACCCCATCTCTACTAAAAATACAAAAATAAGCTGGGCATGGTGGTGCATGCCTGTAATCATCCCAGCTACTTGGGAAGCTGAGGCAGAAGAATCACTTTAACCCGGGAGGCGGAGGTTGCAGTGAGCCAAGATCACACCATTGCACTCCAGCCTGGGCAACAACAGTGAAACTCCATCTCAAAAAAAAAAAAAAAAAAAACCTAACTGGGTGTGGTGGCATGTTCTGAATAGTCCCAGTTGCTAGGGAAGCTGAGGTGGGAGGATTCCTTGAGCCCAGGAATTTGAGGCAGCAGTGAGCTATGATTCCACCACTGCGATCCTCAGCCTGGGTGACCAAGCAAGGCCCTGTCTCTCAAAAAAAAAAAAAAGATGTCCAGAAGAGCAGAGTGGATAGAAATGCTGGATCCAGCCAGGCCTGAACCTAGATTCTGGTTCTGTCACGTATCAGCTATGAACCCTGAGGCTCATTGCTTTACCACTCATGATGTTACTGTGAGGATTACATAAAATAATGCATGAAAAGTGCTTAGCACTGCTCGGCACACATGAGCAACTCCATCCATGTGGCTATTGCTCTTATTGAGTGAAGACACCCTAGGTGTGTCGGGAGCTCAGGAGGGAGCTGTGGGCGGGAGGTTCACATCGGTGTGTTAAGGCAGTGGAAGTGAGGGAGGTCACCCAGAGAGAGCACAGGACCCAGCATGAGTGACACCAGTGTGCCCAGTGGGCCAGGGAGAGGGGGAAAGGATGGCAAAGGAGGCTGAGGAAAGCCAGAGGGTAAGGAGGAAAGATGTGAGCATGTGACGCGTCAGAGGCCAAGGGAAGAGAGGGAAGGCCAGGAGCCCCTAAGGGTCACGCTGATAAAAACCAGACAAGTACAAAAGATCTAGCCACCTCAGGGTCATGGTGACCTTGGCAAGGACAGCGTGGGAGGTCAGAACCAAACCGCAGTGAGTTGAGAAGTGGGAGGTGTGGACTGGGAGACAAAGGGGGTGGGGACTCTTCACACTCAAAGTAGTTATTAGAGCTGCCACCAGATCTTATGAATGAATGAAATGTAAAATGGTGCAGCCTATAGTAAAAATAATTTAATTGTACATTTTTAAATAGCTAAAAGAGTACAATTGGATGGTTTGTAACACCAAGGATAAATGCTTGAGAAGGAAACCCCATTTTCCATGATGTAATTATTACACATTTAATGCCTGTATCAAAATATCTATGTACCCCATACATATATACACCTACTATGTACTCACAAAGATTAAAAATAAAAAATGTATTTTTAAAAAAGAGTGCAGCCACGGTGGATAACAGTTTGATGGTTCCTAAAAAAGTTAAACATAGAATTACCAATACAACCAAGCAATTCCACTCCTAGCTATTTACCCAAGAGAACTGAAAGCAGGGACTTGGCCGGGCACAGTGGCTCACGCCGGTGATCCTAGCACTTTGGGAAGCCAAGGCGGGTGGATCACCTGAGATCGGGAGTTCGAGACCAGCCTGACCAACATGGAGAAACCCCGTCTCTACTAAAAATACAAAATTAGCCGGGTGTGGTGGTGCGTGCCTGTAATCCAGCTGCTGGGGAGGCTGAGGCAGAAGAATCACTTGAACCCGGGAGGCGGAGGTTGCAGTGAGCCGAGATTGCACCATTGCACTCTAGCCTGGGCAACCAGAGTGAAACTCCATCAAAAAAAAAAAAAAGAAAAAAAGAAAAAAGAAAAAGAAAAGAAAGAAAGAGAGAAAGGACGTAAACAGATATTTGTGCAACCATGTTCTTAGCAGCATTTTTCACAGCAGCTGAAAGGTGGAAGCAACCAAGTGTCGATCAACAGATGAATGGATAAGCAGAATGTGTTATATTCATACAATGGGCTGTTATTCAGCCATAATATTTCAAAAATGAATAAAATTCTGATACATGCTACAACCTGGATGAATCTTGAAAACATTATGCATATGAAGGATGGCAGACACAATAGGGCAATATTGTATGGTTCTATTTATATGAGATACCCAGAGTAGGTGATACCTAGAAGAGGTGAATTTATAGAGACAGAAAGTAGAATAGAAGTTACCAGGGGCTGGGGAGAGGGAGGGAGAAATGATGAGTTATTGTTTAATGGGTACAGAGTTTCCATTTGGGATGATGAAAAAGTTCTGGAAATGGATAGTTATGGTTGTGCAACATTGTGAATATACTTAATGCCATTGAATTGTATCCTCTAAAATGGTTAAATGGTAGATGTATGTTATGTATGTTTTCCTTTTTTTTTAATCAAACACCTTGTTCTGAGAAGAGTTGTTGGGCCTCACCAGACTACCAAAGGGATTCCCAGCACCAACAGGGTGTAGCCCCCCTGCCGGAGGGGGAGAGCTGGAAACACAGGGACAAGGAGCCCCGTGGGAAAGCTGGGACCCCGGGGTCTCCAGAGCTGCCTGGGGGCCTTGGCCCCAGGTGGGGAGGCACCTCCTCCAGCTCCCAGAAGAAAGGCTGCTGGGGACTGATGCAGACACTGCAGTGTGCCCCTAGAGACAAGCACCCCCAAGATAACTTCTTCCCACACACAGGCACAGCCTCTCTAAGTGACCCTCATTACACAACTCTTAAGTGGCAGTATTCCACTCTTCTCTCCCACCCAAATCTCCGTGGCAAGCAGTGCTCTTCACCCCCACATGAACTGGATTCTCCTGCTGATGTCCTGGGGACCAACGAGCCACCATCGGTGGGCTTCCCCTGGCCAGTCTACTGCTCCTGTCAGATTTATGTCTGTGGTTTCTGAAGGCCCTCTCTCCCACACACTGCCTCTGGAAGGCAACCTGGGGCCACAGGTATGGCCAGGAAGAGAAGGCTGGGGACAACACGGTCAAAAAAGGAGGGCACAAATTCTCAGCAACACTGGGTGAGAGACAGCAGCCTGCCTCACCTGATTCTATGGACTGACTGTCTGGCTAGCCCCAGGTTCACGTGCGATCATGATGCTAGAGCCACAGTGTCTCTAGCCCCAACCCGGTGAAGGAGGGTGCACAGTCCCGCAAAGAGTGCATGCTCAGCTGCTCATCTAGAATGCCCCATTGACCTGAACATGCTTGCCTCCCAGAATGGTTATCACGTTCCTGCGTCAGTTTCTTGATCTGTGGAATTGTGATAATGTTGGCCCAGTTCACATCTCCAATGTAAGTGAGGAAAAATGGACTGAAAAAACAAGCCCCAAATTCTGCAGTAACATTTTGTATGTGCTGACAGTAGATATTGATAGTAGATATTGAGAAGGAATAGTTTATAATCATTTTGATGATGAGAAAATGTTCTGTCATATAATACATTTTCAACTGACCAGAACAAGTAGGTCTTAAAATAGGGCTGAATTTCAGGACATCCCATGAAATCATTGTGTAACATAAACACTTGTCATTTACATGTCATTTCCAGATAATTGGGTCTCACCACTTAACACCAAAAATTTTCTTATCTAATGATTCTCATTTATTACATTTGTGTTTTTAAAAGACTACTTGGACCACCAGCACATGTGGCCGTGCAGGTTGTACACAGCACAAGAATACACATTTAAGGGAATATCATTCAAATCCTAGACTACAAAGATTTGTGTATTTATTATGAGAATTTCCAGCAGATGGTAGTAAAGAGTTTTGTTCTAACAAAATCCAGAAAGTAAAACATCTTGCTAGGCATAGTGGCTCACCTTTGTAATCCCAGCTACTCGAGAGGCTCAGGCGGGAGAATCACTTGAGCCCAGAAGGTTGAAGCTGCAGTGAGCCTTGATAGCACCACTGCACTCCAGCCTTGGCAACAGAGCAAGACCCCGTCTCTAAATATAAAAAGTGTCTTGAGGCAGGAATGTCTTTTCTTTCTTTTTTTAGAGGCAGGGTAAGTTTTTGTTGCCCAGGCTAGAGTGCAGTGGTGTGGTCACGGCTCACTACAGACTAGACCTCCTGTGCTCAAGCAATCCTCCTGCCTTAGCCCCCTAAGTAGCTGGAACTACAGGCACATACCACCAGGCCTGCCTAATTTTTGTATTTTTTGTAAAGACAGGGTTTCGCCATGTTGCCCAGGCTGGTCTTGAACTCCTGAGCTCAAGCGATTTGCTTGCCTCTGCCTCCCAAAGTGCTGGGACCACACCCGGCTAGGAGCATCTTTTTCTAATTTGCACAAAGGTACCTATTGGGTCACCAGTGGCCTTGCTGGCATGGATCTGGAGAACAACAAAACTAGGGATGGGGAAACCATCTAGACACCCAATACAATTATCTGGGCTAGAAGAGAAGAGAGCTTTAACTCAGGCGATGGCAACAAGAAGGCCAAAAGTATGTGAGATTGATGAGGCTGGATGGACCCCACATGGTGACTGGAAGGAGATGGGGAGTGGGAGAGGGAAGGATAGGGAATCACTCCCAGGCCTCTAGTAGGAGCCATGTGTGGATGGAGCTGCCACTTCTAAGGGCGACGAGAAATGTAGGTTTGGGGAAATTATTTTGATTTGGGGACTGTGATTTTGCTTTACCTGTGAAACCCCCAGGTGAGGCTATCTGGGTGATATCATGGGAGGGCTGGAGGTGCAGATTCAGTAGTACATATGGGTGGGTAGAAGCTGGAGCCATGAGTCCGATGGAGTTTTCCCCAGAAGATTGCACGGCCCTAGCAGAGCAGAAGGCACAGACAGAACCCCAGGGACACCGCCAATCAGTGGGCAAGTGGACAAGGAAGAAAGGGCCTGGGAAGGAGACAGAGTCTTGGTCACTCCACCTCACCTGTCCCAACCCTATAATTAATGTGCTATTTCCCATCTTCTGTGGGCTGGAATATCCACTGTTGGTTTAAATTGTATACAAAATGAAAGGACACAGACTTTTCCAAAATAATGTGTATGAGCTTTACAGCATCCCTTTTGGCTAAAGAAATTCTTTTTACTACTAGATACTCAGCTGTTATAAGGATTTGGCAGGATTAATAAAATCCCCAAGATCAATAAAGTCACTCAAGAATGTAGCAAACTTTTTTAGTTCATGGGACAATATTTGCCATAATCACATTTGAAACTATTAATGATGCTTAATGTTTTTCTTGTTTCATTTGCTTTGAATTTTTTTTTTTTTTTTTAGAGTCAAGGTCTCTTCTGTCACCCAGGCTGGAGTGCAGTGGCACTATCACAGCTCACTGCAGCCTTGAACTACTGAGCTCAAGTGATCCTCCCACCCCAGCCTCCCAAAGTGCTGGGGTTATAGGCATGAGCCCTGTGCCTGGCTAATGATTAATGTTATTACAAACATTTAAATGGTGAAATCCATGTCTCGGGGATGTCCAGACTAAACATCCGAAAGAGATAAGAACTATTTGATGTAGATTTTCTGTGATGTATTATCTTTTTCTCTCTAAGGAAAAAAAAAAAAAAAAAAGTCCTACCACTGCTTTTGCACTAGAACACGTAATCAAGGTTTTCTTTCTTATGAATTATTTCAAAAGGGTTCAGCCCAGTTGCATGATCCCCAAGCATCGTCCGCATTCCCTGAATTGTGCTGCATGCTGAGTCTCTGCCTTCAGTCTCGTCCTATGCTGTTTGATTCCAGCAGATTTTTTTTGTGTGTGAATGTCTGTGCATCTGTCTGTCAAGCTGAAAATAACCTGACCTTCATGGGCTTCCTGAAGACTCCAAATATTTAGTGCTTCCCATGAGCCCTGCCTCTTATGCTGACAGTCAATTTGATGAACTTGGGGAGGGCGCTTAATTTCTCCCTCTATATGCAGGTAACAGGAGGCAGGAAAGTAAAGATCCAGGATGCTAAATTCAATTCAGTTGCTCAGAAGCTTAAAATTGGGAGGCTCATTAACCCCCAAACCCATCTATAAAAAGGGACAAGTGGAGTGCTTCTTCCTCCCATGTGTACCCCAGAAATGAGAGTCCCTTGAGATGAGCAGGGGCAGCACACTTCCCTTCACTGTGCACAATGGAGAGCTGCACATTTTAACCCAGAGCCATAAAGCAAGCCTGCCGGGAACAGCGGCTCACGCCTGGAAATCCCAACACTTTGGGAAGCTGAGGTGTGAGGACCACTTAAGCCCAGCAGTTTGAGACCAGCCTGGACAACAAAGTAAAACCGTGTCTCTACAAAAAAATTAAAAATTAGCCTGGCGTGATGGCACCAGCCTGTGGTCCCAGCTACTGAGGAGGCTGATGGGGGAGGATCACTTGAGTCCAGGAGGGTAAGGCTGCCGTGAGCCATCACTGCACTCCAGCCTGGGTGACAGAGGTGAGATCCTGTCTCCAAAAATAAAGTCTATTTGAAAGCTTTATAATTCCATTTTCTTTTCTTTCTTTCTTCTCTTTTTTTTTTTTTAAACAGAATCTCACTATGTCTGTTGTGAGTGCCGTGGCCCAGTCTCGGCTCACTGCAGCCTCTACTCCCAGGTTCAAGTGATTCTCCTGCCTCAGCCTCCCAAGTAGCTGGGATTATAGGCGCACACCACCAAGCCTGGCTAATTTTTGTATTTTTAGTAGAGACGGGGTTTCACCATGTTGGCCAGTCTGGTCTCGAACTCCTGACCTCAAGCTATCCACCCGTCTCTGCCTCCCAAATTGCAGGGATTACAGGCATCAGCCACCATGCCTGGCCACTCCATTTCCTTTTAATGGGCATCCTTTTGAAGAGGAAGCAAGGATTGGGCAACAGCCTGAAAGCAGCAAGCCTGCTTATCTAATACAGCATTAATTTCATTTTTCCAATGTAATCCGTGGGTTCACAGACAGCATTAATTTCAAATACCTTATCCCGCTGTCCCAACAAGCATTCTCACACTTCTCAAATTTTAGTGCCCCAATCTTTGATTCAGAAAACATGGTCACTGCATAAATGAATTGTTGGCAAATACAATATTCATTGCTTAATAATCTGGAAAAGATGTGAGAACGAATTTACGGTGATTTAGCACTTTTCTTTATGGAAATGCTTATGAATATTTAACTGTAATGTTTATTTTATTCTAATTTTTTTGTTAATCACATGTGCTTAGTTAATACGGCATACTTATGCCAAGTTTTTGTGATTGCCGTAGATTTTATGAATGATGGCAATTTCATGTGCTCTTTTATTTGAAATTAGATTGATTGCAAAGACTCATACAAAGTCATCTGTTAATTTTAGGGCTTAGTATTTGTGCCATTGTATCAGCGTATCCTCCCAGCACATACCCACATGCACACGCACACATATGCCTGCCTGCACACACACACACACACACACACAATACATTCATGCACACACACGCACATATGCCTGCCTGTACACTCACACACACACAACACATTCATGCACACGCACACACGCACACTTTCCCCCCTTATTATCAGTGAGACAACAACACATTGGCACATTCCCTCTAGCTTTCTAAGGGAAGGAATTTTTCTTTAAAGGCTCATTCATACTTTTGAAGGCAAATTTGATTTAGCAGAACATCCTTCTAAAATTGAGGAAGAAAGAAAAATAACAAAATAAAACAGAAGAGGAAGGGGGAAAGCATATAGATAGTAGAAACCAATTCTACAGATTTCTTTTTTTACCCCAAGGTTTTAATAGCATGTGAAATAGCTTTAGGAAAATTTCTTCTTATCAATTTTTTCATATTGGCCAAATGGCGTGTTTGTTACAGTCAGCCATGCTAAAGTTTTGGGAAGTATGTGGAAGACCCCCAGGCTCTACGTGCTTTCCTATGCAGGTCTCCTGGCATTCCCTTTAGGAATTCACTTTTCGGATTAACCATTTCCTCATCCCAAAGTATAAGTCAGTCCTTCCATCCACTTTTCTTTTAGGACAGGAAGGACCTAGGGCATTGAGCAAAGAGGAAAAGGAGAGTCAACCAGGCGCAGTGGCTCAGGCCTGTAATCCCAGTACTTTGGGAGGCCAAGGTGGGTGGATCACCTGAAGTCGAGCCCAGCCTGGCCAACGTGGTGAAACCTCGTCTCTACTAAAAATACAAAAATTAGCCAGGCGTGACGGTGTGCGCCTGTAATCCCAGCTACTCAGGAGGCTGAGGCAGGAGAATTGCTTGAACCCAGGAGGCGGAGGTTGCAGTGAGCCAAGATCACACCACTACACTCCAGCCTGGGCAACAGAACGAGCAAGACTCCGTCTCAACAAAAAATAAAAAAAAAAAAGGAGAGCCTAAGAGAAGTCCAAGTGGGCACCCAGAACAGACTTTACCTACATCATTGTTCTCTTCAGAGATGGCCCTGCTCCCCACAGACTGAGAGGAATTTAGGTTCTATAGCAGGATTCTGTATTGGTCAGGATTCACTTCTGTAGACAGTGGCTTCAACAAGAGAGTTTATTTCACTCTCATACAGAAGAAGTCTAGAAAAGACAGTCAAGATTGGTAGAGACTCAGTTTCCTCCTGTGCTCTTGCTCTAGCGTGCACAACTTCCTCTTCTTGGTCAAAGATGGCTGCCCAAATTCCAGCCATCGTGTCCTCAGCCCACCATTAGAAAGGAAGAAGGGCACAGCCCCTTCATTGATGGACACTTCCCGGAAGGACCAGACAACACCAATGGCTTGCCTTCGTTGGCCAAATATTGGTCATAGAACCATACTTATCAAGGGAAATAGAGTTTTCCTGCAGTTATGGGCTTGGCAAAAAAAAAATCAGAAGTCCTGTACCAAGGAAGAAGAGGAAGAGGGAGAACTGACGCTGACGAGCAACCAGGAGGCTTTGCCACAGGATCAGATGACAGCTTGCTAAAACAGCTTACTTCTCTGTGACCTGACTTATTTTTTCTTTCTTTAAATTTTTTAATTTAAAAAAAATTTTTTTTAGAGACAGGGCCTCACTCTGTTGCCCAGGCTGGGGTGCAGTGGCACAATCATAGCTCGCTGCAGCCTTGAACTCCTGGCTGGGCTCAAGCGATCCTCCTGCCTCGGCCTCCTGAGTAGCTGGGACTAACTTGAATTCTCTTATGCTTCCTGGATTTCTTTCCAGGCCGAGACATAGAAATCACAAATGAATGAATGTGATCAAACTTGAAGGCCATTTCTAAAGAAAAGCTTTAGCTCAGACCCCATTCTGTGATTGCCTGTTAACGCCTCCTTGTAATTTCAGCGGAAATTCTAGAATTGGCCGGGAATGCCGCGAGGGACAACAAGAAGGCCCGGATAGCCCCGAGACACATCTTGCTGGCAGTTGCCAATGACGAGGAGCTCAACCAGGTATGTCTGAAGCATTGAGGGAAGCCGTAGAATGGGTTTGCCAAACATGCTAATGTGTGGGCCTGGCTGGCCATGAGTCACTCCCGCTACAGTTCCCAATTACATTTATACAAAAAAAAACTCAGGCCATATAAAAGAACAAATTCTGCTAGCTCTATCATTCAGATTCAAAGTAAAATTGCCTCTGGCATGGATCTCACTATATATTCTAGGTCTTATCAGACCTTTCTTTTCTCTTTGAAGGCAAGTTCTGTGTGTTGCTGAGGAAGGTGTGGCACAAATGTTATTCTCTTCACTTTCTTCACCCAAAGTTAGTTGACAGTTTTTTCTGATGAAGGCAGAAGACTCTTTATATTTTAGAACTGACCTTTATATTCTAAAACTGACTCCAAAGTCAAGTGACTAGCCCCTTTTCACCCACAGTATATATAAGGTGGTGGGTAAATAGTATAAGAATTTTTATTTCTGTTTCTTTTCATTTATCTTTATTTTCTAATCTCATTCTTCTCAAACTGTAGTGAAGAAGCCGTTTTTATGGCCAATCCATCATAGACTGATAATTTCCAAAAATGTAATAAAAGTTACTAGAAAAAATAAAAAGCAAACTACAAGCCATAATTTTTTGTTATCAGATTCAACAGATATACAATGTCAGTTTGCTGTGAAAGTTTCTAGATGCTTACTATACTTCTCTTGTCACTGATGGGCAACTACCAGTTCATGGGTGAGCCGTGGTCGCAGACCACGCTTGGGGTAGTGTTGGTTTCAAATCTGCAGAATATATTAGTGGAGTAGTACATGTCTGTTCTTTATGGATAATTAACTTACATTGATTGGGAGGAGCATGGCCAGACATACTTTACTGACGGAATGTATGTGCAAGCTTGTGGAGACCACTGGTTCGTCATTAACTGGGTCTAGTCTTTGCAATGACCTTTGAACCTCATTCTCTCAAGCTGCGCTCCCCACATGGGAAGCTCTTTATCCTGCGTTGTGTCTGGAATTTCAGAGCCCTGGGCAACATCCCTGGTTTCAACTTCTATGTCGCTTCTATTTTTCTTTGCTTTGTTTTGCTTTCTGTACAACATCACAGGATGCCTTGTTAACCTACAGAGAAATGCTCTACAACTGAAAGTGGGAAAAGCCAATTAAATGGTGTATTATGCAGTTTCTTTAGGAAAGCGGAGGCCACATTTAACAGAACTGTATTAAATCCAGGCCAGGCTCAGTGGCCCACGCCTATAATCCCAGCACTTTGGGAGGCCGAGGCAGGTGGATCACCTGAGGTCAGGAGTTCGAGACCAGCCTGGCCAACATGATGAAACCACGTCTCTACTAAAAATACAAAAATTAGCCAGGGGTGGTGGCAGGTGCCTGTAATCCCAGCTGCTCAGGAGGCTGTGGCAGGAGAATCGCTTGAACCTGGAGGCGGAGGCTGCAGTGAGCCAAGATCGCGCCACTGCACTCTAGCCTGGGTGACAGAGTAAGATTCTGTCTCAAAAAAAAAAAGAACTGTATGAAATTGGGAACTAGCAGGCTAGCAGGCTGTTTGCTACATGAGTGCATGCATTTCTCTCTTAAGCTGCTAAAAGGAGTGACCATCGCCAGTGGAGGCGTCCTGCCCAGAATTCACCCCGAACTGCTGGCCAAAAAGCGAGGGACCAAAGGCAAGTCGGAAACGATCCTCTCCCCGCCCCCAGAGAAAAGAGGCAGGAAGGCCACATCAGGCAAGAAGGGGGGGAAGAAATCCAAGGCTGCCAAACCACGGACGTCCAAAAAGGTAAGCCGAGGCTGCGTGTCCTGAGCCAGGCACTCCCACTGCAATGGTCTGAATGTCTGTGTTCCCCCACAATTAATACATTGAAACCTAACCCCAGAGGCATAGGATTACGAGGTGAGGCCTTTGAGAGGTAACTAGATCATGTGGGTGGAGTCCTCACGAATGGAAACAGTCCCCTTATAAAAGAGGCCTGAGGGTGGCAGAGGGACCCTTCTGCCATGTAAGGACACAGCTAGAAAGCGTCATCTACCAGGAAGTGAGCCCTTGCTGCCTCCGGAACTATGAGAAACAAGTTTCTGGGCCAGGCACAGTGGCTCATGCCTGTAATCCCAACACTTTGGGAGGCCAAGGCAGGAGGATGGCTTGAGCCCAGGAGTTAGAGGCTGCAGTGAGCCATGATGGCGCCAGTGCACTTGAGCCTGGGTGACAGCACAAGACCCTGTTTCGAAAACAAACAAAAAAAAGAAAGTGGTTTCTGTTGTTTGTGAGCCAGCCAGTCTATGGCATTTTGTTAGAGCAGCCCAGACAGACACTAAGACACTCACAGAACAGGAGGGAAGTTTAAAGATGAAACAATGATTTCGTAGCAGACACCTCTGAAGGACTGAGGACTCTTGCAGCTTGGTGCCGGAAGAAAACAACAAGAATGTACAGGTAAAAGAATAAAGGCCCTTTGAGGTTAGAGCTGAAATGGGTCTTCTCTAGGTTTCCAAACCCTAAGCAGGGATGGTTTTCAGATTCCTTTTACTACCCCCAGCAAAATCTGAAGTGAGCGATGATAGCCGGCAACCTACGTTTTATTTCTCTGCAGAGCTCTGTGTTGCCTTCCAAACAGCCTCTAGTCTCCTGCAGGCATTCCCTGAGTCCCGCCAGTGGAATTTCAGGTGTTTGGGATAGCTTGATATGCTAGGTAGCTTAGCTCAGAGATGCCACTGATAGAATAATGTTTTCCTATGTTGCCCAGTACAGTAACCACTGGTCACATGTGGCTTCCTTTTTTTTTTTTTTTTTAAGAGACAGGGGTCTCAGTCTGTCACCCAGGCTAGAGGGCAGAAATGCAGTGGCGAGATCATAGCTCACTGTAGCCTCAAACTCCTGGGCTCAAGCGACCCTCCTGCCTCAGCCTCCCAAAGCATTGGAATTATAAGTGTGAGCTAAGGCACCCAGCCAAGGCTATTTGGATTTGAATTAAAACTAAATTAAATTTAAAATTCAGCTCCTTGATTGTACCAGCCACATTTCAAGCACTCAGCAACATTATTGAGGATCAAGACAGAATATTTCCATGATCACAGAAAGTTCTATTGGACAACCCTATTGTAGAAGTTGTGGATGTTTCATTCCACATTGCCTCTGTGCCCCGAGAAATCCTGGGGAGAAAGAAGGCTAAGGAATGGGCTATCAACAGCCCCACCCGGCTCCGATGCTTTTCGTTATGAGCTGCAGGCATCGAAATGAGCAAGGACAATGTGCTGGTGCACAGGGGTAGGTGAGGACTGTAGGTACATGTGAACCCTTTAACACACTTTCTATTTTGCTGCTTTGCGGTACCCTTTTCTTTCCTTATATTGCTTTTGCTTCCCTCCTTCAAGAAACAGCAGAACACATCACCTAACCACTTCCTTTCATATTCAACTTAGTGGCAGCCATGAGAAGAGCTTAATAAAGGCATCTCAGGCTTTTTCTGGATTGGTTCTCATCTTGCCTTTTGATTTTTACCGACAGTCCAAAGCAAAGGACAGCGATAAAGAAGGAACTTCAAATTCCACCTCTGAAGACGGGCCAGGGGATGGATTCACCATTCTGTCTTCTAAGAGCCTTGTTCTGGGACAGAAGGTAACAAAGAGAATTGCCTTGTGCTATATTAAAACACTACTGTATTTTTATAACCTACTGTTGACAAGCAGTGATGCCTCCTTTGCTCCCCTAATAATGATTTTCACTGCAGTCTTGAATTATTCATTTTTAAACTAAAGAGCTGTGGCAGCATCAGCATTGTGAGAGTAAGAATTGTTCTTCTTTGCTGAGAATTGTTAATGCTAACGTTGGTCAGACAAGGGTGAGCATGGAAGCTCTTTCTGGTCAGTAGATAGGATGGCATTACTGGTTTTGCTGGGAATTCCCCACACCCCAGTTATTTCTACATCTGCCAAAAAAAAAATCCATAGCTAACTTTCTCAGACAGCTTCTGAGAGGCCCGTCTTACATGGTTCAATGTAATTTATCAAAGAAAGAAAATAGAAATGTATGTTTCCCAAATATCCTTGGTATTAGAAATGAATTATTTGCCAATAATTCAGTCTGCCTGCCTTCCTAGGCTTTAGAAAGAAAACAAACAGGGCTATACATTTGAACAGTCTTCAGCAACACAACAGCAGCCCAACCAGACATGCAAATAATTCATTCCTGCAAGCGTAAAGTTTACTGAGCAGACAATTTATCTACCAAGTGAACTGGGGCTGAAATAAAACACCCAAGGAAAGAGTCAGTTAATCATATCTCTGGTAGCTGAATGTTTCCATCCTGACAACACAGTAAGCCTCCATTCAAAGAATTGGGAAGAGTATGTTCTAAGAAGAGCATCGGTGTGGCTGGTTGCTAATTTGTCACTGATGAAAGCAGGGAAACAAAGAGGTGGAATTTATGTCCCCTCTCTGGCCTGTTTACTGTTGTATGATGATTAGCTTTCTCTCACTTAGCTAAGGGAACATAAAGGTTTTGCTCACATGGGCCAACAATAGAGAATGCCCTCCATTCCACTCTACTGTGAACACATAGGGTAGCAATTCCCAATGGTAGCCCCAAGACTGTGGTCTCCGAAGGGCAAGGGAGCCAGACACCCCCAGGTCAGAATCCCAGAGCCCATTACTTCTCTCCAGCAAGGTTATTGGCTTCAGAGCCCTGCCCCACAAATTTTGTGCCCTTCTAGGGAGAATGCAGGATGCTGAGGGGAGAAGAGAGAGCAAACCCTGGGCTTCCTTGCAGGAGCTGCTCAGAAGGTGCACCACTGAAAACTAAGGCCACCAGGGTTGGGAACCAAAGGCATGAGCTGTAAGGGAAAGAAAGAAAGGAGAGGGGGCCGGGTGCAGTGGCTCACGCCTGTAATCCCAGCACTTTGGGAGGCCGAGGCGGGCAGATCACAAGGTCGGGAGATCAAGATCATCCTGGCTAACACGGTGAAACTCCATCTCTACTAAAAATACAAAAAATTAGCCGGGCATGGTGGTGGGCACCTGTAGTCCCAGCTACTCAGGAGGCTGAGGCAGGAGAATGGCGTGAACCCGGGAGGCAGAGCTTGCAGTGAGCCGAGATCGCACCACTGCACTCCAGCCTGAGAGACAGAGCAAGACTCCGTCTCAAAAAAAAAAAAAAAAAGAAAAAAGAAAGAAGAGGGGAGGTCCTGTTCCTGTTCCATGGAAGAGGAAATGGATTTGCTGCCAGTCCCAGAGTGGAAGGCAAATCAGCTGAGCTCAAAGAGCTTATTGCAAGCCAAACACCTGGGAAACTGGAGGTTGTCACTCTCTATGCAGCCCCTATGTTGACATTGGGTATGAATAATTAAAAAAAATTAATGAATGCAAGTAAAATATGAGATTTTTCAACAGAATTTTATCTTTTCCACATTCTCCACCTTTTCTTCCTAATGCAGCTGTCCTTAACCCAGAGTGACATCAGCCATATTGGCTCCATGAGAGTGGAGGGCATTGTCCACCCAACCACAGCCGAAATTGACCTCAAAGAAGATATAGGTAAGGTCCTGAGACTTCAGTAGAAGTGCCATAGAATAGGCCACTGTTCAGGCAAGTTCTTGTGAAGCTGATCATTGTCAACTGGCTATCCCATTGCTGGGGTCCCATGTTAAACTCTGTCTTTATGTGTAGTTGAACAGTTTCACTGGAGAGAAGCTAACTTTGTTTTAATTCTGCATATATTTTTGAAATTTTTATTGGGATATTGTGTAAAAGCAAATCTTTAGCGTAGAGCTAGATGAATTTTTCTCAAAGTGAACCCCACTTTGCAACCAGCACCAAGATCCTGAAGCAGACCCTTACCAGCACCCCAGAAGTCTCCCTCAGCCCCACTCCCAGTCAGTATGTCCTCCAAGGGTAACCACTGTCCTTTCTTATCAAAGCAGAGATGGGTTTCTTCTGTCTTGAATTTTGTAAAAATGAAATCTTGTCCTCTTCTGGGTCCGACTCCTTTTGCTCAATTTAGTATTGTGAAATCTATCCATGTTGTTGAGTATGCTTGTATTCACTCATTTTCCTTGCTCTGTAGTATTACACTCTATAAATATATGACAGTTTATGGATCTACCACTGATGACATTTGGGGTAGTTTCCAGTTTGAGCTATAATGAATAGTGCTACTATAAATATTGTTGTACATGTTTACATATATCGTAAGCTTAAATATTGAGAGTGCTATTGATAAAAGGGAAATGGACATCTAGAAAATATTAGGTTGCCCATTAAGCTATGAGCATTGAGTTATTTTTGCCTGTGGTTTGCCACCTGTCCCACGAGTGGCAGAGGGAGCTGTTACTAGCCAGGGTGGAGGAGCTTGGGAGGGTAAGCTGTTATGGGCGCTGGAAATAACAGCATGCTAACAGTCCCCATCCCGTCCATTTTTACCAAGCCAGAACTGCCTTAAACTCTCCACGGAAAGGGTAAAGTGAGCAAAGAAGGGGCTTTGTCTCTAGGGTACAGGGCTTGCCTGTGAGGGAGGCAATTTGAGGTAGATGCTAGTAGTTCAGCCCTGGGTGGTAGCACCAGGGACCCCAGGCAGCTGGACTCATTCAGGGCTTCCTCCTGGCATCAGAGGCCACTTGCTGTGTGCTGAAAAGGAGACAGACAGCCCTGGGAAAAGTCAGCATTACAGAGAAACAGGTCTCCTTCCACTGTCCATGGAAGGACGCCCTCTAGTAGCCTTCATCTGGAGCTCTTTTAATAGCTGTCCTGCCTCTCACTGACACATTGCAGTGTTCATACTTTACACATTTCTATAGTAATGAAATTTTTATGTAAGAAAAACAATATGCTTCCTTTTTTTAGTTGGCACGGTGGCAGAGTAGAAAGAGCACTGGTCTGGGAGCAAAAATTCACACTCAGATCCCAGCAGTGGATTCTAAGGCTAACCTCTTCAGGGTCTTGGGAGGAGAAATGGGCTAAAGGCAGTCAGGTGGTTAAGAGGGCAGGTTCCAGGTCGGCCTGCCTGGACTGTCCCAGCTTTTCTGAATTGCTTCCTAGCTATGTCACCTCTGGCAGGCTTCTAAACCTCCCTGAACCTCCGTTTCCTCCTCTGTAAGGGAGGATAGCAATAGTTCCTGTCCCATAGGGGTGCTGTGATGGAGCCTAGCACAGTGCTGGGCTCCTAGGCAGTTAGTAATTGACAGTTGTTTTATTGCTGCTGTGTTAGGAGGAGTCCCTCCCATTATGATTCCATTCTCCACCACCATCACCCAAACTAATCATCCCAGCAGCCAAGGCCCTGCCTTACTCTTTTCAAAACATTATTTTATTATGGGAAAAGTCAAGCATACACAAAAAATAACAGAAAAGTATAATGAAACCCTGTGCAATCAGATGCAATAATCACCACCCATGGCCACCTTTGTTTCAGCTCTTACCCCCTCCACATACTTCCAGACGTCATTTTATCTATGAATATTTCACAATGACTTCTAACAGATAAGGGCTGTTTACTAACAACACAGCCACAATACCATTATTGTACCTTTAAAAAGATAGCAATATCAACAAATTACCAGTGCTCCAATTCCAGTTACATCATAAATGTCAAGTTTCTTAAACACTTGTTTAAACCAGGCACAGTGGCACACTCCTGTAGTCCCAGCTACTTGGGAAGCTGAGGCAGGAGGATCGCTTGAGCCCAGGAGTTTGAGACCAGCCTGGACAATATAGTGGGACCCCCATCTCTTATAAAAAAAGGGGGGCCCGAGTACGGTGGCTCACACCTGTAATCCCAGCACTTTGGGAGGCTGAGGTGGGCAGACCACTTGAGCTCAGAAGTTCCAGACCAACCTGGGCACATGGCGAAACCCCATCTCTACAAAAAATATAAAAATTAGCCAGGCGTGGTGGCACATGCCTGTGCTCCCAGCTAAGGTTGGAGGCTGGGGTGGGAGGATCACTTAAACCCAGGAGTTCTAGGCTGCAGTGAACTGTGATCACGCCACTACACTCCAGCCTGGGCCACAGAGTGCACAGAGTGAGACCCTGTCAAGAAATTAAGAAAGCAAAGAAAGAGAGAAAAAGAGAGAGAGAGAAGGAGGGAGGGAGGGAGGGAAAGAAAAAGAGAGAAAGAGAGAGACAGAGGGAGAGAGAGAGAAAGGAAGGAAGGGAAGGTAGAGAAGGAAGGAGGGAGGGAAGGAGGGGGAGAGGGAGAGAGAAAGGAAGAAAGGAAAGAAAGAAAATTTGTTTATTTGATTTCGGATCCAAATCAGTCCACGCACTGCAGTTGGTTGATGAGTCTCTTATACCACAGGTTCCTCCTTCATCTCTTTCTTTCTTATTTCTTTGCAATTCATTTGTTGAGGAAGCTGGGCCATTTGTCCTATAGGGTTTCATGCAGTCCGGATTTTGTTGATTACATCCTCCTGGCATCATGAAACATGTTTCTTTGCTTTTTTATAACTTGGTGGTTGGATCTAGAGGTTTCATGAGGTGTAGGTTCGAAAACTTTGCCAAGACTCCTTGGTCAGTGGCGAGCGCTCATGCCTGAGGAGGCGCGTCGTGCCTGGTTGTCTGTCTTGGTGTGATGCTGGCAGCCATTGATGCCTCTTCTCTAGATTCCGCCATTTGTTAGGAGTTGCAAACCTGTGGTATTCTCATTCTAGCATTGCTCCTTTCCTTCTTGGGAATGCTTCTGTAGACAGAAACTACCTGTCTCCAGGATGCTTTTTTCTTAAAAGCCTTCAGTGAGGAGGGTGGATTCCCCTTGCCTTCTGCACATTCCCATTTGGCCCTTGACCTGAATGCAGAGGGCACCAGTGTAGACCTAGTCCTCTGCTTCTCAACATGAACTGGCTGCCAGCTTCGGTTACCCGGCCTTCTCCAGGCTTCTGGACCCAATAGATCAACAGTGTCCAGGAATCTGGGGGCCAGAAAGGAGCCTCAGAGGTACTGGGTATAATGCACAATCACCATTTCTCAGTTGCATCATGGAAACCCAAGCACATTAACAAAGAAAACCCCTCTGCACGCCCTCCCCCAGTGGACAGTGACCACTGGAATAGACACTTGTCCTAAACCAGCTGCACAGCGTACTGTGGCTGTCTACATATACTTGAGGCTCGAGTGTGGAGTGGGAAAGCATCAGCACCCAGGCCCTGGGGAAGACCATGAACTGAACCATAATAATAATGATGATTCATAAAGAGGGAGCTGAGACTTGCCTCAGACATCCAGATCACCAAGTTCATTCGAAGATAAAAACATCTGAAAAATGCCTCCTCTGCTGCCCCAAAGCCGCCGTCATCCCAGTCTGGACAAAACACCCATGTCATCTCAGAGACATGACAGCTGGATGCGCTGGTGCACACAGACAGGGTTCCTGTGAGGTCAGAGGTGGCGTCCTGTCATCTCCCAGGGGTTCCACTTGGCCTGTGTAGAAGTAAGAGCTGAGGTAGGAAAAAAAAGAAAGAGTGAGGCATTCCCCTAACATCAAAGGCTCAGGGTATCTCCCGGCAGGAATGTCCTTAGAGATTAGCCTCTCTGCATTTCTCCATTGCAAACTGAGCACCGGGCTGGGGGAACAACGTGCCAGGCTGCCCTGGGCCTCTGTCTGCCCTTTGACTCAAGCACATACAGTATGTTGATGGCACTGTGATGGGACCAGGACTTCAGAGCTCTCCACATGAGTACTAAACCTGTGGGACACAACACTAGAATCTCAGTTTTTTGTTGTTTTGTTTTTAAATCATCTACAAGACTCAAGCCATGAGACAGCTTTATGGCCAAATTACCCCTTAAAAGATCCTTGATAAAAGCTTGCCAATCTAAGTCTGCTAGACTGAGGCCCAGAGACCCCTGCCTCCCCTGACCACTAGCAAACCAGGATAACAATTGGGAATTTCAATTCCTAGTTTCTAACAGTGCTTCTGTTTTCTCCTGGCCTACCACAAATATGTCAAACAGTGTAATTAGATTGAAAGAACAACCACAGTGGCTTCCCATTGCTCTCCTTTGCAGGTAAAGCCTTGGAAAAGGCTGGGGGAAAAGAGTTCTTGGAAACAGTAAAGGAGCTTCGCAAATCCCAAGGCCCTTTGGAAGTCGCCGAAGGTAAGTGTGGAACTAGGCTCCTGTCACCAGCATGGCCTCACCCTCCTCTCTGGAGTCTCCAGCCTCACGTGCCTCATGCCTATTCAGCTTATGAGACAAAGTATGCCATAACTAATCAGAAAGCTGTTTTAGCATCTCAGGTAATTTGGGCAGGCCCATAGAGATCCTTTCAGATGTCCTGGGGACTCTAATATGTCGGAATAATTCAAGTCAGTTTGCATCAGATCCCTCAAAATGATCTAGAGCCATTGGGTGAACTTCGCATGTGTGTGATAAAATACACAAACCATAGGACTTACCACTGGAACTATGTTTCTTTTTTTTTTTTGAGAAAGAGTCTCACTCCGTCACCTAGCCTGGAGTGTAATGGCATGATCTCAGCTCACTGCAACCTCTGCCTCCCAAGTTCAAACGATTCTTGTGCCTTAGCCTCCCGAGTTGCTGGAATTACAGGCGCATGCCACCATGCCTGGCTAGTGTTTGTATTTTTAGTAGAGATGGGGTTTCGCCATGTTGGCCAGGCTAGTCTCAAAGTCCTAACCTCAAGTAATCCACCCGCCTTGGCCTCCCAAAGTGCTGGGATTACAGACATGAGCCACCACACCCGGCCACTGGAACTATTTTGAAGCGTATAATTCAGTGGCATTAAGTACTTTTACAGCATTGTGCAGCCTTTGATATCACCTCACACAGAAACCCTGTTGGGTTGATCGGACTCAACACCAGGTCGTGGGGGTGACGAAGTCCAGCGGAGTCAAAGGAATGAGAAAAGATAGTTTGAGAGAGAAAGTGGGTCCACGGGGCTGTCGCTAGTGTGTGGAGGCTGGGAAGGCCCCGAGCTCAGGAAGCCCAGGCTATTTACAGGTGGTGAGGATGTGGGGGTCGAAAGGGCAAGCGTATGATCTACAGCTGTGACAGTTTAGCATTTCCTTTGAAGCATTTGGAACATATTCTGCTACTTGAGATAATGGAGAGCAGGATCTTTTAACTCAAGATACAATCGATCGAGAGCAAGGAGCAAGAAGCCAGCAAGTCTAGACACATTCCACAGCCACGAGCCCTGGATTCTATCCAAGCCACGAGGGGTTTTATGCCCTGGGCTTAGATTATGGTGCGTCAGGGTAGCCTTCCACCCTTTGGCACAGAGCTTGGTGTTCCAAAGGCCACAAGGGGTTTTAGAATCTGGACCCCGGATATGTTCCAAGACTCTTTTACATTATGTCAGATATGCAAGCCCTGCCTCAGCTTCTCTCAACACTTAGCTTGCTTTTCTCCCAACAAACCCCCTAACCATTAAGCAGTCATGCCCAGTGCCCCGCTTAGGCCCTGGCAAGCACTAATCTACTTTCTGTCTCTATGGATTTGCCTATTCTGGACATTTCATATAAATGGGATCATGCAATATATGACTTTTCTGTCTGGCTTCTCTCACTTAACATTTTTTTCAAAGTTCATCCATACTGTAGCATGGGTCAGTATTTATTCCTTTTCATGGCTGAATAATATTCCATTTTGTTTAACCATTCATTTACTGATGGACATTTGGGCTGTTTCCACCTTTGGTGATTGTGAATAGAGCTGCAGTGAACATCTGTGCACAAGTTTTTGTTTGAACATCTCTTGTCCATGATATTGGGCAACTTTTTGACAGGTGGATTCAACCTCAGATCCATGTTCCCACCCACACAATTTCCAATCAGTTCACTCCTTGTACCCTCAGTCAGTGCCAAGTGCTGCAGGGCTTCAGAGGAAAATAAAACCCACTGCTGCCCTCAGATGCATAATTGGGGCACAGAGCAGGAGCCACGACCTCAGCATAGGGGAGTGTGGGAGGACTGCAGTGAGGCTGTGAGACCCCTTGGGGGTGGGACACAGAGGGCAATAGGAGCACTGCATGTGAGAAGATACGTGTCTTGCATGAGCAGGGAGTCCTGGGTCAGCACGTGGGAGGGGAGAAACAGCAGCCAAGATGAGTCTGGGCCTGTGGGCTGTGTGAAGGGGTCTGGATCTGACCCTACATGGACATGAGGGCACTTGGAAGTTTAAGCAGAGGGCTGTCCAGATTAGACTTGATTGTTATAAAAGTAGGGCCCAGGCATGGTGGCTCATGCCTGTAATCCCAGCACTTTGGGACGCTGAGGCAGGCAGATCACAAGGACAGGAGTTCAAGACCAGCTTGACCAACATGGTGAAACCCCGTCTCTACTAAAAATACAAAAATTAGTCAGGCGCGGTGGCGCATGCCTGTAATCCCAGCTACTCAGAGGCTGAAGCAGGAGAATCACTTGAACCTGGGAAGTGGAGGTTGCAATGAGCCAAGATCGCGCCACTGCACTCCAGCCTGGGCAACAGAGAAAGATTCTGTCTCAAAAAAAAAAAAAAGAAAAGAAAAAAGTAATGGGGGCTTCTAGTCCAGAAAGAACAAGAGCCCACACTTTAAATCTCCACCCACCACTCCCCAGAGGCATAGCAGTAATAGATGCAGTGTCTCTTTAAAAACTGTAAGAGCCACACTCAAATATAAAATAAGCCTCCATGTAGACAGACAGGAGGGCTGCAGCAGCACCTCCAGAAGGCCGCCGCCCCAGGCCTGGGCTCCAGGTCTGTAAGATGCAGAGTCGCTTCACGTATAAAGAGGGCCAGAGCCAGGCTCACTGCCCAACGCAAGGGGCTGCATGAGACTCTCACGGCCTTTACAAGAAGCCAGAGCTCTAGCCACCACCCAGGGCTACAACTTGTATAAAAATCTGTCCTTCTAGGGTAGCAGAAGGGAGAAGAGAGCCCCTCATCCAAGCCCAGGGCCACATCGCCCACCAAGTCAATGTTTGGCTCCACCACATCCCTGATATGACCATGAGACCAAGCCCCAACTCAGTCATCTAAGATGGCATCTGGACTGGGGGCCTGGGTGTGGGGAAGGTTCCCCAGAAACTGCCTGATAGGGTGCAAAGGAGAGGAAAAATAGCTGCTGTACACAGAATGAGAGGCTCCAACACACTTCTTTTTTAAATTATTTTTTAAATAGAGATGGGGTCTTGCTATATTGCCCAGGCTGATCTCGAACTGCTGGGCTCAAGTGATCCTCCTGCCTCAGCCTCCCAAAATGCTAGGATTACAGGTGGGAGCCACCGTGCCCAGCACCAACACACTTCTAAACAGAGTCCCAAAGGCAGAAATAGAAAGTAGAGAAGCATTATTTAAGGAGATCATAGCTGAGAATTTTCTAGGATGAAGCATGAGCCCTTAAGCTGAAAATATCAAGCAAAATACATGAAAATAAATCCAAAACCTGGAGTGTTGTGGTAAAGCCTCAGAAATTGAAAAATCAAAAGAAACCTTCAAAGTAACCCGAGAGGAGAGGCAGATCATTTGTAAAGAAATGATGGCTCTTCTAATGACAGCAGACTTCTCATCAGCAAAAAAAAAAGATGTGTGGAAACAGGAAAGAAATAGCTTCAAAGCACTGAAGGGAAAAAAAAAAAAACTGTCAACCAAGAATTCCACATTTTGCTACGTTGTCATTCAAGAATGAGGACAAAAGATGTACAATTTCAGATGTGCAGAAGTTGAGAGGCAGCAATCCAGACGCTAGCTGGAAAGAATACAAAAGTCTGCACCGAGGAAATAGACATGAACCTGGAAGGAAGGAGAGGGCTGCAGGACACAATTTTGAGCTAAGACATTGGTGCAAATGTGTTAGGTGTAAGAAGCCATGGCCTGGGGCCAGTGAGTGTTAGCACCCTGGGAAAAATGGAGAAGGGGAGATGGTTTGCCACTGTCTAACACCACATTGCATTTCATTTAAAACACCATCAGTTGTAAGATATACTCTTATTGTATGTAACACTAAGAAAAATTAAATTTCCAAAATAAGGTGTCTAATAGGAGGCCCCACATAAAGCTGGGGCACATTAGTATAACAGCAAGCAAGACATGACCCGCCATGCAGAAAGGAGCAGCAAATATCTTGATCTTGGCATCCAGTGGACAGAGGGGGGGGGAAAAGAAGCCTCACTAAAGAATTTGGCCAGGCATGGTGGCTCACGCCTATAATCGAAGCACTTTGAGAGGCAGAGGCGGGTGGCTCACCTGAGGTCGAGAGTTTGAGACCAGCCTGACGAACATGGAGAAACCCTGTCTAGTAAAAATACAAAAATTAGCTGGGCGTGGTGGTGGGTGCCTGTAATCCCAGCTACTTGGGAGGCTGAGGCAGGAGAATCATTTGAACCCGGAAGGCAGAGGTTGCAGTGAACCGAGATCACGCTATTGTACTCCAGCCTGGGCGGCAAGAGTGAAACTCTGTCTCTAAAAAAAAAGAAAAAGAATTTGAACCGCAAGCCAGTGCTCCTGAAGATTTGCAGCCAGATCCAGTGCAGCTCAAAACCTCAGGCAGAGAAGAGAGTGAGACATAGCCTTAGTTTGGTAGTGTCCCCAGGTGACATAGAAGGAAATGTAATTTCTTTCTGGAAGAACTCAGCTCCAGGCTGACAGCAATTCTAAGATGCTTCCTGATTTCAACAATATTAAAATGTTTAAACAAAAAAAAAAGTGCATCTTAACATGGTTAAAACAGACCAACTGCAGTGCAGGCCCACCCTGTGGCAGGGGGTGGGGGAGGGTGGATCAAGAAAATATTTCAGGAGCAGAGTCAGTGAGAGGCAGCGATGCTGCATGTTCAGGGAGGCAGAAGCTGGAGCTAAGGTAGGTCCAGGGTTTCCAGGCTGAGCAAACTGATGAAAAGTCAGGCCTTTCATTCATTTGTTGAATATTGGAGCACCTGCCTGCCAGTGACTGTGCTAGGAGCCAGGCAGCAGCAAGGAATACAAAAGTGCTTCGGTGAAGATGTCATCTGGGGCAGAACCAGTTCACGTTAAGCATCTACAGTGTGTGCTGTCGGGTGCAGGCATCAGGATGTGGATGTGATTGTAGGCCCTGAACACTCCTGAACTTTACAACCAGGCGGGGACCCCAGGGTAACACAGTACATCACTTAGCACAGCTGGCTGCTGAATTGCATGGCCGAGGCCCAGAGAGAATGGGTGAGGGAGTCAGGGACAAAGCAGGATAGCCAAGTTTGGAGACAGAGGTGCAGACAGACCCATGTGTGCAGGGGACTGAGCCCACTGGCTGGAGGACGACTGGGCATCCAGAGAGAGCAAGAAATGGATAGACTCCAAGGGGAGAGGGGCCGACCATGAAGGGAGCCTGGGAGGACTGCAGTAAGGCCAGGTAGCAATCAGGAGCAGTTGCAGATTCTGAGTTTAAATGTGGAGTTTAAGGACCTTGGCTCCAGCAACCATATGGAGGATGGTTTGGCAGAAGGAGGGCTGGGGCCCGAAGACTATCGAGAAAGCTGTATCGGATGAGGGTGGGGGTGGAGTGGGGGTGAAAATGAAGCACATGGGCCTGGAATGAGACAAGGCAGAGGAAACCGATGGTGTCTGCAGTGACAGAGAGGGAAAAAGGGGAATCGGGTTTCAGGAGTGAATGGCCATTTTACTGGGCACATGTTAGCCCTGGGGCCCCGGAAAGGTCATGAGGTGCAGGTCCCTGTTGAAAGCTAAGGAGGAAAATGGCTTGCAGATGGCTGCTTAGGAGCTGAGGCTGCAGCAGAGAGAAGAGCACTGGGCCCAGACACGCAGGAGGAGGAGAGGCCATTGTGGGAAACTGAGGTGCTGTTAAAAGAAAACCCACAGTGTCGTGGAAACCAGGCATCAGCAGTAGCAGTCTCTCAGCAGGACAAGGGGCCAACCTAGAGTCCCCTTTTTCTGTGGTGACTCCAAGAACTGTGATGGCTCACCTGGGGGAAGGTTCTAGAAGCTCCCAGCAGCAGCACTGCCACCCTCAGAATGCAGGTCTTCACCAGGCATCACATTAGGTAAGAGAATGCCTCTAGTCATTATGTGGATAGGTGCTTATACCAAATACCAGGGTCACAACCCTTGCAATAACTTGACCCTCATCCTTGACACCTCTGGAGAACATTACAAAGCATTACAGCTACAAGCTGTGTTATTCATTTCCAGTTGCCATGAACATACTTTGTTTTGGACTGAAATGTCATCGTGCACTACCCTGAAAGTCATTTTTTACTTGATTGGATGTTTGACGTTGCCAATAGGAACATATTCCTTTTATTTAAAAATGACTTTTGGCTGGGTGCGATACAATCCTAGCACTTTGGGAGGCCGAGGCGGGTGGATAACTTGAGGTCAGGAGTTCAAGACCAACCTGGCCAACATGGTGAAACCCCATCTCTACTGAAAATACAAAAAATTAGCCGGGCATGGTGGCGGGTGCCTGTAATCCCAGCCCCTTGGGAAGCTGAGGCAGGAGAATCGAATCGCTTGAACCCAAGAGGCAGAGGTTGCAGTGAGCTGTGATCGAGCCACTGCACTCCAGCCTGAGCAACAGAGGGAGACCCTGTCTCAAAAAAAAAAAAAAAAAAAAAAAAAAAGACTTTACATTAGAGGAATACCATTCTGCTAGTAACATGATTATACTTTTAAAATATATGAAATAAATCAGCCATGACTGTAACAAGCCAAACTCTGTCCGGCATACAATAGCAGCCAGGTGCTCGGGAAGATCGCACCGTGCAGGCAAGGCCCATGCCCAGGCTCCTTGGCTCTTGGCAGAGCAGCCTCCAGTTTTAGCGGCATCATTGTTCAGGCCAAAGAGGGACGCTCTGCTTCTGGTGAATATACATGATCGTAGAGTCAGCATGCATGGCGGGCCCTACCCAGGGCCTCGGTGTATTGTGTGGCCGGGGTCCTGCACTCAGGCGTTCACATGTGATGACACTGAGCCCCCTCTAGGCACTGGAAGGCAAGGAGCCTACAGCCTCCCCTGATGGACGAAGGGGTCCCTTGGATTTGGCTTCCACCCATGCGAGGAAGTGCAGTCAGCACTTCCCTGACACTGTGGACATTGCCAGGAAATACTTATCATAAACTAGGTGGGCATCATAGATTTCCAGTCAGTCTTTCACCTCAACCCCACACACAGCTCTGGAATACGGCAGACACACATTTCTGTTACAAGTGCTGCCCCTAGTGGCCACAGACCCTTACTACGCCGATTCCTGAGTTCCTGGAGGGGCACAGGGCACCCGGGCGGCGTGGGGGCACGCATGGCTCATGGCTGAAGCTGCAGCTGCCTCAGGCAGATCCGAAGGAACTGCTCCCCTGGGGGGTCCCACAGGGACTTCCCTCGAGCTTAGCAGCCACGGGGCTTTATCAACTGTCACGAATGGGAACCACGTTTAGGGGAGTAAACAGTAAAACAAAGGAATATGACAGAAATTGTGAGAGAAGGCTGGCCTAATCCAATTTCACAGCCCGCTTTTGAAACCCCACTCTCTGCAGGGCATGTGGAGATCATCAAATGGCAGTCCCTGTCAAGGAACTATACAATCAAGTTCAGTGGTTCTCAACTCATAGAAGGTCCTAAAATCACATAAGCATAAGCCCCTGCACCAGACCTACTGAGTCAGGACCTCTGGGGGTGGGGCCCAGGCACAGCTATTTTTTAAAAGCCACAGTAGGCCAGGTGTGATGGCTCATGCCTGTAATTCCAGCACTTTGGGTGCCTGAGGCAGGAGGATCACTTGAGCCCTGGAGTTCAAGACCAGTCTGGGCAACATAGCAAAACCTCATCTCTACAAAAAAATTTAAAAATTAGCACATTCCTGTAATCCCAGCTACTTGAGAGGCTGAGGCACTAGAATCACTTGAACCCAGGAGGTGGAGTTTGCAGCGAGCTGAGGTCGCACCACTGCACTCCAGCCTGGGCAACAGAAAAAGACTCTGTCTCAAAAAAAACTAAAAATAAAAAAATAAAATAAAAGCCACTGTATTCATTTCCTGTGGCTACTGTAGCAAATTACCACAAAGTTCATAGCTTCAGACAACACAAATTTGTCTTCTTACAGTTCTGGAGGCCAGAAATCCACAATGAGTTTTAAGAGTCTAAGATCCAGGTGTTGGCAGGGCTGGTTCCTTCTGGAGGCTCAGGGAAGGATTCCTTCCTTGCCTTTTCCAGCTTCTAAGCTGCAACATTGCTTGGCTCCTGGCTGCATCATTCCAATCTCTGTCTCCTTCATCACACGGACTTCTCCTGCCTTGGACCTTCTTGCCTCCCTCTTATCAGGCCCCAGGCTCACCCAGACAGTCTAGGATCATCTCTCCATCTCAGGAGCCTTAACTTAATCACATCAGCAAAGTCTTTTTTGCCATGTACAGGAAAACCCACAGGTTCCAGGGAGGAGGACGTGGGTGTTTTGGGATGCCATTACTTTACCTACCACAGCCACCAGAGAGGATCTGACATGTCCCTTTAACTAGGAACCATTGTGAGGAGGTAGCCCAACCCAGGGACTACTTGGCAGACCATATGAAAATGGCGCATCAGAGCAGCATTAAACGTTTCTACCCAAAGCTTGTGCTAACTGTGCAAAGCGATCCAACCCAGCTCTTGCTCTCTGTTAAACATAGTCCACATCAGGAGCACAGGATGCTGCCCAGCCAACGTCTCTATCACTGCCTTATCTCCAGATCTAACAGGTACCTGATGAGGTTAGGCTATAACCTAGGAAACCTTAGGAAATATAACCCGCGGCATTTTCTCTCCTATGTCCCAGCCGCCGTCAGCCAATCCAGTGGACTCGCAGCCAAATTTGTCATCCACTGTCACATCCCTCAGTGGGGCTCTGACAAATGTGAAGAACAGCTTGAAGAGACCATCAAAAACTGCCTGTCAGCGGCGGAGGACAAGAAGCTAAAGTCCGTCGCGTTCCCGCCTTTCCCCAGCGGCAGGTAAGATGCAGTTCCCCTGAGTTGATTCCTCCAGCTTTTTCCCTGGAAATCAGCTGCTCCCCCACTTACATCTGATCTGGGTGTTACCAAGGGCTGCCAGCACAGCCAAGTATGCTGACCAGATGGCGGGGCAGAAAACCCAGTTTTCATCCTTCAGAACCCATGGGGAAGCGAGCCCACTGGCTCACAGGCAGCAGGTCTTCCCTGGCTGGGGCTAGCCCCACTGCCTCTTTGATGTTAAAGCCCCAGGAGGAAGGCAGCCCTGGGGAGGAGCGGGAGGCAGAGGCTAGCTGGTGTGTTTTTTTTGAGAGCCTTCCAGATTCAAAGTCCATATTCCCACCAGCTGTCCATGTCCAAGACACGTGATCAGAAAACGCCAGGCTCGAAGGCCTTGCTACTCAAAGTGTGGTCCATAGGCAGCAGTGACCGATGTCAGAATGCAGAATCTCAGGCCCCCATCTCCGACCTCTGGCTCCAGAATCCCCAGGGAATTCCATTGCTGCTCTGGGAGACTGCAGAGCCAGGAGTTCCAGGCTTTGACAAACACACCTAGAGAAGTGAAAATCTGTCCCTGAGTGATTGCTGAAAAGGAGGCTGGGCAATGACTGGATTGTCACAGATCCCAGCTGGGCATTGTTTCAGATATGTAATGAGGATATCTGCTGTCACATAAAACATATCTTCTCCCTTCATGCCCCTAGCCAATCTATTGCTTTAATTTTGAACACCCTCTCATCTTGAGAGCTGCCCTTTATAATATAGCTATGGTTTATAGTTGTGTCCTGGGAAGCCCAAGAGGAAAATAATGAGACCTAGGTTCCTGCTGTAATCATACGTCAACCTAGGCAAGCAGCATTGAGTCTTAGCAGTCCAGGCCCAGAGATGCTGTGAGATGCATTGTGTCATCAGTGGGCCCATGGCAGTGCTGTTCTGTACTGGAATACACACGAGTGGGAAGAATCCCTATTAACAGGCCCCTCCTGGACCTGCTCCAGAGGTCTTTGTGGCTGACCCCTAACGACCACTCTGGCTGTGTCCCTGGAAGCTGGTGCTGTGGCCTAACCTGGTGGATGGCACTATCAGTAGTTCCCTGGAACCTGGAGCCTTTAACAAACTTTCATCAACCCCGCCATGCCCAGAGTCACGATGCTGAAATTACATGGGCCTGTGCCTATGAAATATTAAGTGCATAAAAAAGGACTTATGAAGACAGGTTTGGAGCATACATTTTTGCCCTTTACTAAACAATCGGGTTAGTATATCAACCACTTTGGAGGGAGCTAATAAAACTTCTGTTTGCTTTTTTGAAGACCGGGTATTTTTAATGCTGAATGGCTAGCATTTTTAAAGCCAAGCTTGACTTGGTCAGGTGACATAGATTCAAATACAGGGAGCTGGCGCAGTGGCTCACGCCTGTAAATCCAAAAGCTTTGGGAGGCTGAGACAGGAGGATCACTTGAGGCCAGGAGTTCGAGACCAGCCTGGGCAACATAACAAGACCCGTCTCTACAAAAAATTAAAAACAAAAAAAAAATTTTTTTATAGGCACACGCCTGTAGTCCCAGCTACTTAGGAGGCTGAGGCAGGAGACAGATACCTTGAGCCCAGAGGTTTGAAGCTGCAGTGAGCTATGATCACACCACTGCACTCTAGCCTGAGTGATGGAGCAAGACTTTGCCTCTAAAAAAAAAAAACTACTTTAAAAAAAGTATAATAAAAAATAAAATACAGGGCACTCTTCACTTGGCCAGCCCTATGACCTTGACTAAAATCATTGTGCTTGGCAGGGCACGGTGGCTCACACCTGTAATCCCAGCACTTTGGGAGGCAAAGGCAGGCGAATCACCTGAGGTCAGGAGTTCAAGACCAGCCTAGCCAACATGGTGAAACCCTGTCTCTACTAAAAATACAAAAATTAGCCAGGCGTGGCGGTGCGCACTTGTAGTCCCAGCTGCTTGGGTTGCTGAGGCAGGAGAATCACTTGAACCCGGGAGGTGGAGGTTGCAGTGAGCCGAGATCGCGCCACTGCACTCCAGCCTGGGCAACAGAGACTCCATCTCAAAACAAATAAATTAATTAAATTAAATTAAATCATTGTCCCTCTCCGAGTCAGTGTGAAACCTATAAAGTGGGGGCAACATGCCCCACCTGCCACCCCCAGGCTGTCCCTTTGGCTAGGGTCAAAGGATATCATGCATGGACTAGCCCTGCACACAGTGAGGCCCCACCCAGTAAAAACAAAGGCACTTCATGCTCTCATGGGTCCCACGGACCAAAATGACATCAGCTCTTCTTTTGCTTTGGCACAGAAACTGCTTTCCCAAACAGACCGCGGCCCAGGTGACCCTCAAAGCCATCTCAGCCCACTTTGATGACTCGAGCGCATCCTCGCTGAAGAATGTGTACTTCCTGCTCTTCGACAGTGAGAGCATCGGCATCTACGTGCAGGAGATGGCCAAGCTCGATGCCAAGTAGCCGCCGAACTTTCCAGCAGGGATCAGAGGACGACCCGAGTCCCAAGAGTGGGGTTTTGCTTTTTAAAAGGAGAGAGGAGGGGTGATGGCGGGGGAATGGAGGGCGGCCGGGCAGGTCCTGCCGGCGCAGTGAGCCCTCTGCCCTTCACACTCTCCTCCAAAAGAGTCTCCGTCTGTAAGGAAGCAGGTCTCCGCGAGGGGTTTCTTTCCATGTGTTTTCCTCCTGTTGTTTTAGAACTTTTTTAAAAAAACAGACCTCGTTTTAGATTTATAGCATTGACTTTTACACACATTCACACAAGAAAAAAATCCTTTCAAAATTCTTAAATCTTCTGTTCCTCCTTTTTCCAAGGGAAGAGGGCAAAAAGTGGCCTGGGCTCTGTTGGTGTGCGTGTTCCGTGGCGGAGAGAAGAAAATGGGAAAGACATCTCACTGGTGCTTTTCTCTTTTGTTTTAGTGCCCCCGCCCCCACCCCTATAATATCTGTAACTACTCCTAAAAAGATTTTGCTTCAGGCTTTTTTTTGGTTTCGTTTTGTTTTTTTAAGAAAAAGAAAATGAAAGGAAAAAAATAAAAGATCCAGTGTCTTTCTTACAACATATTCTTTTATTGCAACATTTTCCTCAGTTTGGAAAACTGTGTCCCCACACGTAGGTCCTTCTAGAATTTTGTAAATCAATAGAACAAGGCCTGTCACTGACACACTGGGATTCCCACCTCGCTGGACCCCAGGTCAGATAGCACCAGGGCCTGTGTTTCTCAGACCAAAGGTCCTGCCTCTGGGAAGGTAGGCTTCCGTTCGTGGTCCATAAAGACAGATCCTTGGATGTAACCACCAGGGGAACAGCCATCCTCCAATAGAGGCACACGACTCACTTAGGCCTGGGTGACAGCCCCAATGGGATGGCCTGAGAACCCCAGAGAGGCTGGTGTCCCAAGGACTCTGCCCAAGTACCCAGAGGCCACCATCAAAAGGGAGCAGGGAGGGGCAGGGTGGGGAGGTAGGGCCTGAATTTCTTCAGATGAACTCATCAACCACTTCTGCTATGCAGATTTAACCCAGGCGGTCCCTGGATTGGAAGATCTCTCCCAAATAGAGGAGTCATTTATACACCATAACATAGTCGGTGACAGACATTAGTGCCCAGCTGGTCCTCCAGACGAGTGACCCTGGGGTTGGCCAGGAAACCAGAAGCACAAAACCACAAAGTCCCTGGAGGGCCCTCTCCCCATTCCCAGCATCAGCTGGAGTTTTGTCACTTACAAATCTGCCCATAAGTAACCTAGAAATATGCTGGGGGTCACCCGCAGAAACCCCCTCTGCTCGCTAATGGGTAAGCAGATGGCACCCCACAAAGAGTCACATTATCTGCCCTTCCTTAAACACCTCCGGTGGCTAGCAGGCCAGGCTGCAGTCTCAACCCCTGCTAGCCGTGTAAAAACACACTCTGTCAGGGTGGGGTAACCAGAAGGGAACATTTATCTAGCTCTTTCTTCTTAAATGAAACCTATGCTATGGAGTTAGGATCTAAAAGTGGAAATGTGCTGGCTGCAGTGGCTCACGCCTGGAATCCCAGCACTTCCAGAGGCCGAGATGAATGGATCACCTGAGGTCAGGTGTTCAAGACCAGCCTGGCCAACACGGTGAAACCCCGTCTCTACTAAAAAAAATACAAAAATTAGCCAGGCATGGTGGCACGCGCCTGTAGTCCCAGCTACTTGGGAGGCTAAGGCAAGAGAATCACGTGAACCCAGGAGGCATAGGTTGCAGTGAGCTGAGATCCTGCCACTGCACTCCAGCCTGGGTGACAGGGCGAGACTCTGTCTCAAATAAACAAACAAATAAAGTGGAAATGTAGGAAGGCCATGAGGCTTGAGGAGTACAGGGATTATGCTCCCGTTAGCAAATTGAAAACAAGGCTCCTGTGAAGTCCCTGGTTGTTGCAGAATGTATGGGCTCCCTGACCATGTGATGGCAGAGATTTGGGGTGAAGGGCATCTCCACCTCAGGTCCCTCCTTTGTTCTCAATGTGCAGCTCTCCTTCCTGCCCTCACAGACAGACACTGGCTACCAGAGCCCAGCTCTCTGCCCTACTCTGAGAGCTCTAAATGGCACACGTCATGACCACAAACACGTGCACATGCATGCACATCCCAGAGGAGGCAGGTGCAGAGGGAAGGCTGGCTGTGGCCTCCCCAGCACCATGCAGCCAGCACACATGAGCCGCTCAGCCAGTACCACGGCAAGCACACCTTCCAAACCCAGAAAGCATCCACTAAGGGGGGTATTTGTTTAATGCCTCTCTCTCTCCATTTTTGTTTTATACAAGTTGCATTTCTGGCCACCACATCATTGGCATCTTATTCCAGAAGAACAGCATTAGTTCTAGCACTTGCCAGGCGGGTGCCATGTGCCAAGCAGTCCGTATGCCCACCTGCTGCAGTAGCTCGTCTCCCGCCCGGCCTCTCCATCAGGGTGGAGACTGCTTCATGGTTTTCCAGCTTGTAGAGACGAACAGGTCCCGGCTCTTGGTCAGCCGAACCATGAGCCGGCCCACATAGAAGCCACTGATTTGGCCCACGCCGTCATTTCTCCCCATGGACAGGAGGAACGTCAGTGCACCTGCAAGCAGAGACACAGAAACCACCAGAAACTCATTGAACCTCCTGGGGCTGCACATCCCAGAGTGCCGATCCTTCCTGAGGCCTTCGGACTCAGGGCCGGAAATGTGAAATCGCTTTAGGAAGGTGGGTGAGGCCCTGATTTTTTTTTTTTTTTTTTGAGACAGAGTTTTGCTCTTGTTGCCCAGGCTGGAGTGCAATGGTGTGATCGTGGCTCACTGCAACCTCCACCTCCCGGGTTCAAGTGATTCTCCTGCCTCAGCCTCCCGAGTAGCTGGGATTACAGGCATGCATGACCACGCCTGGCTAATTTTGTATTTTTAGTAGAGATGGGGTTTCTCCATGTTGGTCAGGCTGGTCTCGAACTCCCGACCTCAGGTGATCTGCCCGCCTTGGCCTCCTAAAGTGCTGGGATTACAGGTGTGAGCCACCGCGCCCGGCCTATTTTTAAAGAGCTCTAGGGGGATGTTTCCATCACCAGCTTGGAGAGTTTGTTCTAGCGGCCAGGTATCTGATAGCCCAAAAAGGCTTCCCCATGTTTAACCCCAAACTCTCTTAAAACTGCAAAGCACATGGGGCCTCTCTTACCCGGCTTGTAGGCCTGGAGAGGCCGCTGCTTCACGGAGTTGACGATGTTGGCCACGGCGATGTTGGCGTGGAGGCCGGCAAGATAGGCCATCTTGGGCGTCCTCACGTCAGCACAGTCACCAATGGCGTAGACATTGCTGTGGCCCTCCACCTGGAGGTGCTCGTTCACTCTCAGAGCACCACTGCTGGCCAGTCTGCTCTCTGCCAGAAGAAATGACACTGAAACCAAGACACTGAGCTGCTGTGTTAAGTGGCCACCAGGAGGAGGTGAGGGCGAGCTCTAGACGCTGGTCAATAGGTGCTGGTCAGGTCACCCTCCTGAGGCATGACCACCCCCTGGAGGTGCCTGCTCTAGAGGCCACCCTCCCACCTAATTTATTCCCCACTGAAGTCTCTACCTCACAACTCTTCCTGCAGAGGCAAGGTTGCTGATGCCAGGGTGGAAATGGGTCAAAATACCAACAGGCCTCCTTTTAGAAATGTACACAACTCTCAACAAGCTACAATGATTAGCTGAGTCTTGAATTGACTTTTGAATGTAAGTGAGATTTTAAAAATAAATGCAGGCCAGGTGTGGTGGCTCATGCCTGTAATCCCAACTCTTTGGGAGGCTGAGGCGGCCAGATCACTTGAGGCCAGGAGCTCAAGACCAGTCTGGCCAACATGGTGAAACCCATCTCTACTAAAAATAGAAAAATTAGCCGGGCTTAGTGGCATGCAGCCGTAATCCCAGATATTCGGGAGGCTGAGGCACAAGAGTCGCCTGAACCCAGGAGGTGGAGGTTGCAGTAAGCCAAGATCACGCCACTGCACTCCCGCCTGGATGACAGAGCAAGACTCTGTCTCAAAAAACAAAAATAAAACTGAAGCATTAAAAATAAATGCAGAGCTTTAATAAATGGCAAACTGCTTTTTTAAAGGGACTTTTAAAAACTTGTATTTGAAAATACAACATTAGGACAATTTGGTATTAAATTCTGGGATCTCTGTCCATTATAAGCCCTCAATCTCACTGCTACACACAGCCTGGACTGGCTTCCTTTTCCTGGGATTGGATCATTACTTCTGCTGGACACAAGGCAGGAGCTCCTTGTCAGGGAAGGGCATTCGGGAGTAAATGACAGGGACTTGAGGACACAAAGCAACCACCAGGCCTGGCCACTGAGTCTCTTGCTCACAAATGGAGGCTTAAACACACATCAGTCCACCTCTGCCACCTCCAGCCAGCTAAATACGCAAATACTGAGCTTTAAGAAACGAGGCCATGTTACCAACCCCACTCCCTAGTCAATCCAAGCTCAAGAGACCAAATGTTTTGATCTGGGTTTGGGGACAGCAGCACGCCTGCAGAGAGAGGAAGGCCTGACCCTGAATTTCCTCTGTCCCCAGGTGAGGGGGAAAGAAACAGAACACCAACCTTTGTCATCTCTCTGACGCCTGTTCCCACCTCTTACCACTAGGGGGCGGCCCTAATTTCAGAAGATTCTGGTCACCTTGGCCACCTGGGGCTGAGCCATCGTCACAGCTGAGAAGAGCTCAGCAAGGGTGGCCCCTCACTGAATTTAAAGTCTGAGCTGGGAAGAAAGGGGGAAGGCAGCAAGGTGTGGACTCCTAGGGGCAAGCACTGCAGGGCATTCAGAGGGTGCTGGAGAGCAAGGAGGCATGGGGGAAGCCCGGCTGGGCACCTGCTCACCAAACGCGTTGCGGTAGGCGGAGCTGTTGATCTTGATGCCGGTGCAGAGAATCACCAGGTTGGTGGCCACCTCTGTGCCTTTGTCCGTCTGCACCTTGATGTACTCTCGATACTCATTGAGAGGCAGCTCCTCCAGATTGCTCACCCGCTCACCTAGAAGGGGGTTCATGACCAGGAGGCTGGTGGGGGCGGGGACCCCATCAAGCCTGGGCCCCAAGCCAAGACTGACCCTGGGGAGGGCCTGGACCTCTGGGGCCCAACTGGGCAATGGCTGCACCCCATCTTCCCACCATGCCCCTCCCTCAGTCCACTCCATGCCCCACAAAGCAGATCTGGACATCTGGCCCCAAGGGGTCCAGCTGGAGAAAAGTTCCAAGAAGGCCCTGGAGGGAAGCGAGGCTGTTTCCCAAGAAGTTCTCAGAAAAGCTGTTTAACGGAAAACCTCAGACGTGCCTCTTTGAGTGCCAGCCATGCCATCCTAATCAGGCAGGACAAGCGCTCCAAGTGCACCACGACAAAGCGGAAAGCCAGAGAAAGAGAAGCCAGCTCACTACACTCACTGCCTAAAGTGACAGTGACAGCAGCACTCCACAGCCAGTTACCAAAAGGAGGCTGAGGCAGCCATGCAGGCCCTTCACAGGGCAGGTGCCTCACACTCCCGCAAACAGTGAGGAGGCTGGGGCCCCATGCAGTGAAGTGTAGGGGCCACAGCACCGGAAGAGAACCCCACTCTCCAGCGTTTGCTGGGTGGGTCTCACCCCCTGCTCTACAAGAAGGCCACACTCCTCACCACTCTCAAAACATAAACCAATAAACCTATTCCCTCGACCACAGAGACATACTATTTGGGGCAAATCCTTCAGATGCACTTAAGAAAAATCATTCAGCAGACAGGCATACCACCGTCTGCACTGCATCCAAAGCAATAACCAGGACATGGAAATCCTGTAAGTACCAGGCCCTCTTCCCTGACCGGGGACAGGCACAACTTCCAGCTGCACAAGGCTCAGACGGGCTTTGATGCTCATGGCCGCTTCTGAGTGCTTCATGCTCCACCCCAGGACACAGTGGAAAAGAGAGAGCCTGGGGTGGACCATAGCCACCCACCTGCTGGAAGCAGTGACCAAGCCTCCAAGCCACATCTCACCAGGCCAGGGCAGGGCAGGGAGGGAGGTGAGGGTGCACGTACTCAGCAGCAGCTGCACGCCCTTCCGGAGAAGGATCTCCTTCACTTCCTGCCGGACGGAGGGCAGGAGCTCCTTGTCAGCCAGGGCCACTTGGGAGTGAATGAGAGTGACCTGAGGACAAAACGACCACAGGGCCTGAGAAGGAGCCCCCGAGTCTTCAAACACAAACATTGCACAAACGTCCACCTCCACTCGTACCTTCAGGTTACAGATGAGGAAACTGAAGCTCCAGAGAAGTAATCTGTCCAATGCCAGGACCAATTAGTGGTGAGCTGGGCTTAAGCCCACATGTTCTAGACTAGGACTCTCAGTACCCTCCTGCCACACCCAGGCCAGAGGACTACCAATATGCCAACACGTCACAACCTACACCTTACCTAGGGCCACCTGAAAAATTATCTTCAAGCATCCTTGGGCACTTATAATTATACAAGCCATGGACATTCCAACAGTCAATCAGGCTGATGTCAACATTAAAGCTTGTTTAAAATTAGCGCTTCCAGGCATATCTGCTTGCTGTCTGGGACAAAACAGGGAAGCGTCCCGGGCACCTCATGTTGCAATCATGTTCAAAGACTGGGCTTTGATATCAAATTGCCTGGGTTGAAATCCCATCTCTGATACTCACTTGGACACCTCCAAAAGGCTCACTAACATGGGCACAATAGCCCCACTCATAGGAATTTTGTAATGATGAGCAAAAAAATATGTATAAAGCATGTAACTCAGCACATATTAAGTCCTTAATAAAGGGTGGCTGCCACTACCCTTATTGTCTACAAATCCTAAACATGTGGATATTTTACTGAGTTACTTGAAGTTTTTTACTACTTCAGACTGGTCTGACCCCTGTGAAATAAGAAGAAATGTATATATTGGTCTCTGCCCCCAGTTCCTGATGCAGAGCTCTTAAAACCCTTGTAAATTGGGGTATTAAGAGAGAATCATTTGTTCTAATATTTGGTCCTCATTGCCAGTTCTTGATAGAGAGCTCCTGAGATCTTTGTAATGTCCTGAGTGATGGGAGGGTCTGACACAGAGCTCCTAACTCCTTGGATGTTCCCGGGTGATGGGAGCATCTTTTGTTCTAATGAAGTTACTCCTGATGGGCTCCTGGATGATCGCTGGTCACCAGAGAGACCAAGCCAGCTTAGAAGTCTGGAACTTTCAGCTCCAGGGACAAGAGAGGGGCTGGAGATTGAGGTCATAATCAACCTTGCCTACCTGATGAATCCTCCATAAAAATCCCTAAAGTACGGGGTCCAGAGGGCTTCCAGGTTGGTGAACATGTCCACATGCCAGGACAGTGGTGCACCCCAACTCCATGGGGACAGAATCCCCTGTGCTCAGGACCCTTCTAGACCACACCCTATGTGCCCCTTCATCTGAATGTTCATTTTTATCCTTTAAAACATCCTTCGTCATAAATCAGCAACAGCAAGTAAACTGTCTCCCTGGCTTCCATCAGCTGCTCTAGCAAATTATTTAACCCAAGGAGAGAGTCATGAGAATCTCTATCTTGTAGCCAAGTGGGACAGAAGCATGGGTAAGCTGGGGACTTATGGACTTGCAACTGGTGTTTGAAGTTGGGGCAGGATCGTGGGACTGAGCCCTTGACCTGTGGGGTCGGCACTAACACCAGGTAGTGTCAGAATTGAATTGAATTGTAGGAGACCTAGCTGGTGTCAGAGAATTGGTCAGCGGGGGAAAAACCCCACACATGTTATCCCAGAAGTGTGGAGTGAGTAGGGAGAAAAACAGTTTGGTTTTTCCCTATAGAATCCTCATAAATCAAAATGAATGAATTGTAACTGTATCAACCACGCATCATAATTTCCAACAACTTGTCAGAGAACAGCCATATAATTAAATTATCCTCTATTGATTTTTCTTTTCAAAACCAACCTGCCTTTCCCTGAGGAAAAAAGATCCATTCACAGGCCCCACGTGGCTCTCAGAAGCCGATCTGGCTTCAACCGCAAGCAAGCTCTCGCCTAGAGAACCTGTAATGACGTTTATCACTCCGCCCTTGCCAAGCCTGGACAGGGTGCCAGGATTTCCTCTTTCTCGCTAGGTTGCCCAGTAGGATCTCTGTCTTTTGAGCATGAGAAAGCAACAGGGCAGGCTGATGTCCCCTCCCTGTTACCACCCATGGGCAGAAGGCAGTGCTATTCAGTCATCCCCCAGTGTGGGCAGAAAGGGCTGTGCTGCGGGCTCCCCACCACCATGCGGCTGCTCAGAGCAGGGGCTACCATATCAGGCAGAGACCAAAGCAATAACTGAAGGTGTCTTTGTCCAAGCTGGTTGTCAGCAAGAGGTAATCAAATATACATTTATATCACAAGGGCCTGAATTCTGAAGGCGACACAGAAGTTCGGCTTTTGCAAGGTATCGCCCCTGGGCTTGATCCTCCAGGTTGGAGCAGAGGGCAGGACCTTTCCTTGAGAAAGGACACACCCTGAGCAGCTCCGTAAGGTCAGGTGCTGCAGGATCCCAGCTCTGCAGGAAAAATCCCCTATAGAATCGCACCTTGGCACAAAACAGAAATACACACTCCCAGTTCATGTGAATAGAGCTCCAGACTTCTCTGCCCTGAACGAATTCCTGATGTTCTTAAGATAATGCAGAAAAAAGCCAACCACTTAGAGCTCCAAGGCAAGGCAGCCTGGCCCACCTCTTTCTCAGGATATTCTGTTTTAATCTCTGCTGCCATCTCCACTCCAGCCGAGCCTCCTCCCACCACCACGATGAACCGTGAGCGCTGGACCTGGAGAAGAGGACATGTGAAACAGGAACATATGAAACACACCTACACATCCACCCCTGTCTGCTGGTTCAGCCTGTGGTGTGGCTCCCTGGGTCAAAGGAGGGCAGAGAACCCTTTCCACATTTTGGGTCCAAATGTGCTTTCTCCCACCCACCTCGCAGAATTGCTGTGGAAACTGACTGAGATCGTGGATTTAAGCCTGCTCTACAAAACACAGAGCCTTGTGAAAACAGGAGCAGAGAGGACCCATGAAAAGCCCCAGGAGAGGCTACATACCAAGAGCAACATGAGCAGGTCTAGGGTGCTCACGTCCTGGCTCCAGCAGCAAGTTCAAGGTCTCTTCCCAGGAAAGTCTCTTCCTAGTGACTCTCCAACTCTATGGCTACAGCCAGCAGCTCTGAGTACCCCCGTGGCCTCCCAGCTGTGGGCCTAGGCATCCCCATGGCTGTCCTCCCGTCTGCCCGCACTGCCCCATGCCTTCAGTGCACAGCTCACCTGCCTCACCATGTCCTCATAGGCCTGGATAGCGGCCTGCTGGCTGGAAACCTCATTAAACTTGCCCGGGAAGGGCCCAGTGCTGCCCGTGGCCAGGATAAGATGAGAGAAGGGGAGGGCCTGGGAGAGACCAAAAAGAAAAATGGATGAAGGTAGGGCAAAGCAGGGCAGGCCTAGGCCTCTGCATCCTACTCCCGGCCTGCCAGCCAGAATAAACCAGGCAAAGAGGCCCCTCTAGGCACCCGAGGCAGCCCCCGTAGGCTGCCTGCCCAGGCCCTGCAGAGGGCCCTTGAGCCAGCTGGCAGCCAGGCTGGCCCTCACTCACCTCGCCGCCCTGCAGCAGCACCGTCTGGTTCTTCAGGTCTATCCCCACCACCAGCCCCTGCCGGAAGTTGTCCTTGAAAGTCACCGAGTAAGAAATGAATGTCTTTTTGGCGAACCCTGGGGAAGGGACACAGAAGAGGTCATAGGGCAGAGCCAGGCTGCCCACGAGAAGCCAGAGTGACTCAGAACCTTTCACGAGCTGCACACCAACAGGGGCGCCCTTGACCAAAGAGTCGGGCCGTTAGGTATGCCTGGGATACCCCTACTTCCTAAAACGCCAATCTGGGCCTCAGACCCTCAGAAAAGCTCAAGCTTTTACTTCTAGGGTCTCGTTATGGTGGCTACTTAAGACCAAAGACCTTGAGCTTCTCCAGAACTTGTCTGATAGTGGAATGCAGGCACTTTGCCCTAAATGGAGAAAACCACCCCCAGCCCTAAAATCAAGCCCCAGAGCAGAGACAAGACCCCCCTCACGGAGACAGCCCCAGACAGGAGCACATTACCTGTCTCCACGGAGGCTCGGAGGGCAGCCACATTGTGGTGGAAGGAGTCCTTCATGTCCACCAGCATGAAGGGGACGTTCAGGGCCTGCAGCTGGCTGGCTGCTGCGATCCCGCCAAAGCCCCCACCCACAATCACCACGTGCAGAGCTCCTGATTCCACTGAGACCTGGGACCCCATCTTGAACCAGGCACTGCTGGGAAGAAAGAGGAGAGCACATCAGAGTCAGGTGGCTGGGAGGGCTGGGAGGACCCACAGTGAGAGAGGCCTCGATCATGAATTGACCTTTTTAGATGAGGTAAATCTTTGATTAATGAAACTCCAATTTTATAAAATTTTAATTAAATTCAGAAGGAACAAGGGGGTATCCCACTTCCAGCCCATCCCCCAAACACCCAGTTCCCTTCTCCAGAGGCATCCACTGTTACATAACAAGTTTGGATGACTCCTTCCAGAGATAGTTTATGAACCTATGATCCCAATTATTTTTTGCACCCATTAAACAAAGTGTTCTGCACTTTTGTCTTTTACTTGATATATTTCATCAAAGACTTTTGGGAGAGATTGTAGTGGGGCAGGAGGAAAAAAAAGACTTTTGAAGAGGGGAATAATGTTCACTCAACAACATACATGAATTGAACTCCTGCTTTTTGACACACTCTGTATTGTGTATCCTGTGGTCAGACAGGAAGATATGGTCCCTGCCCTTATAAGGGCAGACCTTACAAAGTCAAAGAACCAGGTAGGCAATGTCAATGATGTGGGAAGCTGAGAAAACGTACAATAACAAGAAACAGCGGGCACACCTGTGGGGAACTGGCAAGCATAGGCCACATCTAAAGGAACAACAAAAAATATTCTTTAAGCACTGCACTAAACAAACACTGCAACCAGATTCGGCCCAGCTCACAGGTCACCAACTTAATGTCCAGGTCTAAGGAGGTCAATTAGCAGGTTACGACAAGAATCCTGCAAAATTCTGCTGCTAGGGTTTGAATATGTCTCCCAAAAAGGAACAGTGTTGAGAGGTGGGGCCTAATCGGAGGTGTTTGGGTCATAAGGTCTCCACCCTCATGAGCAGATTAATACCAATTATAAAAGGGCCTCTGAGGCTGCAAGTTCAAGCTCTTCCTCTCTCTCACTCTCTCTTTTGCCTTCCACCATGGGATGACTCAGCATGAAGGCCCTCACCAGACACTGGGCCCTTCATATTGGACTTCCCAGCCTCCAGAACGATGAGCCGATACATTTCTGTTCATTATAATTACCTAGTCTGTGGTATTCTGCTGTAGCAGCAGAAAACAGACTAAGACAAATGTGGTGTGAACTAAGACTGTGATCATAGAGTAGGAAGGAGGGGCCACAGCCGTATGCTACAATGCCTGGCTAATTTTTTAATTACTTGTAGAGATGGGGCTGGGTGTAGCAGCTCACGCCTGTAATCCCAGCACTTTGGGAGGCTGAGGCAGGAGGATCTTTTGAGCCCAGGAGTCCCAGACCAGCCTGGGTAACATAGAGAGACTCTATCTCTACAAAAAAAAAAAAAAAAGCCAGGCATGGTGATGTGCACCTGTAGTCCCAGCTAATTGGGAGGCTGAGGTGGGAGGACCACTTGAGCCGGGGAGGTCAAGGCTGCAGTGAGCCATAACTGTGCCACTGCACTCCAGCCTGGGCCACAGAGTGAGACCCCATCTCAAAAAAATAAAGCAATAAAAATAATAAATATTGATAGAGATGGGGTCTCCCTTTGTTGCCCAGGCTGGTCTCAAACTCCTGGGCTCAAGTGATCCTCCCACCTCAACCTCCCAAAGTGCTGGGATTACAGGCATGAGCCACCGCACCCAGTCCCCATTTCTTTTTATGACCTCAAGATGGTATATAAGCTTCTGTACCTCTTTTGGGGGTTGGGTCTTCCTTCTGAAGGCTCCTGTGTATACACACATTAAATAAATTTATATTTTTATATTTGTATAAAGTTGCCTTTTATCCAACTCAACAGCCTTGACCCCCTACAGCAGCAAAGTTGCCTGGGCTCCCCAAGCCAGCCTGGAAGGCTGGTAAACAGGGTCACCTGGTGCATCCCAGAGTCTGCCCCAGACAGGGGAGGGCCCAGGGGCTGGCCTGGGGCTGCACCAGAGGCCTTGTCTCCAGCCCAGCAGAACCCCAAATTAGGAAGCTTGCAGTGTGGGCCTCAGGCAGGCAGAGGGCTGCTGGTGTGGGAGGAGCCGCGTAGCCCATTGAGGGGCACTCTTGACTGCAGCTGAGACCCTAAGAGGTGACAGGCAATCAACCCTCCTCCTGGCCTGTGCTGAGCCCTAAAGAGAGGCAGAAATAAGCCAGGCTGCTGGGGGGAGATGCTGAGAAAAAGAGACAAACCTCACACTATACAGAAAGCAGCCCGAGAGGTTCAACAGCTGCGGTGGGCTTCAGGAAGGGGGACTGGAGGGGGTGTCAGCGAAGGAGGAAGTAGACTCTGAGGTCAACCTTGAAGGACAGACATCAAGCCACTGAACAGCCTCATAAAGAAGTGTGTTCCAGCTCATCTGGAACCCTCAGGCCACTGGAAGGCCACTGCACTGCCCTGATCATCTTTGCAGGCCTGGGGCACAGCCCCTTCCCTCTCTGGGCCTCAATTTACCCCCTATAATGGGAGGGGACTATAAGGCCCAACCGGCTATAATATCCTGAGATGTCCTCGTACGCACTGGTTTCCAAGACATGGTGGTGGTTCCCCAAGACGGTCCCCAAATCATCCCATACTTATGGGACAGCTTTTGGTTAGAACTCTGGGCACTGTTCCCATTGGTGTTCAAATGCCCACTACCTAACTTCTCCCCTGGGGAAGGACAGTATAGCGGAGGGAGGGCACTGACACAATGGATTGGAGGGGATTTAAAGTTGTTTCTCATGGGTCAAATGGTCCCCAAAGCATTGAGGCTTGAACATACCCATTTTACAGATGAGGAAGCTGAGCCCTAGTAGTGATTAGGACCCAAGACAAGCCCCCCAGCAGGCAGGGCCACCCTGGCTCCTCTAAGCTCTCAGAAGGGTTGTCTAGAGCTAATCCCAAGCGTACCTCAGGCTGAATCTGCCAACTGGGCCAGAAGGGAATGTCTCCTAGGGACCAGGACCCAGGAGGGCCCACAGGCCCAGCCAGAGGTAGCAGTGAACACTAGCAGCTACGCAGGGCCTGAGAATGTAGGCAGTGATGAGGCAGGCCGTGAGTGGCGTGTGTTTCACCAGCCCCTGGCAGCGTGGAACCCTCTGTGCTGGGTCCTACCCTTGGGGCTGTCAGCCAGGGATGAGGTCAAGAAAACACCCAGAAAGCCCCACTTCCAAGTTAAGCTGGGCATGGCCCCTGAGAGAGGCTACACAGCTGGCCGGGGATAGGGATAGGGGAGTCCACTGTGCATCAGGTCACACTGGAGCACCCAGGGACACTCAAAAAGGACAGCCTAGAGCCCTGAAAAAGAGCTGAGATCAGGGGGCCTTCCTAGCAGAGGAAACAACTTGGGCCAGAGGCCCAGTGGCAGGAAGGGAGGAGGCAGGTAGAGTTCAGGGCACCTGTGGCAGAAGGCGGAGAGGCTTCGAGGACCAGTGACAGGGGCAGACATACAGACAGCCTGCCATGCCAGGGCAGCTTTGACAACCAGGTGGACATACAAGCCTGCCCCGGGCCCTTCATGGGGTTTCTTCCAGGGAAAGAAAGTCTAGTGACCCCAGAGTGGACCTCAGGGGCAATGAGTTGACCAAAGGAGCTGAGCCCTTGACCCCCAGGCCCCTAGGATCATTAACCTGCTTCCCCGAAAGGGCAAACTCTTGCCTCACCCAAGGAAGTCAAATTGCTTATCTGGGGTTCCCTGTGAAGGGCCTGGGGCCTGAGGGGACACCCGGGCCAGAGCAGGGCCAGGGAGGGGAAGCACTTTTCCTCTTCATGCTGCCTGAGGCCTCTCCTGCAATCTGCTCTCTCTCTCCTCTCTCTCCTCTACTGACCCCTGCCTCCCTTACTTGGGGAACAGGGAGGCCAGTGACTCTCCAGCAGATTTCACCCTGCCTCTTTGGCAGCCCCTTGCCCAATACTCTTGGACATGCCAACTCTCCTTGGCTCTACCAGTGTTGGTTCTTGCCTGGCCCCAGAGAACAGTGAACTCCCCTCTGCTTGGCCATGATCTACTTGGCCAGACACCTAAAGCAAGGGCTTAAGCCATGGAGCTGCATTTCCAGCCACACACCCTGTAGGAGATGAAAATGCACATATGGAATTAGTGGATGTCCAGTTATATGTTCTAACATAGCAGTAGTGCTGTGCAAACCTCCACCTGTGTGACACTCCATCAATCAGTGGGAACTGCCACCAATGAGAGACTACAGGATAAAATATTATAAACCCATACAATGCAGTACTGTGTAGCCAGTCGTTTTTAAAGGGTGAGTGATGTTTTGTTTTGTTTTGTTTTGTTTTGTTTTGTTTTGTTTTGTTTTTGAGATGGAGTCTCACTCTATCGCCCAGGCTAGAGTGCAGTGGCTCAATTTCAGCTCACTGACTGCAACGTCTGCCTCCTGAGTTCAAGCAGTTCTCCTGCCTCAGCCTCCCAAGTAGCTGGAACTACAGGCATGTGCCATCATGCCCAGCTAATTGTTTTTTGTATTTTTAGTAGAGTCAGGGTTTCGCCATGTCGGCCAGGCTGGTCTTGAACTCCTGACCTCAAGTGATTGGCCTGCCTCGACCTCCCAAAGTGCTGGGATTATAGGTGCGAGCCACTGTGCCCAGCCTGTGAATGATGTTTTTATATAAAAAGTCTGTCCATGAGAGTCAGGCAAGGGCTGGGTGTGGTGGCTCCTGCCTATAATCCTAGCACTTCGGGAGGCAAAGGCAGAAGGACTGCTTGAGCCCAGGAATTTGAGGCTGCAGTGAGTAACTTTACCTTTGCTCCCTCCCACACCACACATACACAAAGACACACATACACAAAGACACACATACACAATCTGGTTTACACAAAACATGTTTTCAAGGTTCATTAAAGTTGTAACATGTATCAGTGCTTCATACCACTGCACTCCAGCCTGGGCAACAATGTGAGACCCTGTCTCAAAAGTAAAAAAAAGAAAAGAAAAAGTCAGGCAATATTTATTTATTTATTTACTTATTTTTAATTTTCTTAGGGACAGGGTCTTGCTCTATCACCCAGGCCAGAATGCAGTGGCACGATCATAACTCATTATAACCTTGAACTCCTGAGCTGGCTAATTTTTTTTTTTTTCTGTAGAGATGAGGGTCTCACTATGTTGCCTAGGCTGATCTTGAACTCCTAGCCCCTCAAGGGATCCTCCTGCCTTAGCCTACCGAAGCACTGGAATTACAGATGTGAGCCACTGTGATTTCGAGCTGTAGAAAAGATTCAATGAGATCATTTAAGTAAAGCATTTTAACATGGTGCCTGGCACACAGTAGCAATGAATACATAGCAGCCACTTATTTTATATATATATATATAAAATATATATTGCAGATTAGTTTGCCCAGTCCCAAAAAGTCAGGCCACAGAACCACATGTAAGATCTAATCCCATTTATGGCCAATAAGACACATCCACCTCGGTATGTATACACATATACAGGCAATGATTACAGCAGTTAGCATCTGTTGCACTTTTGCTCATATCTTCGATTTAAGGTGTGAGTTTTTTCTCCTTATTTTGGAAGAAAGTTCAACAACTTGCCCAAGTTCAATTCTCAACACATCAAACCTGCTCTCTGAACCAAAATGCTAATAGTGGTCATAGATGATGTTTTTGTTTTCTTCCTTAAGCTTTTGTATTGTTTGAATTTTTTTCAAACAAGCATATGTCATTTTTGCAGAAATAATGTCTTTAATAATAGGACGGACTGTTCACCATCTAATTTTTTAATCAAAATAGAATTCACATATACAATTTACCACTTAAGATGTAAGTTCACAGTGAGCTATGATTACACCACTGCACTCCAGCCTAGATGAGACCCCATCTTTAAAAAAAAAAAAAAAAAAATGAGATGTAGGCTGACTCACACCTGTAATCCCAACACTTTGGGAGGCCAATGCAGGCAGACTGCTTGAGCTCCGGAGTTCCAGACCAGCCTGGGCAGCATGGTAAAACCCCATCTCTACAAAAAATACAAAAAATTAGCCAGGCATGGTGGCACATGCCTGTGGTCCCTGGTATCATCAGGAGGCTGAGGTGGGAGACCGCTTGAGCCTAGGAGATCAAGGTTGCAATGAGCCATGATCATGCCACTGCACTCCAGCCTGGGCGCCAGAGCAAGACTCTGTCTCAAAAAAAATTTTTTTTTAATTTAAATTTCAAAAAAAGAGATGTAAGTTCAGTAGGTTTTAGTGTATTCACCAGGTTGTGCAACCATCACAACTATCTAATTCCAGAACACTTCCATCACCCCCAAAATAAATGCTGTACCCCACCTACCCTAGCCCTGGGCAGCTATTAATGTTCTTTCTGTCTCTATAGATTTGTCTTTTCTAGACAATTCATGTAGATGGAATTATACACTATGTGGCTTTTCGTTTGCGACGTCTTCCACTGATCATAATGTTTTCAAGGTTCATCCGAGTTGTAGCATGTTATCAGTGCTTTATTCCTTTTCCTGGCTGAATAACAGTCCATTACTGGTGTATGAATAGACCACATTTTATTTATCCACTCATCAGCTGACGGGCACTTGGGTTGTTTCCACCTTTTGACTATGTGAATAACGCCACTATGGACATTTGTGTACAGGTTTTTGTGTGAACCGGTCTTCAGTCCTCTTTAGTACATATTTAGGTGTGGAATTGCTGGGTCATATGGTAACTCGAAGTTTAACTTTTTGAGGAACTGCTAAATCCACCATCTGATTTTGAACTGAACACCAAAGCCCCAGTGGGAATCACAGAGAATCTTAACTACGTGTGTCTAGATTCAGGAATGTTAGCTTAAAAGAAGGCCTAAGAGAACGGAACAAACCCTGATTGTCCAGGAACTCCTCAGTAACTTTACCTTTGCTCCCTCCCACAAGACACATACACACAGACACACACACACACAATCTGATTTACACAAAAATTTGCTCAGTCAATCCTGTTTTCTCTGCCAAGAGCGTCCACCCTGATCTCAAGGGTATTCTTCCACAACAAGCAGCCCATAGGACTACTGAAAAACCAGGAAGTTACATTTATGCCAAAGCTGTTCAGAGGTTGTGCCTCAGAAGACACACAGCAGGAACCGTGTGGGCTCTGATCAAAGCAAGAATGTCATCCCAGAATTGCTCCAGTATTGCTTCACAAATATTACAAATAAAACACGATGCTTTTTGAGTCGTCATGGCTCACGCAAAGGGTAGGTTTCAACATCAGCCTCTGGAGAGTCACATTCCCAGAGTGGCCATCCCGGATGAGAGGGCAACTACAGCACGACTCACAGCACCATGGAAGTTTCCTCCACCTGGGGGACACAGCAGGATGGAGAGGGTTGGGCGGCCTCCCTCCCTGGGACACTCCATGGCCAGCCCCTCAGGGACTACTTGAAGAACAGAACCCCAAAAAGACCAATTTCTGAAAAGGGACTCAAAGTCTGAAGGGAGGCAGCCTCCTTTTATCCCCAGGAGATGGCAGCTCTGGGGCAGACAGGTTCATCTGGATGTCATATTCACTCCCACACAGAAAACCTAGGCCAAGCAATTTGTTCATCCACCTCAGAGCCAGTTACTTTGTGGTCCCCATGGTCTGCCCACCACCTGTACCTGGACGCTGGCTTCATTTCGCCACCAGACAAAAGTCAGGCTGGCCCTGGAGTCCACCGGCCTACCCAGCCCATCACTTCTGGGCTGGGTAGTGTTGAGCCTGCCCAGCTCACCCTGGCTGGGGCTCAGTGCCCTCTTCTTGGTGACACACTGTGCTCCTTGGAGAACTCCTCTCTAGGTGCTGGGGTGAGGACAGGTGTCATCTGAGATCCCGGGGCTCTCTGGCAGGTGCACGCACGCACACTGGAACCTGATACAGGCTTTTGAACACAGGTGCACAGTCCAGAAACCTGCAAGTCCCATCCCAAACTATATCTCACTCTCTGCCCTATGCCTGTCCTCCTACAGGATCATCAGCCCCCAAGAGACCTCACCCCTCCCCATCCTCACCTTAAATTCCAGGGTCAAAAAGACTCTCGTTGTAGGGAAAGGCAGGGTGTGTTGATCAGGTGGTGTTGGAAGGAGAGCCCCAATATCGGCCACTAATTCAGTTCCAGGTGGACTGCACGCGTCCCATCAGAGTCAGTTTACTCACCACTGGTCTTTGTCCCCGCAGCACCCAGGGCTTCGGGAAGGGAGAAGCAGACCTCCTCGTGCTGCACCCCCCACCCCCTCCGAGCCTATGGGCACTGGGGTAACTCCAGTTTCTTTCCTCTTAGAGACTGAGGTTTCTCCCTTTCCTCTCACACCTGCTTCTGTCCTTCTGTCCGGACCGGCAGCTTCTACCCAGCGGACCCTCGGACGGTCCTCGCAGGATCCGGGTTACACCCGCCCCGTGTTCCCTCTTCCCCTGTTCGCCCTTCCCGGCCTAAGCCCATCTTCCTTAGGAAAACTTAGCAGGGATTTAGGGGCCAAACCAGGAGGGTGGAGTTTTCTTTGCCCTCGGCCAGGAGCAAATCTCCCTGTTGCGTTTTTTGGGGAGACGGAGAGCGGCGGGCCTGAGCCGAGTATCCCTCTCCTCGCAGCGCCACAACTGCGCGCACCAACCTCCCCACGCCAGACGCGGCGTGAGCCAGGCCTCTGATCCGCTCGCCCCTCTTCCGGGTCCCCGCCCCGCCCGGGGCGCCCGGGGTCTCCAGAGCCAGCCCGGCGGCGCGATCTCACCTGCCGGCCGCGCCCGCGCGCTCTCGCTCCGGCTCCTGCTCCCGCTTGGTAGTCTTCCCGAGTTACCGACCCGAGGCGCTCCCGGGCGGGGCGTGACTCAGCACTCGCGCTGGCGCCCGACCCCGCGGCAACGCCCCGGCCAGGCCCCGGAAACGGTCCTGGCACGCTGGGGCTGGTCTCCGAACTGACTGACCGGACTGACCTCGACCCTGAGCGAACGGCCTTGAACTTTGAAACAAATGCTCCCATGGCCAGATGTCGTCTCTCCGGCTCCTGCCAGCACCCGCGCCCCAGTCCTGCCCGAGCCATTCAGACTTGGCTTAAAGTGCCCTTTCAGCATACTTTAAAGCAAAAAGAATGAGAGAGAGACAGAAAGAAAGCGAGAGAAGGAAAGAAGGAAAACAAGTGTCCCCCTGTCCCTCTGACTTTCTCGAGGACACCTTTAAAGCCACTGGAAACGGAGAGTGGGGTTCCCCTCACACGTTGGGTGCACTGCCAACATCCTTCCTTCAGACATACACATAATAATTCCGCAAACCCTGTTGAGCTCCTACATATGCCAGGCACTGTGCTAGGCGTTGGGGGGATAACTTGGAGGAGAAAACAGACAAGGTTCCTGCTTTCATGGAGGCGACAGTCTGGGAAAAGATAGAATTAAACACACCACCAAAAAATAGATGTATAGAGAAAGCAAAAACCATGTATCACCAACTGCAGTAAGAAAGATTGGGCATGGCCAGGCGCGGTGGCTCATGCCTATAGTCCCAGCACTTTGGGAGGCCAAGGCGGGAGGATCGCTTGAGCCCAGGAGTTGGAGACCAGCCTGGGCAACATAGCGAGACCTACAAAAATTAGCCGGGCTTGTTGGTGCACACCTGTAGTCCCAGCTTCTCTGGAAGCTGAGGTGGGAGGATTGCTTGAGCCCAGGAGTTTGAGGCTACAGTGAACCATGATCATTGCACTGCACTCCAGCCTGGGTGACTGTGAGATTCTGTCTCAAAATTAAAAAAATAATAATAAATGAAATGAAAAAATAAAAAAGAAAGACTGGGGGCAAAGGAAGGGTGCAAATACTTCTCTCCAAGGATAAGAAAGAGGTAGATTTAGGTAAAGAGGAAGGAAGTGTGGTCTGGATGTGCAAAGACCCACAGGCAGGACAATGACCTGGAAGGCAGTGTATGGCCAGCTCAGATCACATCAAGCTAACTCAGCGAAAGATAAGCCATCTCCATCTAATTAGTGCAAATATTAGCACCTACTTTAAGAGTTGTGGATAAGGGCCAGGCACGGTGGCTCATGTCTGTAATCCCAGCACTTTGGGAGGCCGAGGTGGGTGGATCACCTGAGGTCAGGAGCTCGAGACCAGCCTGGCCAACATGGTAAAACACTGTCTCTACAAAAAATTAGCCTGGTGCACATGCCTGTAGTCCCAGCTACTCAGGAGGCTGCGGCAGGAGATTCACTTGAACCGGGGAGGCAGAGGTTGCAGCGAGCGGAGGTCATGCCATTGCACTCCAGCCTGGGCAACAAGAGTGAAACTCCATCTCAAAAAAAAAAAAAAAAAAAAGAGTTGTGGAAAGGTCTCAATGAGATCATTTTTATAAAGTGTTTTAACATGGTGCCTGGCACACAGTAGCAATGAATACACAGCAGCCATTTATTATAGATATTTTATATTGCAGATTAGTTTGCCCAAGGCAACCAGAATGATTTATTTCTGATGAAAAATCCTACTCATCGTCTTAGAAAAACAATAAGCTAATATTTATTGATCACGAACTAAGTGCTTTTGTTTTGTTTTGTTTTGTTTCCACAAAGGTCTTGCAAGGTAAGTTTTGTTAATCTCCATTTTGCAGATATCCTGGAAATTCAGCCTCCCAGAGGCTAAAGAATTTAGGCAAGGTCCCTCAGCTAGTAAAGCAAGGGGGTGGGCCTACAATGGAGGTCTGAACCATGACCCCTTTTTTGGGGGTAGGGGGACGAATCTGGCTCTGTCGCTCAGGCTGGAGTGCAGTGGCATGCTCTCAGCTCACTGCAGCCTCCACCTTCCAGGCTCAAGCGATTCTCATGCCTCAGCCTCCCAAGCAGCTGGAATTACAGGCACCTGCCACCACGCCCGGCTATAGTAGAAACGGGGTTTCACCATGTTAGCCAGGCTAGTCTTAAACTCTGACCTCAAGTGATCTGCCCGCCTCGGCCTCCCAAAGTGCTGGGATTACAGGTGTGAGCTACTGCACCCAGCCTGAACCATGACCTTAAAGCCAGGAAACCCCTCAGCAGGCATCATCCCTAAGGAGCCAGAGGGCACTGCTCAGGCAAAGCAGAATCTCAGTTGTGGGGAATTTACTGGGCATGTACCCAGTAAGATGTGACACAGAGAGGTGAACAGAGAGACTACAGCCTGCCCAGTGCAGGGAATCAGCCCTGAGGCTTGAGAAGGTCATGGAAGGCTTTGTGTAGAAGCTAGGCATGCAAGGATGAAGGGGATACCAGCTGGCAGGATGCAAGGAGAGGACTCCAGAAAGAGCAGGACAAAGATAAAGCTGGAAGGGAGGAGAGAGAGGTGCGAGGTGGCCCAACACTGGGCTCAGGTGTGTCAGGGCTGGTGTGGCCCATCTCTAAAGACCTGTCCCAAACCATGAAAATATTTTTATTTTTCCTTAAGACCTGCTACAAAGCAACAAACCATGAAAATCAAGGAATTTTTCTGATTATCACTCAATACTTTCTTGGCAACCAGAAGACACCTCCATCCAGGAGAGGGGACATGGTCTCAGGCAACCCCTCCAGGTAGCTCACTGCACACCACTCCTCTGGTCCCACCCAGCAGTGCCCATAGCTTTGGAACTGAAAATCAGGGCTCGCTGCCTAAAAAAGGACGTTTGTCTCTGAATTTCCAAGTGCCAGAGGTAGCAGGAAAGTGTGGTGGTTAGGATGCTGAAAAAGTGGCAAGTTCATTCCATGGAACTTTGATGGTTAGTGGGGACAGCAGGCAGATTGTCTAACATGATGGAATCTAAGAGGAGGAAGAGTTGCTGGCTCTCTGCTGTAATGAGCTCAGCCAGGCCTGAGGGCACTTCCTTACAGACAACAGGTGGCTTTTCTGCTGGCTCCCAGGGCTGGAGGAGCTCCAAGGTACTGGGTCATCTCAGGAGCCCAGAGAAACAGAGGCAGTATGCCCACTTGAAGAACAGGCAACTCTTAGATCTGAAGAGCCTGGTAAATGTTCTCCTTTTCCATACGTAGTTCCAGTGAAACTTGTAAGCTTCAAAGAAGAGAGGAATATCCTCGTTTCTTCTCTCCCCCAACACATGGTTTGGTATAGTGCTCCCAGCTAGGGAGAGGCTATATTAGTGAAGGTAAGTTCTGCTGCTATGACCAATAGACTCCAAATGTAATGGCTCAAATACAACAGAAGTGCATTTCTTGCTAGGGCATCAGTTCCAGGCCAGTGAACTGGTTAATGAGGCTGTCTCCCTCCACATAGGCATCCAGGGACCAGGCTAACAGGACATGGCAAGTGAGTACCACTCATGGTCCCAAATTAGATCTTTGTTTTTCTTTTTTACAGACAGGGTCTCCCTCTGTCACCCAGGCTGGAGTGCAGTGGCATGATCATAGCTCACTGCAGCCTCGAACTCCCATGCTCAAGCCATCCTCCTGCCTCAGCCTCCCAAGTAGCTGGGACCACAGGTGTGCACCACCATACCTGGCTAATTTTTGTATTTTCTTTTTTTTTTTTTTGAAGAAACAGGGTCTTGCTATGTTGCCTAGGCTGGTCTCAAACTCCTGGGTTCAAGCCTCCCAAAGTGCTGGGATTACATGCGTGAGACACAGCACCTGGTCTCAAATTAGGGAGCTCATCAGTTCTACCTCCTGTGTTGTCACTTGATCTCACCTCCGCCAGTCCTGCCTCAGCCATGTTCTCTCTCACTAAGCCACTGTAACTGGTCCCTGGGCCTGTCTTGCACTTTTCCAATTTTCTCTCCACAAGGAAGCTGTGCCACACTTCCTTGTCCCAGCTCCTGCCACTCTCAGCCTGGAACACTGTTTCCAGTACATTTGGTAAACTCTGAACTCTCTTTTCATGGTTCAGAGCCTGAATCCCCTTGAAGCCTTACCTGACCCACCCCTTCTGGGCCCCCAGACATACTCTTCCCTGGACAGAGCTTCCCTGCTTATTGCACTAATGGGCTGACACATCAGTCTCCCCAGAGTAGCCTGTGGGTGCCTTGATGCCTGGATTAGTCCATTTTCATGCTGCTGATAAAGACATACCTGAGACTGGGATGAAAAAGAGGATTAATGGACTTACAGTTCCACATGGCTGGGGAGGCCTCCCAATCATGGCAGAAGGCAAGGAGGAGCAGGTCACGTCTTACATGGATGGCGGCAAGCAAAGAAAGAGAGGGCTAGTGCAGGGAAACTCCCACTTTTAAAACCATCAGATCTGTGAGACTTATTCACGGTCACAAGAACAGCACAGTAAAGACCCAGCCCCACGATTCAATTACCTCCCAATAAGTTCCTCCCATGACACATGGGAATTGTGGGAGTTACAATTCAGGATAAAATTTGGGTGGGGACACAACCAAACCATATCAGTACCCACACGTGCAAGAATAAATCCCACCCCCCCACTCCCACTCACAGCAAAGTCAGACCTCAGATCTAGGACTCTGCTACCATTAACTTACTGTAGAACTTCTCTTAAACTAGCCATGACCTCTGGACCCATTCCTAACCTGTAAAGGGAGGAACAACCATCCCAGGAGTGTTCTGTGATTGCCCCATGTTTTAGGAAAAACTCTCCTCAAATAGTGTTTTCCCTCTACTCTCATGCCATCACAATCATCAACACAGAAGACTTCAGTGACCAAATGTGTGTGGGGTTTCCCCACCAACAAGCAGTGGACATCAGCTGGGTGTCCTGTAATTCAGTTCCAACACTATCTACCCAGAGACATTGTCAGACCCCACAGGTTGAGGGTTCAGTCTCCAAGACTGCCCCCATCAATCACACCAGGCACAAGTCTGGGCCTCCAGAACTTCTGACCAACTGGCTTCAAGTTGAGTTCCCACGACCTCCTCTTTGGGTTCAATTAATTTGCTAGAGTGGATCACAGAGCTCAGAGACACACTTACTTATGTTTACCGGTTTATTATAAAGGATATTGCAAAGGATACAGATGAAGAGACGCACATAGAGCAAGGAATGAGAGAAGGGGAAGGAGTGCAGAGCTTCCGTGCCCTCCCTGGGCATGCCACACTCTAGGAAGCGCCAGGTGTCCAGCTATCCAGAAGCTCTCTGAACCCTGTCCTCTTGAGGTTTTATGGAAGCTTCATGACATCAGTATTCCTTCCCCCAGGATTGAGACCCTCTCATGGGAAGGTCTTTAGGACCCACTGTCAATAAGGTGGGCGAACATTAGTGAAAGGATACCCAGAGGTCAGAGGCCTGCCCCCTGAGCCCTAACATACCCAATATTCTAACAAAGACTGGAACAAGGACTATGAGAGTTACAGGAATGCTGGCTGAAAACCAATGTAACACCACACCCAGCATTGGCACTCAGCACACAGGTGTTAGAAACAAGTTACTCCTAGGCACTCTTCCTGTGTGGCCTTCGCCCACAGCCGCCCCTCACAGGGCTTTCAGCCTGCCAGTAGAAATCACTCGAGGGCCCACACATGCAGGGCCCTGGGCACACGGCACAGTCCTGACTCACAAAGTTGGCCTGAGCTCCTGGGGGTTGCCCTGGCCTCATTCACCCTTGAACTCCCCAACTGCCACCCACCCTAGGCATTCTTTAAGCACCTGCTGCCAGGTCAAGACCACCACCTTCCAGGACCTGCAAGCCCCACCCAGCTCTGACTGGCACATGACCAGCTATGAGGGCCAGACTGGCAGGACCGTATCCCGTGAGCTCACACCCGGCTGAGAAAACAGCATGGAAAGGGTTTATTACTGGGTTGGGCACAGTGGCTCCCACCTGTAATCCCAGCACTTTGGAAAGCTGAGGCAGGAAGACAGCTTGAAACCAGAAGGCTGAAACCAGCACAGGCAACAAAGCAATACCCCATTTCTACAAAAATAAAAAATTAGTCAGGTGTGGTGGTGCATGACTGTAGTCCCAGCTATTCAGGAGGCTGAGGCAGGAGGTCTCCTGGAGCCCAGGAGTTTGAGGCTGCAGTGAGCTATGATCGCAACACTGCACTCCAGCCTGGGTGAGAGAGCAAGACCAAAGCTCCGAAAAAAAAAAAAAAAAAGGAAAGAGTGTGTTTCTTTGCCTGGTACTTGCCTATTCCCAATTCAACTCCTGAAAAAAGGAAACAATTTGATATATAAATACAGAGGTTTTTCAATAGATCATGTTTATTCCCAAGCCCCAACCAGACATGTTCTATCCCTCAAGATCCCTGAGACCCAGGCTGTGGGCTGGAAAATGAAGGCACAGTGTCAAGAGCGCCCCTGTTGGCATATGAAGACCCAGGGGTGCTGACCTTCAGGGATCTGCCTGCACTGCCCATGGGCCTGGCACAGCAGGAGGCACTCCTCTTTCTGTCCCTTCTGTCTCTGGTCTGCAGAGCAAGGTTTCTGCTGAGATGCCGAGGAAGCTGAGTCCTCTGTCAGCCCTGACTCTGACTGAGAGGCAGACAGGAGCCAAGGCCCCACCGAAGCTCCAGGATAACAATGGCCCTCAGGGGAAGATGCAAAACCAGGCACGGGCCTGCCTTCCAGCTGGCATCTACCTGTCAGGCCCAGAACTTCTGTGCAGTTGGAGTGGGCTCCCCAGAAGGAAAAACAATACAGCTGAGTCTAGTGCTAGGGGGCAGAGAACTGGGGGCTCAAGAAAGCACCCCAAAACGGGCTGCCAGGTTAAGGATCCATGGGGCTGAAGAGAAGTTTGCCCCAGAGCCCAAAGCCCAGACTGCAGTCAGTGGGTGGAGATGAGAGGCAGCCCAGGCCCCTGCAGTGGCTGGGCCCTGATTCCTGAGGCCACCATCACCTCAACATCATTTCCTACAGCAGAAAAAGGTCACTCTTCTTTCCAAAGGTAGTAACACAGCCTCAGAGCTTGCTCCGTGGGGCCTCTGCCAGGGGCCGCTGCAGCCGCCACACCACCCTGACCGGCTCAGCAGCGCGGTCCAGCTCACGGAGGCCACCCAGGTCGTGGGTCTGGCTGTACTGCCGCAGGGCCGGCTGGAGCACCGTGATGGGAATGCTGAAGTTCAGGTGGGGGTAGGTGGCCCCCGTGTTATTGTCCCGGGTGTTGCTGGTGATTATGCCTGTTAAGGAGTCAGAGAGCAAAAGAGGATGTGAGCCAGGGGGCAGAAAGGCTGGAGAAGGGAGGAGGACTACCTCCACCCTGGAGCCCCCAGGGCCTGGTAGGGCTGGATACCACCCCGCACGGTGACAGACGCTGAGCTTCTAGACATGAACACCTGCTGCCCACACCCCTTCCTGGCTTTACGTTCTCCTTAACACTCCCAAAATCTAACACACTAAATAGTTCACTTATTTCACTTGTTATCTTTCTCTCCACCTAGTGTCAGCTCCATAAGGGCAGGACTTTGATGTTTTGTTAATGCAGTCTCCCCAGTACCTGAAACAGTGCCTTGTGCCAAGTAGGCGTTCAACAAAGGCTTGATGAATGAATGAATGAATGAATGAATGAATGAATGAATGAATCAGACCCACAGACATGTTTTGTTTGGCCTGCTCGGTACATGGATGTGTGTGTAGTTTTTTAAAGATAATTTCAGACATACAGAAGTCTTGCCTAAATAAGTGCAGAATTCTATATACCCTTTGACCAGCTTTCCTTTATGTTCATATCTAATGTCACCAAAAAATATTTATCAAAACCAAAACATATACCTTGGTAGAATACTGTTATTAAGTGAACTATAGAACTCATTGACATGAGTTTCACTAGTTTTTCCACTAATGTCCTTTTTCAGTTCCAGCATCCAGTCTAGGACTCCATATTGCATTTAGTTGTCACATCTCCCAAATCTCCTCCAATCTGAGTCAATTCCTCAGTCTTTCCTTATCTTTCACGGCCTTGACATTTTTAAGAGTGCAGGTTATTTTATTTAGTTAGTTTTTTTGTTGTTGTTCTTGTTTTAGAGGCAAGGTCTCGCTCTGTCACCCATGCTAGAGTGCAGTGGTGGGATCACAGCTCACTGCAACCTTGACCTCCTGGGCTCAAGTGATTCTCCCGCCTCAGCCTCCCTAAAATATTTTGTAGAGATGGGGCCTCACTATGGTTGTCCAGCTTGGTCTTGAACTCCCAGACTCAAGCAATCCTCCCGCCCTGGCCTCCAAAAGTGCTAGAACTACAAGTGTGAGCCACCATACCTGGCTTTTTTTTTTTTTTAAATAAACATACAGTTTATTTTTTTGAGATGGGGTCTCGCTCTGTCACACAGGCTAGAGTGTAATGGTGACCATAGTTCACTGCAGCCTTGAACTCCTGGGCTCAAGTGATCTTCCCACATCAGACTCCTGCAGAGCCAGGACTACAGGCACATACCACCATGTCTGGCTCAGGTCAGTGATTTTAGAGAATGACCCTCAGTTGAGGCTTACCTAATGTTTTCTCATGACTATTGGATTGGTGCAAAAGTGAATGCGGTTTTTGTCATTACTTTTGTTTTGCCATTACTTTTAATCGTTTAAGGTTATGCATTATTGGGAAGAATACCATAAAAGCCATGTGTCCTTCCCAGTGTCTCAGCTGTCTGATGTCTGTATGGAGTACTTGTGATGTTCACCTTGATCACTTGGCTGAGGTGGTATCTGCCAGGCCTCTCCAAGGTAGGCTTAGTATTTTCCTTTTTTTTTTAATTAAAAAAAAATTTTTTTAATAAAAATAGAGGCAGGGTCTCACTATGTTGCCCAGGCTGGTCCCATTTCAAGTGATCCTCTTGCCTCAGCCTCCGGAAGTGTTGGGATTACTGGCACGAGCTACCACACCAGGCCTAGACTTACGGCTCTAAATATTACTTATGGCTCTAATATTTCCTCTTTGTAAGTACTAAATATTTAGAGGAAATATACTAAAGTTATGCAAATACAACTTTACTTGTATACTAGGGTGGAACAGATAAGTAAACATATTGTAGACAGCAAGAGCAAGGTTTCTCACTACAGGAGAAAGAAGAAACAAACAAGGAGAGTTAGACTGGACTGGAGTTGGAGGTTTCTAGATGAACTCATGTTTTTTTCTTTTTTCTTTTTGACAGCTAAACAGACTGTGTTTTAAAAACCTGAATGTTACCAAAATTTAAAAATTGATTGATTTAATGGCCACATGTATTTTTTTTAAAAAAGCTTTACATGTCTTGTGAAAATATTAGAATACCAGCCAACGTTAGGCCCATCCTCCTTCATGGCCACAGTCTGCAGTGGCTGAGTCGAGTGCGCTTCAGTTTAGACCCCTCCCCTCCCCGCCCTGTTGTCTTCCCTCATTCATTTGCTTTACCTTTTCAGCCTCTGTTGGCTTTTGAGTCTGTGACGCTTTGACTAATCCAACTCCTGAATTTCACAGATCAAACCAGATTAGATTAGTAGCAGAGAAGGGACCAGAGCCCAGATCTCTTTCCTCCCAGTTCAGCATCCCTCCCTCTCCACCATCAGAACAGCCTGCAAACCTTGGCTAGCTCACTCATAATGCCCACTATTTTCCCAGACAGAGGGTGCACTGGGGCTGGCCACAAGCACTCATGGGATGGGACTGAGGTTCTGGCAAGTGGGAGGACAGGAGGGGGCCAAAGAGCTGGTTACCAAGGAGGTTTCCTGAGTGGTTGGAGAAGAGGGGTCCCCCACTGGAGCCGCTGTGCACAGCACACGTGGTCTGCAGCATTACGGGCGTGCCATCTACCTGCACCACAGCCGAAAGGATGCCTGAGGTCACCGAGGGCCCGCAAGCCTGGCCAAAGACGCCAAAGCCCACCACACTCACAGCCTCGCCTGCCAGGGAAGGAAGGAGGGTGAAGCTGGGGACACCTGTGTTATAGCAGGACTCACACTCCCTAACTCCCATCCCTACCCTCTCCAAACGTCCCAAACCTCTCCACCCTTCAAGTTTCCGCTCAGATACTCCTGCCTCCAGAGAGCCTTCCCCAGGTCTCCTGGCTGGAAGAGGCAGAGAACTCCATTGAGCTCCTAGCACTGTATCTGCATGACCACTTCTGAGCAACAGGCTGTTTCCCAGTCCTCATTCCCTGGACAGGCGGGGCAGTGACTTTTAGGAGTTCCTAACACCTAGCTACATGCTCAATAAATGCTTGTGGAATTCACACCCATCTCCTCCTGGAACTCCTAAGAAGTCTCTTGGTGAAAAGAAATGGTGATGATGGCTATAAGGCAGCCATGACCTTCCTTTTTCCAAGTGCAGGGCATGGGGGTAAGTGCTTTACAGGCAACGTCGCGCCCAGCCCTCATAACGCCCAGAAGTAGGATGCATTAGCCCCATTTCAAAGACGTGGAAAATGAGGCAGAGGACAGTTAACTAGCCAGTCCAAGGACATGGGACTAATAAGTGGCAGAGGAAAGATGCCCATCCAGAGCCCCTGGACCCTTCGTCACCGTATCACACTGCCTCCATGGACTGCGACATCAGTACTTATATGGCAGCATCACAAAGCCTTTTACCCAAATCGTGCCCCTGGAGCCTTGAAAGTGCCACATGCCTCTCTGACCAGCCTGAAGTGTTAAGGAACCCCAAAGGCCCAGCATCCTCACACTACATTGCTGTAGGCACTCAGGGAAAGGGCGTGCTTTATCCTTCACAGGGCACTCCACATGCCCCACCAGCACAAGAAGGGAGGCCTCCAAGGATCTTGACCAATGCCACCCTGACTTCGTGAGAAGGCCCAACACTGATTCTCCTTCCTGAGGCCCACCCTAGCCCAGAGGGGCCCTCCTTCAGGCTGCACCCTTTGTCCTTTACCTTCGTGGAAGTGCTCAGCGGGCACAGGGATGGGGACATCATCCAGGTCCTCCTCCAGGCTCACCACTGCTATGTCATAGGGACATGTCTCCTGAGTGGCAAATACCACACGGCCCCAGATGGCCACACTCCTGGGAGCAAAGGAAACAAATGACAGGCTAGCTTTCTGACTCCTCAGTACTTGGGAGAAATCAAGGAGCTGAGAGTGACAGGAAAAGTCATGGACTTCGAGTCAGAAGATCTGGGTATCAGCCCTGAAATCAACCAGCCAGGCAACTCTGGGCCTGTATCATGTAACCATTCTGTGGTATCTCCAAAGGTGGTTGACAAACTGTGCTACTTCTATAAAGCTTCCTGTACCTGAATAATCAACCTGACACTTAGCACTGTGGGCGAGGTTTGGTGTTAATGCTTTGTGGACATCACTTTATTTAGTCTTCACGACCCTATAAACTAGGCACTGGCATTATCTCCATTTTAGGTGGTATAACTGAGGCCCAGACACGCTCGGTAACATTCCCAACACCAAACAGGAAGTGGGAGGAGCCAAGGCAAACACAACACTTTCCTTCACTGCCTCGTTGATACCCACAACAATCCCTTCAGTTGGTGGGGCAGGTATGACATGGTTTCACTCCTCTGGGTCCCTATTTACATACATGCTAACACTTCTGTAGCACACTACGTGGCAGGCTCCGTTCCGCGACATTTCGCATCAACTCCCAAGGAGGCAGCTTAGACAGATTAAGTGACTTGCCCGGGATCAGACAGGGGCGTCCTACTACACACTCTGTAGGGGTAGCTTCCAACAGACCTGGCAGTCTCCTTAGGAGCAAGGGGCATGTGGGGGGGAGTGGAAGGAATCTGGTGGGGGCCACACACCATGGGGAAACCTTCATCATCAGTCTTCCCTATAAAGTCATGGCTGTCCTATAGGCCACCAGTGGGGACACCTATAGCAAAACTGGGCAGTGTTACCCACACCTGGCTAAGCTTGGGGATTCAGGAAAGAGATGTGGAAAAGCCTGGGCTGCAAGGGTGGGTTGAACCACGTACAGCTGCCTGGGCCACCCCCCTACTTTCTGATTAGGTAGAAACCCACGCTTCACTCAGAAGGGAAGGTCTGGCTAAGCTCTAAAAGATGGATAAAATTAACAAACCCATCTCCTTACCCCAGGAAAGCACCATCCTGGGCCTCTGGGACCTTATCACTTTCAGAGGAAAAGCAGCAGGGTTAGGGAATCTCTGTTCAAAGGGCCAGAGAACCGTGGGGTATGGCGTGCAGGGCTATCAGACAGTGAAGCTGCCCAGAAGAAACTCAGACTTTGAGGGGAGCTCAAAGATGCCCAGTTCCGGATTCAGGTTGTCCCACAGTACCCAAATCCAGAGCTGCTTCGAGCTTGACACCTTGCCCCAGATTCTCCCCACAGGGGTTCTGGATATAAAGGATGAGGGGAGGGTTCCAGATCTCTACCCACTACACGCCCAAAGCATCCGCGTGACACAAGAAAGGCCTGCACAATATTCAAGAGTATTAGGGCTGGACCCAGATCTGAGACCTGGAAAGGGATGAAGTGGGGTCAGCCCTGCGGGCTTACTTGGGGGTGGTGGAGCGCACCAGGACCCTGGCTGCTTCCCGAGGGGACACGTGCCGGCAGGTCACTACAAGGCGGGGTGCCACAGCCACTCCGGAGCCCCATACGGTGCCGCACTCCACCAACACTGCTGCGGCTGCCCACAGGGGCCCAGAGTCTCGGAGGGGCAGACCCCACGGGACGCCCACCTCTGGCGGCAGGAGAGCGGCCAGGGCAGCGGCGCTGGGGGGCAGGCGGCGAAGCGCGTCGCGGGCGGCGCGGAAAAGGGGGGCGGCGGCGCAGAGCAGGGTGAAGCCCACCCATTCGCCGGCCTTCCAACAGAGCGGCGCCGCTACCAGCGCCACCAGCGCCCCCGCGGGCCGCGCGGTGAACACGCCGCCGCCCTCGGTGCCGGGCAGGCAGCGTGCGTCGGTGAGCAGCAGCGGGCCGGCCACGTTGCTGAGCACCCCGCAGCTCAGCGTGTTGAGAAAGATGTCGGGGCAGAAGGCGCCGAAAGGGGAGCCGCAGACAAGCAATGGCGCGCCCTTGGGCACGGCCCCGAGAGGCGACACGGCCATGGCTGGCCCGCGCTCCTCCTCCACCTCCTCCTGGCCTAGCCGCACGCCCAGCAGCGCGAACCAGCCCAGCGCTCTCAGTTGATCCGCCTCCTCGTCCTCCGACACTTCGTCATCCCGCGCCGCGCTCGAGAAGCGCCACTGTTCCGCTGCCTCGTCCCCGAAGAGGCGCGCGAAGTGGGCCCAGAAGGCCGGGCAGCTCAACAGCAGCAGCAGCTCAGCGGGAAGCCGGGGCTGCAGGGGACGCCCGTGGGACGGGGCAGGTGAGCTGGGCTCGAGGCTCGCGCACTGGGGCGTGCACAGCCCTGGGCGGCCCCGCTCTGCGCCGCCCCCGGGACCCGCGGCGGTTGGGGCCCACTGCACGTGCAGGCGCAGGTCGTCGCTGCAACTGTCGCCAGGGAGGAAGAGGGCACCGGCCGCGGTCAGGACTTCGCTGCCAGCTCGCAGGAAGGGGACGAAGATGCCCCCGTGGCAAAGCACCAGGCCCGGGCTACGGCTCAGGATTACCCCGCTGCAGCTCCATGGGCCCGCCTCGGGCTGTCCGGCCCGGGAGGCGCTCACCACGCAGCCCGCCTGCTCGGCCGCCCTCATGGCAGACCCCCACTGCCTTCTCATGGCCTCTACGCCGGACACTCGGGGGCCTCTCCGAGAAACAGCGAGCTAGCGAGCGAAGACCCCTACCCGGTCCGGCTCAACCGGCCTAGCGCCACCCACAGCTGGAAGCGAGAGGCGCAAGCTCTGACTCAGGTCTTCCTTATCGAGCCCGATTGGTTAAGCCCCAATTGACCCGACCCGATTGGCTGGGCTTGTGCCGAGCTCTGATTGGCTACCTATTCTGATTTTTTTTTTCCTCTCCCCGCCCTCGTTGGTTTGTCCAACCGGTGGGACAGAATCTCTGCCCCATTCCCCCGGATGAGCCCCGGGGAGAGTAAGAGGTGTGCGGCGTCACGAGGAATCGGAGGAGAGGAGGGTGGGTCCCTTCAAGCCTAGTCTCTTGTTTGCTGGACTGTGGGAAAGGGAATAGAAATGAGCGCTGACGTGGCCAGATTTGCCCAGGCCATGATAGTACCTGTTAGCATCTGCCCAGGTCTAGGCGACCTTCAGCCTCTGAGCCTTGGGATAATATGGACCAAGGAAATCCTTGGCCAATTCAGTATTTTGAAAATTTAAAAGTAAACCCTATAGCAATCCACTAGGGGGCATGGAACTCTCAAGATTACTCCTACGATTTTTTTTTGCTGCCAAAGCCCCAACACAAATCTCCGAGAAACTGGATTTGCTGTAAATTAAATTGCCCTTTAAATCGACTGTGAACAGTAGCTGAAATAAAAAATTTTAATCATACAGCCCTATATTTTGCAGTGTGCACATTTCACATAACATAACCACCACCCAGAATTTATCTAGGCCAGGGTCCAAATACTTTCTGTAGAAGGCCAGAATGGAAACAGTTCCAGTTTGGGGGGACCATACAATGTGTCTCAAATAGTCAACTCTGCAGCTGTTGCATACAAAAGCTAAAGGAATGGCGGTGGCTGTGTCCCAATAAAAAGATACAGACATTGAAATTTGAATTTCATATAATTGTGTCCAAAAATAGCGTTCTTTAAATATTTTTTCCAACCATTTAAATGTGTAAAAACCTTTCTTTGCTCACAGGCCATACAAACACAGGCAGCAGGCCCGATTTGACCCACAAGGCATAGTTTACCATCTCTAGTGTACACTAACATAAAACTTCTCTACTTTTCCAAAGAAGTACGCTTTAGGACAGAGGAGGATGAACGAGTATGTCGGGGGGGGTGGGGGCGGAGGCGCGGAGCTTCATGATACCCTCAATCAGTCACCACAAGATAGACAGTTTACAAAGGTCTGCTTTATCACTGAACTGATAAAATACACATTATTTTTTTTTATTTTTTTTTTATTTTTTTGAGATGGAGTCTCGCTCTGTCGCCCAGGCTGGAGTGCAATGGCGCGATCTCTGCTCACTGCGAACTCCGCCTCCTGGGTTCACACTATTCTCCTGCCTCGGCCTCCCCAGTCGCTGGGACTACAGGCGCCCGCCACCACGCCCAGCTAATTTTTTGTATTTTTAGTAGAGATGGAGTTTCACCATGTTAGCCAGGATGGTCTCGATCTCCTGACCTCGTGATCCGCCCGCCTCGGCCTCCCAAAGTGCTGGGATTACAGGCGTGAGCCACCGTGCCCCGCCACCATTAATTTTTATTAAGGTTACTATATTGCTTACTATATACAATTGCTACTTAAATTCTCTAAACTTTCTGCCTGAATTCTTTAAATAAAGTTAACACTGCTTGGTATAACCCCAGCACAACACAGGATAATGCTCCCAGTACTCCCAGTGATACAAGCCTGCTAGAGAAAGGAAAACGATTATCCATGATAGTATGAGTCAGGAGTAAAATTAGGCCCTCTTGCCATAGCAGGCAGTCTTCTTTTGGTTCTATGACACAGAAGGTGGCTTGATCACGCAAAATTTCTTTATCCCAACTTCCTAGCAATTAAAGAGTTTTTCTCTTGGTGGAGCACAGGGGCTCACACTTGGAATCCCAGCACGTTGGGAGGCTGAGGCAGGAGAATTTCCTGTGCCCACGAGTTTCAGACCATTTGAGACCAGCCTGGGCAACATGATGAGACCTTAACTCTACAAAAATTTTGAAAACTAGCTGAGCACAGTGGTGCACCCCTGTGGTCCCAAGCTACTTGGGAGGCTGAGATGGGAGGATCACTTGAGCCCAGAAGGTCAAGGCTGCAGTGACCTATGTTCATACCACTGCACTCCAGCCTGGGCGACAGAACGAGACCAACTCAAAAAACAAACAAACAAACTTTCTCTCTAGAGTCCAGTGATTCTCCCTCAATGCTCAAGACTCCAGCATGAACTGTTAGGCACTGGGTTTTTCTGTGTTTACAGCAGACCATGGTAAAAAGAAGTCCCAAGTCACAGCCAGAACAGCCAAAGTAAGATCTGTTGAGTGCTAGGCTCATTGACTGAGCCTAATCTTATTTTCTACTCTGCCTCAAACAAAACCAACTCATTTGCCCATACAACCCATGGCATCCTTTCACAGTAACAAGGACAACAGGACACCTCCAGTACTTTTTTTTTTTTGAGACGGAGTCTCACTTTGTCATCCAGGCTGGAGTGCAGTGGTGGGATCTCGGCTCACTGCAACCTCCGCTTCCCCGGTTCAAGCAATTCTCCTGCCTCAGCCTCCCGAGTAGCTGGGATTAAAGGTGCGTCCCACCAGGCCTGGCTAAATTTTGTATTTTTAGTAGAGATGGAGCTTTGCCATGTTGGTCAGGCTGGCCTTGAACTCCTGACCTCATGATCCGCCCGCCTTGGCCTCCCAAAGCACTAGGATTACAGACGTGAGCCACCGCGCCCGGCAACATCTCCAATACTTTAATACTTGGTTGAAAAGAACTCATTGCACTGTTTCCCACTGTTTGTCCCAGTACTTTAGTTTTATGATCTCATTTGGGTTTTTCTAAAAGCAAGGCTTCCTACAAGCCTAGTAAAGGAAATTCTTTCCTTCCCATTTTGCCAAATGTAGCATTTAATTAATTTTTTTTTTTTTTTTTTTTTTTTTTTTGAGAGAGAGAGTCTTGCTCTGTCACCCAGGCAGGAGTACAGTGGCATGATCTTGGCTCACTTCAACCTCCACCTCCTAGTTCAAGCAATTCTCCCGCCTCAGCCTCCAGAGTAGCTGGGAGCTACTCCGTGTACCACAATGCCCAGCTAATTTTTTTGTATTTTAGTAGAGATGGGGTTTCACCCTGCTCCCCAGGCTGGTCTCAAACTCCTGAGCTCAGACAATCCACCCACCTCAGCCTCCCAAAGTGCTAGGATTACAGCGTGAGTCACCACACCCAGCCGATTCTAATTCTGTGTAAAATGAGTGAAACACAGCTAAACTAGAACTAGTCCTTGCTAGCATGTTAATATAGATTTTGCTCAAACATCTGCCATCCCCATCCTGTTGCAGAGATGACCAACAACCCTGGGTCCACAGCATGTTCCAAATCTCCCAAGTAGTACTAAATCTATTACCTCTAGTACCCCAGCCTCTTTCCCCCTCCTGGTGGCAAAATTCAAGTATCTCACACGCACCCTAAATGTCTCTTCCTCTATGCAGGGAACTTTTGGTTGCCTCCCCAAACAAACGGCATTGTTCAAACTCAGAGCTCAGAACAAACCAATGCAAAAAAAAAAAAAAAAAAAAAAGGAAATAGCACATTTGTTTTAACTTTTTATTAAAATGCTTAGGATACAGATTGACTTTCTTTTGTAAATGACTGTTTTACTTTTCCTGAAATAGGACATATATGCACTCTGATAAAACAGAATGAGAAGTCATAATTCATGGGAATTCCTATACAAGGTGCTGATCCTGTGTTTGGAGCTGAGCTCCTCACAGCAGCTTCTTTCAGCTATCTTATAGGAATAGTGTTCCGTGGGGCAAGAAATACATTGGTTCTAACTGATTTTCAATCCCCTTTCTCCAGTGGAATAAACCACTTTCACAAAGAGCTGCCCTATGTATAACCCACAGATTTCTAGCTTGCAACAAAGTGACAATGGACAAATAGGGAAAAAAAAAAAAATTAAGAAAACTAACACTGAAGTAATCATACTTCTCATGTCTCCGAATAGAGAAGTATGGGGGACCTTTAACCGAAGGAAATTAAAAATATGCAAGTTAATTACCTAGTCCATTCACTGTTAGCTAGATTTGTTCACTTAAGGTTTTAACCCCTTTCCAAACCAACAATTTTGTCTTAATCCAGCTATGTTTGCTAATAAATGAAATGCATGCACTTCCCACATATATACTTCACTGAGCCTCTGCATTCAGTACCTGGCAGTGAAAAAGTATGCTTTCTCCACAAGTCAGTACTGGAGAGCAAGAATGAGAACTCCAACTAAAGAACGATGCCTCCCTCACCCCAGTAATGTTATCCACATTTTCCCTACCCTCACATTAGAATAAAGACATCCTCCCAACTTTTCATCTCCTATCTCCAATCTGTTCCTAGGAGATATATCTTTGATCTTTTACTATAAGGGTAGAATATAGATTAAGATCATCAAAATCCAATTTCACATGTGGCACTAGGAAAATGGAATGCTATAAAATTAATCCCCATCACCCAAGTAGGGATGCTGGTGCTTTTATACTGAGTCTTTACTGCCAATAAGTGAGGCTGCCTCCAAAGGAACAGCTCTACAGAAAGTTTTTGGGTTAGTGTTTCCCCAGCTTATTTCTGCAATGGAGAAAGACAATTTCATTTAAAAAAAAAAAAAAAAAAAAAAAAAACCTGGAAAAGCTACAGATGTTAACCTTTACTTTACTTTAAACACCAATAAAATAAGTATCAAAGGAGAAAAAATGTAAGAAAAAGAGCTCAGAAACAGCCTGAGAGCCCAAATTCTGCAAACGGAAATTTTAAAGCCCACTAAATAGATTTTTCCTGGATCCAAACAAATGCTACAATACTTTTAAGGCCTCAACTCACAGAATTAAGAGCCCTTAAGCTGTTAACTTTGTCCTGTCTTCCTATTCAGAAAAACGTCCCCCTAGAATCTGTGCAAAAGTAACCGATGCACCTGCAGTATGTGACATGAGAGATGTTCTCAACTCTTTTATGAGGTGAAAGTCACTTTTTATAACTGAAAATGAAAAAGGAAGGTGCTATAGAGAGAAATTAAATTTCACAAAAGTATAAAAGCAAAGACTGGCTGAAATCTGTAACTTCATGAGTAAGAATAACAACAATAACCCATTCTATAATTAACTCCTCCACACTGAATAATCTGCTACACATTCCTTGATGAGGAATGACCCTAGCTTACCACAGTGGAAACCTGCCACAACTGCAAGGCCAGGGTTCTGCCCCTTTTCTAGTTCTCTGTGCACAAGGTTATGCCACCTACTCCAAGGCAGTCAGAGAGACAGATGAGCTCAGGGGAGCTTCTCTCACCAACCTGCTAACTCAGCAGGAGTAAGTTTACCCAAATAAGCTCTGGCCTCCATATCTGTTCATAATTTTATGAAGTATCTAAATGTCATTCATTAGTTTTAAAAAAAAAAAAAAAAAAAGAATAGAAAACTCTGGACCAAGTAAATTGTGAACTCAAAAAGTGAGGAGGGATACCAATTACATTAACAACACTTTCTTTAAAAAATAGAATCACTTTCTTTTGAATCAACCACAGTGGTGAGACGTGTTTTTCTTTTCAGGTGCCCCATGATGGCACACAGCTTTACCCGGCAAATCCTGCCAGCTTCCAAGTCCCGGGATACTGACCTGCACCAGCATGTGGGGCAGCATTACCTCCCAACAGTGTGGAGAAGAGCACATGTCACCACTGGGCAATGAGAGAGTTGACAGAGACTCTTGGCTTCTCAACGCCAGACATGGTTGGAGAGCTTTCCTTGTTCTATTAGAAAAGTTCATGAGGAAGCTGTGAATAGGATCAGTCCAGAGAAGTAAAACTCTTTTATTTTCACCGTCCAAACATCAGTCAATATACTGGGAGAGCCAGCGGAAACCCTCGCCGTAACCTTGCCTCTTGAGCACACTGCACATGAACACTTCCATGGGGCGAGCATTCAGCTCCTTCAGGGTCACATTCCCCTAAAGGAGGCAAAACCAAGAAAGGCCTGTTAGCATCTCTGTGGTGGAAAAGATTGAAAGGACGATCATTACAATCATTTTATCCATTCCTTAAAAGCAAACCTAAGTAGGTATTAATTACAGAAATGTGGTCAAGGCCATGTAGATGACTTCCCCAGGCTTCGTGTTTTCAGGATAGAATAAGCAGCACAGTTCTATTCCCAGCCTCTCTCTCTCTGAAGAGCATTTGCTTTGAATACCCAGTATTTATCTGTAAAGTTATGGCAGCAAACCAAGAAAAAAGCCACTGGGACTTATGGAACCAGCATGCTCTCTGATGCAGAAAAGAGGTCTGGGACTGTTTAGAAATAAGGACATTCTCATTAACAAAAGCATGCAGAAATAAACACTCATAACAGGTGGCACTGAAGAAATGAAGAATTCATGTGTATTTAATACTGATGCAAAAGAGGAGAAATTCAATGAAAGAAAAGAAGTATTTCTATAAAGACACAGATAATCAAGAGGTGAGACTAAGGAACCATGTAAAAAAGTCAGAAAGTTATCACAGAAAAGGAAGATTTTTAAAAACTAAATATGCCAAAACCCCAAGCTAAAAAAGAACAGAAAGATTCCTGCTTAACTTTATCTGATCTAGATTTTCTCTCTCTCAAGCCTGCTTTTCTACAAGAGTCCTCCTTCCAACTGAAGACAGTAAAAACTATTGATTTGGAAGACTCAAGTTCTTTTTCTGGTTTTATCACTGACTTGCTGTGTAGACCTGAACAAATCACTCTCTGTTTCTTCCTCTGCAAAATGGGGCCAACAGTCCTACCTCTCTCAGCAAGAAGCAATGAGGATAATCAAGTGCTTTGATTTCAATGCTTGGAAAGTGATTGAAATGATTATCTTTCTTCATAACCTGCAAACTCCAGTCCAAAAAAAATATTCTTTTCTGGCTAAAAAGGGCTATTTCAAAAGCAATTTCTCAGAATCAAATTTGAAAGATAATCATAAACTCTTAAAAGAGTAAGTCTGCCTTTTCTACCATTTCCTTCTTCCTCAAATACCCGATGAATGAATCCCATTTAAAACGTTAAAAAGAACACACTCCTGCCTCTAGTGAGCTTACAAAATACCCACAGTAAAACAAATCCTAAGCCTGTTAAAGCCTTTAAAAGAAAAGGGTAATCTAGATAGCAAAACGTCATGTTTTAAAAACTGTTAATGTCCTTTATATGTAACCCAAATATTTTTCTCTTACCTTTCCTGTGGTCTGTCCATAAAGCCCAAATATCTCACGGAGTTTTTCTTCACTGATTGCATCTGTTCTGTCAATTTTGTTACCCAAGATAAGGATTGGCACATTGGATATTGTTTCATCAGTCATTAAAGCCTAAAGATTGAAAAAAAAAAAAAAAGAAAGAAAGAAAAAAAAGAATTAAGTGAGGAATCTACAAAAGCCCACCAGATAATGAAAATTCTGACTTCCACTAATCTTTTAAGGCATTAATGTAAAGTGAAAATCTGATCAACTTTATACCTGAGTGATTAAAGATTCACCTTGACATTACACAACACCCATGACACTAGGTAAAAATCTCCTAAGTGCCTCGAAACAGTTGCAACTTTAGTCTATTTATTTACAAGGCAGCAGAACTGCCCCAACATTAACTTTTGAGCTAATCTGCTCAGCCACAAACTATCCTCAGGATGTCCCTCAGCACAGTCCTACAAGAATGAATGCTCTGGCTACAGAACCTCAAAGATGACTACAGGGACTCCCCAAGTATTCGACAAGTCCCAATGTGTGCAAAGAACTGTCTCAGGCATTGAGAGGAATACAGTAGGAAGGGTAACTATCTCAGGCACTGAGGATACAAAAGGAAGCACATTCCTGTCCTCAAAAAAATCCTCACTCTATGTTCACATTTTTTTTTTTCTTAATCTCAGCTCACTGCAACCTGTGACTCCCAGGTTCAAGCGATTCTCCCATCTCAGCCTCCTGAGTCGCTGGGACTACAGGCATGTGCTACCATATCTGGCTAATTTTTGTATTTTTTTTTAGTAGAGATGGAGTTTTACCATGTTGGCCAGGCTGGTCTCAAACTCCTGGCCCTCAAGTAATCTGCCAACCTCAGCCTCCCAAAATGCTGGAATTACAGGCATGAGCCACCACACCCAGCCACATTTATGTTAACAAAGCCAAGTAAGAACACAACATAGTGAATAAGTGTCACAATGAATGGGAACTGAATATTAACACTAAGACAAGTTCAGGGAAATAAAATGGCAATTTTGGGCTTCAGCAAAGTCTTAGAAAAGATCTGGAACCTAAACAGGGTTCTAAAGGAAGGACAGGGTTTGGACAGGTGTAAAGGAGAAGGAAGAACATAAACAATGGCTTTGCAGTAGGACAATAATTCAGGAAGCCACACAGTACTGCATGGCTGGATTCAAGCATTTAGATTGACATGCAGCAACAAAGTAAATGGATGGGAAGAGATGACTCACATTCTGGGGCCAGTGTGAGAAGTGAGCTGCAATATATCCTAAAAGACCACAAATCCAGAAGTTAGTGAATAAAATCTTATTTCAGTATAATGAATTCACAAATAGTATCTATCTGTGGTGTTCACGTAAGAGATCATGATCTAGCTTAAGGTAGAGCATTCAATTCACTGCAGGAGGCATTTTGAAGGAAGAATTGAAGAGACCAATGTCTAAATGATTAAAAAAAAATAAAAAAAAGACAAATGAGTCAAAACTGGCACCGATTTCAAGCCTGGGAATCTAGTTGTCACCAATAGGAAAGCTAGGGGGGAAAGCAGAGTTAAAGAGATAAAGGGGGCCGGGCGCGGTGGCTCACGCTTGTAATCCCAGCACTTTGGGAGGCCGAGGCGGGTGGATCACGAGGTCAGGAGATCGAGACCACAGTGAAACCCCGTCTCTACTAAAAAAATACAAAAAAAAAATTAGCCAGGCGTGGTGGCGGGCGCCTGTAGTCCCAGCTACTCGGAGAGGCTGAGGCAGGAGAATGGCGTGAACCCGGGAGGCGGAGCTTGCAGTGAGCCGAGATCGGGCCACTGCACTCCAGCCTGGGTGATAGAGCAAGACTCCGTCTCAAAAAAAAAAAAAAAAAAAAAAAAAAAAGAGATAAAGGGAAACATACTCTGACCATCTGGAATCCAGGAAATGTTACACAAAATTAGAATAAGAATGTCCTTCATTCATTAAGCAATAACAAAGTACCTAATGTGTCTAATGCTTTGCTAGGTGCAGGGGTTTTGCAAAGAAATAAGACACAGTCCCTATCATGTTAGTTCATAGTCTGATGAGAAAGAACTGTAAAAAAATCAATGAAGACAACAGACATTGGTAAGGTAGGAGTCTAACACAGTTTCAGAGGTCAAGGGAGGCTTACCAGAAGCAGTCATATCTGAACTCTGAGGACTCTTATAGAACATTTTAAAATTTGCCGACAAAGTGAGGGGTTGAGGAGAGGTACAGGTGAAAAAGCCAGGCAGTAGCTACTTGTGCATATTCAAGGATGGCTAAGTTGTTTGTTTGGAATATAGTTCAAGGTAGACAGTAAAAACAAACAGAGGGAGGATCGTGAATGATCTTATGTGCTATGCAAAAGATTTATAGATTTTATCCTGAAAATGATAGAGAACTATCAAAGGATATTAAGTAGAGCAATGAAGTCTGAGGCAGTTCCTTCTAGCATTATGGTGCATATCAGGGTCATGGTAGGATTTATATTAATTCACAGATTTGTGGACTGCATGTCCAGGTAGGTGATGGGTGGGAAAGACGAATAGTTCCATTCTAGGAAAACAGAATCAGTAGTAGGAGTTGTCGAGAGTAGGCAGGATTAGGTATGAGATTGGAGCTCAGGAGAGGTCTACAGGAGAGAAATGCATTTGAGAGTCACTGACATGTACGTGCCAAATGAAAGGAGTAGATGAGACCAGCCTAGGAGAAAGTAGACTCTGGAGAACACAAACATTTAAGGACTAACCAGAAGAACTAGTGCTTCTCAAAGAGACAGAAGTATCAGCCAGAGAGATAGCTCCAAAATCAAGAGTGAAAAGAGGAGTTTAAACAAAGAGAATGGAGACCATGCGTGGTGGCTCATGCCTGTAATCCCAGCACCTCATGAGGCCGAGGCAGAGGATCACATGAAGCCAGGAGATTGAGACCAGCCTGGGCAACATAATGAGACCCTGTCTCTACAAAAACACTTTTTTAAAAAAAATTAGCTGGGTGTGGTGGTGTATGCCTGTAGTCCTAGCTGCTTGGGAGGCTGAGGCAGGAAGATCGCTTGAGCCCAGAAGTCTGGAGGTTACAGTGAGCTGTGATTGCACCATTGGACTCCAGCCTGGGCCACAGAGGAAGAGTCTGTTTAAAAAAAAAAAAAAAAAGCAAGGTAAAGATTGTGTGGCAGGCAATTCTACGTGAGGCTGGAGCTATAGATGTGAGAAACATACTTAGAAATAAATTCAAGACAGGTTCAAGTTGCCAGAAACAAGAATGCAAGGAGTTATAAATCAAAGAGAAAGAAGAGATATAGGGTAAAGGAGTAGGGATAACAAAGCCAATAGTATAGAAACCATCAAGCCAAGAGAAAATGCAATGTTGACAAAGGAGAAAACTTGAAGTGAGTCCTTGATAGTATCAAAGGATGTATGCAACCAAAACTGAAGACTGAGAACAGACCATGAAGGTCTGGCAAGTCATTCAGTGGGAAGGTGGGTAGGCACAAGCTAAGAATGCAGATTCAAAAATGTAAAGAATTCTAATATCGCTTTTAGGCTTTCACTATGCCAACACTACTTATAAAGAATTACTGTTCATGGGCCAGGCACGGTGGCTCATGCCTGTAATCCCAGCACTTTGGGAGGCCAAGGCGGGTGGATCATGAGGTCAGGAGATCAAGACCATCCTGACTAACATGGTGAAACTCCGTCACTACTAAAAATACAAAAAATTAGCCGGGCGTGGTGGCACGTGCCTGTAGTCCCAGCTACTCAGGAGGCTGAAGCAGGAGAATCCCTCGAACCCAGGAGGTGGAGGTTGCAGTAAGCCGAGATTGCACCACTGCACTCCAACCTGGGCAACAGAGCGAGACTCCGTCAAAAAACAAAACAGAATTACTGTTCATGACATGTGAAATGGAATACTATTAATTATGCTGGGACAACAGGCATAAATGAGGAGTATCCTGAGCAAACTTGGCCATATAATCACTGTATGATAGAAACAACAGTTAATTTATTCAAGTTTGAGCTGAGTTTCCTCAGGACATTGAAAAGCAATGTCTTAGATTTAAAACATTGTCCTCCTGCAACTAGGTCTTTTTGCCAAATGTTAACTGGAATGACTAATTATTGGCACTACTGAGCTACATTCCTTAAAAAAAAAAAATAGAGGCCAAAAAAGGACAAAATATACATTAAAATACACATTAAAAGACAAAACATACATTAAGCTCAACTTTGGATTCCACGAGGCGAGAATGATCTGCACAGTCCACCAGAAAGACAATCCCATTAATTGCTGGGAGATAATTTTTCCAAACTCGACGTGCTAAAAAACAAAGTTTGTAGTTGCATCAGTAAAAAATATACATTGTGAAAATGAATAACCTAATGGTCTGTAAAATGGACAAATCTTGGTCGGGTTTCAGTAAGATTAGACTCTATGGATTTCTCCAAGTTCTGGCCAGTATCAATTCAGAACAGAGGATGCAACCTGATGGTCCATGAGCTGAACTTGATTTTTGTAAATCTGAAAATCAGAGTTTCCGCTTTTCTTGAAAAACTGCAACATCTGGCAATCCCACGCCTACTTATCCACATGACAATTATCAGCAGGAACTAAGCAGTGGCTGCCCCTTCAGATGACGTCTGCACACTTTTGCTTGACAAAATTTCCCTGCTGTCTTAGAGCCAGCCAATTTTACTCACTTAAATGACTTGCCTTGCCCCTGGAGCCAAGGCTAGTTTGCAACCTCTGAGTTAAAACATCAGGATACAAATTACTTGTCCATGTAACTTTAGTCCCAGTTAGTTTCTAGCCAACTTGTGTGTAGGTATCTTGACACACTCCTCTGCTCAGCCCTTAGGGAGACTGGGCCTGACAAGTGGTTCAAGGCCTCAGGCTACCATATTTTCCAGTTATCTCAGCCTGCCATATTTAACCCAGCATGCCTTATAAATATTACTTGTTTTTTTGCTTGTGACATGAAACGATAAAGGCTGGGAAGCAGTGATTTAATTGTACTATCATTTCTAAGCCATTAATTTCCAGCCCTTGCAATAGAATGAATAATGAAGCATCTCTACATCAGTTAATAATGGTTACCTTTAAAGAGTGGAGCTAGGAAAAAGAGGTTGAAGGAACTTTCCATTTTACTTTCCGTAGTTCTATACTATACTGATTTTGTTACATCGAACTTGCTCTCCTTTTATAAGTTAAAATTTTTAAGTTACACACACACAAAAAAAGGAAACCTCCAGATGTATACAGTATTTTAGTAACTTTTATAAAATGGTGGCTAGGTTATTATGTAAAAGTGTTTTTGTTAAGTAGATTTTCCTCAGTCAAATAAACAAAACTAAATACATCAATACATTTCCCTTCTTACTTTTAACAAAACCTGAAACCTAAATTTATCACACCAAACAATCTACAATTCCCAGTTCAGGTATATAAAACTATCTGGTGTCTAGTCCTTCTGCATTCTCCAGATGGTCTAGGTTCCGTCTTATCTTGCTCTGAATTTAAATTTGTAAGCAGTTACAAATCCTTTTGTGGAAGCAGCAGAAAGGACACCATATACCCATTCTTACCCAAATGAAAAAAATACAAGCTCCTTACAGAAAAAAAGGAAACAAAATCATTTCTAATCCCTCCATCAAAACACACCCCTTGTCAATATTCTGACATTTTCTTCCAGTCTTTTTTCTTTACTGGTATTTTATGTGATTATGATCATAATATACATGATTTTTCAGGGCATAAATATTAAATAAATTAATTAAAATGTAATTATATGTTAATGAAATCACTGACTATAAAATTATTAGGCTTAACAACTAGAAATGACCAATGTTATATTTTACTATACATTTTTTTAAAACTGTATTAGGCTGGGCACAGTGGCTCACGCCCATAATCCCAGCACTTTGGGAGGCTGAGGCAGGTGGATCACCTGAGCTCAGGAGTTGAAGACCAGCCTGGGCAACATGGCGGAAACCCAGTCTCTACAAAAAACAGGTGGGAGGATTGCTTGAGCCCAGGAAGTAGAGGTTGCAGTATGCCAAAATTGTGCCACTGCACTCCAGCCTGGGCAACAGAGCAAGACCCCATCTCAAAAAAAAAAAAAACAAAAAAAAAAACAAAACGGTATTAGCTCAACCGAATGTTTCAAAACGAGACTTCTCCACACAGTGTAATAACAAGTAAGTAAATCTGACAGAATCTCAATAGTTCCTTTTCCCTACCTTCCCAGAATATTTATTCTCACATCTTAAATGTTTTACTCCTATACCTACGGTCTTGTCAAATGTGAACTGAGTGCCCATCAGACAAAGATGCCCACTCTGTATGTCTCTAAACACCTGATAGGAATCTGGAAACCAAAGACATAGCCTGAGTAGGCAAAAAGCACTTCTGAGGAAAGCAAAAAGGTAGAAGGAAATGTTCCACCAACTGTCAGAAATGGATAGAATATACAAAATATCAACTTGTATCAGAGTAATCACACACAGTCACTGTATTACTTTTGCAACTTTTGACAAGTCTGAAATTACTTACAAATATTTCATTTCCTACATACTTTCACTCCATTGAATAAAGGATGCAAAAATGACTTGATAACTAAATATATGATACTGTATACCTGGTCAAGATGAAAAAACGGTATAAAAAAGATTATCAGGACAACTGACCAAAAAAAAAAAAGGAAATACAGAGTGGATAAAAATAAAACTTCCTGGATTTGATAACTATTATGATCATATACAAGGAAATATCTTTGTTCTTAGAAAACGGCACTAAAGTATTAAAGAGTAAAGGGGCATGATATGCTCACAAACAGTTCATAAAAAATAAGCATTAATATGTATTATGTAGGGAGGAGGAGACTAACAAATTTGGGCAAAAGGTATAGAAGAAAATATACTGGCTTAGGGCAAGTCTAGTTAAAATGATGAAATAATTACTCTTGTTGAAGCAATACATATATCTTTTAACGTATTTTCCAGTTACAAGGTAAATTATATTAATAAGTAAAAATGTAGTGAAGATTAAAATGGCAAGATGCTGTCCTGCTTTGTAAAAATTTTCAGTCAAGATTTGAGTTGAGTTTGGCTATATCAGGCAAATACTTAAAAGTTCATGAATAGTTATGGCTAACTTTATCCCAGCTCAATAGGGTAATATTGAAAGGGACTTCTGTGTATTATTTAATGCAACTTTTGACAAGTTTGAAATTACTTAAAAAAAAATGAATAAAACAACTTCACCAAAGTAATAAGATCCTAATTCTGAAATGTAAGTAATGTAAAAAGTAAAAATGACACACTGCTTTTAAAAGGAGCTCTCGGGGGCACAAAAAAAATAAGTCAATAAACATGCTTTCCACTGAGTCATCGCTTACCTTGCTCGTGCCCACCAAGATCAAAAGTTGTAAAGGTCATTCCAGCAATTGTTAGCTCTTCTGATGCTGAAAAATTGTTTAAAAAGAAGAAATAAAATTGTCAATTCAACAACCCCAACTACTAGTACCATAAGCCAATACCAATGCTTTCACCTTGTAAAGAAAAAGATACAAGAAGTTAAGTGTGGTGGCACCCGCCTGTAGTTCCAGCTACTCAGGAGGCTGAGGGCAGGAGGATAATCTGAGCCTAGGATTTTTGAGACCAGCCCAGGCAACGCCCCACTCCCAACAAAGAAAAGGAATACAAGGGTGAAATGTTCTTAAACTATTCTAAAAGCCAAAGGTTTCTTTTTTTCCAAGCTATTTTCCACTTCTTAGAAGTAGGTATAGGAGAGGTGTCCCTTTACAGGACCAGTGACAACAGATAATGACAAAGTTCCAGAGGTTTAGATCTGAAAGTACATAACCTGAGTGTGTCTTACAGGGAATTTTTTTGTATGAGTTGGCTTTTAGGACTTCAGTTAATAAAAGAACTCCACCAACTAGGGATTCATCCTCCAAGCCTAACACTGACCTTTAAAGATCAAAAGGTCACCTGATATTTTCAAACCTACTCGGATGTAATGTTGGAACATGTTGGCCCAATCTGTCATCTTTGAGCATGTGAAGAAGAGTGGTTTTGCCTGCATTATCCAAACCCAAGAATACAAGTTTTCCAGATTTCTTGTATAGTCCTAAAAGAGAAAAAAATTGTTAACACATTTGCTCTCTACAGACCAAAGCCTATTTGTAGTTAAATTACTGAAGGAAATGCACAAACTTTGAAACCTGTATTTCAAGGAAATGGCTTTACCTAGGAACTGGAGCACACTGCTGAAGCCATTGTAGATCCACTCAAAGATGAAAGACATTATTAATGCTTACTACCTGTATAAAATATGAAAGTAGCAAACATTAGCTTTCTGAATGACAGTACAATTGTGGAGAGGTTAACTCTTGTTCCCTAGCCATGATGCACATTTATAGTCCCATGTTTTCAGGCATAAGAAAGCAGGCCAGGCATGGTGGCTCACACCTGGAATCCCAGCATTTGGGAAAGCCGAGCCAGGAGGATCACTTGAGCCCAGGAGTTCACAACTGGCCTGGGCAAGAAAGCTGGACTCAATCTCTACACATAACTAAAAAAACAGCTGGACATAATGACATACACCAATAGTCCCAGCTACTCAGGAGGGTGAGACAGAAGAATTACTTGAACCCAGGGGTTTGAGGCTGCAGTGAGGCATGACGGTGCCACTGCACTCGCTTGGGCAACAGAGGGAGACTCTTGAGAAAAAAGACAGGACAGGACAGGATGGGAAAAAGGAAAGGAAAGGGAAAGGGAAGGAAAAGAAAAGAGAGGGGAGGAGGGGGGCAGGGGAGGAGGGGGAGGGGAAAAGGGAAGGGAAGGGGAGGAGGGGAGGGAAGAGGAAGGGAGGAAGCAAAGTAAAGAGAAACTAATATTCTTCTTTCTTGACACTTACAGATTTTACAATCTGGAGGACAGGCCCTAGAATCCTTATATGTGCAAAAATAACTGGTTTCCTAATAGTTTTTGGTCTATGATACTCAGAGAACTAGGAGTTAAAAATATAAAGGCATACCTCATTTGATGATACTTTGTGGATCCTGAGGTTTCCTGGTTTTTTACAAATTGAAGGTTGGAAGCAGCCCTGAGTTGAGTAAGTGTATCAGTACCATTTTCTAACAGCATGTGCTCCCTTCATGTCTCTGTGTTACATTTTGGTAATTCTCACACAATATGTCAAACTTTTTCATTATTCTTATATCTGTCATCATGATCTACCATTGGTGATCTTTGGTATTACTATTATAATTGTTTTGTTGTGCCACAAACCACAACCATAGAAGACAGCAAACTTAATGACTTCCTCCACAGCCCTGCCACCACCACCCCAGGCCTCCCTATTCTCCAAGTGAAAGTAACAGGTCTATCCCTTGAAAGCGAAAGTTAGAAATGATTAAGCTTAGTGAGGAAGACACATCAAAACCTGAGATAAACCAGAAGTTAGGCCTCTTGCACTCAACAGTTACCCAAATTGTAAATGCAAAGGAAAAGTTCTTGAAGAAAATTAAAAGTGCTACTCCAGCAAACCCATGAACGTCAAGAAAATGAAACAGCCTTATTGCTGATAAAAAAATAATAATAAAATAAAACAAAAACACGAGGTAAAAAAGCAAGTGCTGATGTAGAAGCTGCAGCAAGATAACTGATGAAGGTGGGTGGCTACACTAAACAACACATTTTCAATGTAGGCAAAACAGCCTTCTATTTGAAAAGCCATCTAGGACTTTCATAGCTAGAAGGGAGATATCATTGCTTGGCTTCAAAGCTTCAAGAGGCAAGCTGACTCTCTTGTTATGGGCTAATGCAAGGTGACTTTACGTTGAAGCCAATATTCATTTACCATTCTGAAAATCCTAGGACCCATACTCATTCACCATTCTGAAAATCCTAAGGCCCTTAAGAATGACAATGAATCAGTCCAAGTGGAGCAAGTGAGCGAGCAGAGTGGTTGTGTGGTTGCGTCTCGGAAACCAGTAGCACTTGCAGCATGGCTGACCAACTGACTGAAGAGCAGATTGCAGAATTCAAAGAAGTTTTTTCACTATTTGACAAAGATGATGATGGAACTATAACAACAAAGAAACTGGGAACTGTAATGAGGTCTCAGGCAGAATCCCACAGAAGCAGAGTTACAGGACATGATTAATGAAGTAGATGCTGATGGTAATGGCACAATTCACTTCCCTGAATTTCCGACAATGATGGCACGAAAAATGAAAGACACAGACAGTGAAGAAGAAATTAGAGAAGCATTCTGTGTGTTTGACAAGGATGGCAATGGCTATATTAGTGGTGTAGAACTTCACCATGTGATGACAAACCTTGGAGTGAACTTAACAGATGAAGAAGTTGATTAAATGATCAGGGAAGCAGATCCTGATGGTGATGGTCAAGTAAACTATGAGTTTGTACAAATGATGACAGCATAAGGAAGACCTTGTATAGAATGTGTTAAATTTCTTGTACAAAACTGTTTATTTGCCTTTTGTTTGTAACTTATCTGTAAAAGGCTTCTCCCTACTGTCAAAAAAAATATGCATGTATGGTAATCAGGACTTCATTCCTCCATGTGTTCTTCCCTTACTGTCACTGCCCTGAAACATTATTTTAGAAAACTGATGAAGTAACATGTTGCCTGTGGCTTACTCTGGATATATCTAAGCCTTTCTGCACATCTAAACTTAGGTGGAATTGGTCAAATAAGGGAACATCTGGGTTATGCCTTTTTTTAAAGTAGTTTTCTTTAGGAACTGTCAGCATGTTGTTGAAGTATGGAGTTGTAACTCTGTGTGGACTACGGACAGCCAACAATATGTACTTAAAAGTTGCACTACTGCAGAACAGCTGTATTATCCAGGTACTCCCAGGTACCTCATACACTATTTTTTTTGTACTGCTGGTCCTGTACCAGAAACATTTTCTTTTACTGTTACTTGCTTTTTAAACTGTTTAGCCACTTAAAGAAAATGTGTTTATGGCACAATTTGCCTCAAATCCATTCCAAGTTGTGTATTTGTTTTCCAATAAAAAAATTACAATTAAAAAAAAGAATTACACTAAATCTACTCTGCCTACCACACATCTGTTTACAGCATGGTTTACTAAGTATTTTAAGCCCACTGTGAAGACCTATTGCTCAGAAAAAAAGATTTCAAGATATTACTGCTCATTGACAACGCACCTGGTCACCGATGGGCTTTGATGGAGATGCAGAAAGAAGTTAATGTTGTTTTAATGTCTACTAACAACATCCATTCTGCTTCCCATAGATCAAGGAGTATTTTCGATTTGCCAGTCTTTCATTTAAGAAATATATTTCACAAAGCTATCAATGCTATAGACTGATTTCTCTGCTGGATCTGGGCAAAGTAAACTGAAAACCTCCTGGAAAGGAGTCACCATTCTAGGTACCAGTAAGAACAGTTATGATTCACGGGAAGAGGTCAAAATATCAATATTAACAGGAGTTTGGAAGACAGTGATTTCAACCCTCGTGGATAACTTTGAGGGGTTCAAGACTTCGGAGGAAGAAGTAACCTTAGATATGGTAGAAACAGCAAGAGAACTAGAATTAGAAGTAGAGCCTGAAGATGTGACAACTGCTGTAATTTCATGATCAAACTAATGGATGAAGAGATGCTTCTTATGGATAAGCAAAAAAAGTGGTTTTCTTGAGATGGAATCTAGTCCTGGTGAAGATGCTATGAATACTGTTGAAATGACACCAACGATCTAGAAAATTACAAAAACTTACTTGAGTTTACATAAACTTACTTGAGCAGCAGCAGGGTTTAAGAGGACTGGTTCCAATTTTGAAATAAATTCTGATATGGGTAAAATGCTATCAAACAGCACTGCATGCTACAGAGAAATCCTTCTTGAAAACAAGCATTAACTGATGCAACAAACTTCATTGTTGTCTTATTTTAAGAAATTGCCACAGCCACCCCAACCTTTAGCAATCACCAACCTGATCAGTCAACAGCCATCAATGTGGAGTAACATGGAAGTAAGACCCCCAATCAGCAAAGAGGTTATGACTCGCAGAAGGCTCAGATGCTTGTTAGCATTTTTTAGCCTAAAGTATTTTTTAAATAAGGTACGTATTTTCTAAGACATAATGCTACTGTACACTTAACAGATTACAGTATAGTGTAAACGTAACTTTTATGTACACTAGGAAACCAAAATATTCGTGTTACTTGCTTTACTGTACTTGTTTTATTTCAGTAGTCTGGAACCAAACTCACAATATATCCGAGGTATGCCTATACTTTCTTTTACTGTGTGGCTTCAGGCAGCGGTTCATTCACATTCCCTAGACATACCACTGCTGTCATCCAGTGAAGAATAACTCTAGGAAATCAGTCTCATCAATAATGTGAATCAAAATGCCACTTAGATGCACTAATACAAAATAAGAATGAAAAGCACATTGATTTGAATGAAAAACATATTAATCTATCCTGTAAACAGCTCTAAAAAACAAAAGTCACCCAAAATTCTACTGGCCGGCACCACTCAACCTGCTCCATTTACCAATGCTATCTCAATATTTAATCATTTTTGCAGACACGGGTCTCAATTTATAAAAAGAAATGACATCACTATTTTAGAGAACCATTAAGGGATAAGAAGAGAATCTTTTCATACATGAATAATCACACCCAAACTCATTTTACAAATAGATCTTCTTAAAATAAGAATACTTATTTAGGCTGGGCCCCCGTGGCTCACACCTGTAATCCCAGCATTTTGCGAGGCTGAGGTGGGGGATTCCTCCCTGACCTCAGGAGTTCAAGACCCGCCTGGGTAACACAGAGAGACCCGCAACTCTACAAAAAAAAAAAAAATTAAAATTAGCCAGGCATGGTGGCACGTGCTTGTAGTTCCAGCAACTTGGGAGGCTGAGGCAAGAGGATTGCTTGAGCCCAGGAATTCGAGGCTGCCGTGAGCTATGATTGTGTCACTGCAACCCAGCCTGGATGGCAGAGCAAGACTCTGTCTCAAAAAACAAAAAACAAAACAAGAATACCTGTTCAGAATATAGCAGTAAGTTCCCAAGCAAGTAAATAACTTAACTGGTAGTGATATTAACACTACTTTTTCTATTGTTTCTCATAGCTATCAAAAGCTACTAAAAGGTTTACATATATTGGTAATAAGCAAAATGACCTCTGAATGAAATTAAGAGGGTAGGATCTAGACACGCTGGTGGGTCTTAAGGTTTCTCAGCATTGTCTGGTCATGCTGAATTTTTGCTTTAGTATCTCAGATATGGTGCATAAAAATGGAAGGTCCACACTTTTACTCTTCTCCATCAGCAAGAGCATCTGAACACAGGGCTTTATACTAGATATGACCAACTGCAATCAAAATTTTCATGAACAGTAACCAGTAAAAGCGTTACCCACAAAAAAATCCCCTTACATTCATTCAAAGAATGCCAGATGAAGAATAAAATGAACAGCTGGGCACGGCAGCGCTTGCTTGTAATCCCAGCAGCAGAAGGCTGAGGCAGGAGAATCGCTTGAACCTGGAAGGCGGAGGTTGCAGTGAGCAGAGATCGCGCCACTGCACTTCAGCCTGGGTGACAGAGCAGGACTCCATCTCAAAAAAAAAAAAGAGCAAATTGAAAAGTAGAGATGGTATGTTTTTCATCCAATTACTGGGTTTTTATCAGGCCCATGGCCTAATCTATAAATTTTAGGACCTAATTAATATTTATTTTTCATGGCCCTTACCAAAGACAGCCAAATAAAGTTTGGCAGTTTGGGTGGAGGTACATACTAAGCTCTTAGGAAAAAATACTAAATAAGGTGATTTCTTTTTTGCCTTTTCAGTAACAAATATATTTCAGAAGAAAAACCGCATTTATCACATTAACTAATAGTTTTCCCTGGAAATTGAGTCCGCACTTTAAGGTGTCCAATAACTTAAATATACTTAATAAAGCTCCTGTGCTTAAATTCCCATTTACTGTAAATAAGTAAAAGAACAATGTGCCCTTCCTCTGCAACTCCCTCAAACCAAACATCCTCCTATACTTTCCTCAATCTACTGCTTGGAGAAGCACAGCTCACCTTTAGAGCACACCCCTCATTAAGGTCATTCCCACTCAGATCATTTTGGAGGGAAGAATTAAAGCAGCCAAGTAGCTAAATCCTGGCTCCTGCTGATTTGTATGCTCCAAGGGAGGAGAAAGCTTAAAAGCAGGAGTGTCAAAGGAAAATAAAACGGAAAATTAAAGTAGTTCAATTGCCACGAAAAACTATTTAAAGTGTGGCATTTTCTCCTTTTCACCTTTGCAGAATTCATCTAGTTGAAAATACTTGGCTCATGCCTGTAATCCCAGCACTTTGGGAGGCCGAGGCAAGTGGATGACCTGAGGTCAGGAGTTCGAAATCAGCCTGGCCAACATGGTGAAACCCCACCTCTACTTAAAATACAAAAATTAGCTAGGCATGGTGGGCGCCTGTAATCCCAGCTACTCGGGAGGTTGAGGCAGGAGAATCGCTTGAACCCAGGAGGCAGAGGTTGCAGTGAGCTGAGGTCACGACATTGCACTCCAGTCTGGACAACAAGAGCAAAAACTCCATCTCAAAAAAAAGAAAGAAAATATTTCTAAAGTGATGTAAACATTTTTTACAAGTCTGTAAAGTATTGACTGAAAACCAGTGTAGTACAAATATATATAATATATATAGAAGTGTTGGGTTGTAAAGGAGTGATCAGAGTGGAGGCTGACTGAAGAAACCCTTCGGGTGAGCTAAAAATAATAAAAACCCTTACTAGATCCAAAGAGTTGGGTTGCACTGCTACCCAAAGTTAAGAAAATGCCCTGCCCCCCCTTTTTTTTAAGACAGACCAAGACTCTGTCTCCCAGGCTGAAGTGCAGTGTTGCCATCATGGCTCACTGCAGCCTCAACCTCCCAGGCTCAAGAGAACTTACCACCTCAGCCTCCTCAGCAGCTGAAAATGGCCTTGGTGGCTCCTCTCTCCTTAAGATCTTAGGATTTGTACCAACTCATCAGTAGTTTTATAATCTGCACAGTACTTGTATATCTCATTTCATCCTCACACCAACCCTACCAGGCAAGGATCACTGGCCTCATTTAACAAGATAAAGATGAGGATACTTCTAGTTTTGCTGAGTCGTTTAAGACTGCTCAGTTGAAAAAGTAATAGTGCCAGGGCTTAAACCCTCATCTCTAACACCAAAGCCTAAGCTCTTTCTGTTAACAGTACATAAAATTCAAACCCAAATCACAAAATTGCTGGAAAAAAAAAAAAAAAAAACTAAAACTTCTTTAACCCACCAACTACACAGAGGATGATCTTCCGAAGTTCTCTTCCTTACGACTCATCACATCTTTTGAATGGTATTTTAATAACTAGCATTCTATTTATTTTCTATTCTTGGTCCATTGTACCACCTTACGAGAAGTTAAGAGTAATCTAAAATTTAAGGTAGGTCTCTTAAACTATCAACAAAACACTATTAATGTACCTAAAACGAAAACTTGCGAATTCCAGGGCTAAATGATTCAAACAAATGTTAACAGAAAAGGAGGGCACCAAGCTGACCATTACCCAATTTAAAAATTTACGCATGACTTGTTATACACAATCAGAGCAACTTTAAGACGCAATTCCAGGCAGATTTGGGGTAGTAGGCGGCTGGCTTTTAGCTAACTCTGCTTAGCTGCGGGGTAAATGTCAAAGGTCAGCCCCATGGCAAATCTCCCTAAGTCCCCTGTTGCAACCGAAGCAGATGGAATCAAGATAAAGATGCTCCTGACCCACTGGCTAGAATCGTGAAGAAAACGCTAATCCATGTCAAATGCACATAAGGAAGTTTTTCCATGCAGAGACCAGACAGGGGAAAAGGGGAAGGTGGAAGGAAAAAATACAGGGTTTGACCCGGGCCATCGGACGACAACCGAGCGCTGACTTGGGGGTAAGCCCTGGACTAGGGGCCTGTAGACCAGGTTCGAGCGCTCACACTGGCTAACTGCGGAGCCTCGGCCAGCCTCAGTCTCCGAGTCTACAAAACAAGGATAATCATCAAGGGCTCCCACCCGCCTCACCGAGGGCTGTGAGGCTCTTCCGAGACAGAGGACATGGAGCCATTTCGTAAACCGGAGCGCACGGTACAGACAAGAAACTGTTATCAGGCCCAGCAGCTGCGAGACCCCCGAGCGGAATGCAGGTGGACCCCAGGCCAAAGAGGACAGTAGGGGACGGAGCAGATCTGGCCAAGTTGGCCCGTACCCGCCCAGTATCAGCCCCGCGGCCCCACAGAACCGCCTGCGTGTCACTTCCCCCCCCAACCCCGCCAGGGCCAGCCTCCGCTCCGACCTCCCCGGCTTCCGTCCCAGCCCCTCGAGCCCCAACTCCCGTCCCCGACGCGGCCCTCAGACTCACGGCCTGAGGCGCTCCTCCGGC